>NW_004567121.1:31624100-31652287 GCF_000260355.1 Condylura cristata
GCTGAGGGGAGCAGCGGGTGGGTCAGGAGAGGTCTGCCACGCCATGTGGTCACCTCCGGGGCAGGTGGGGCTCGAACTCATGCGGAAACGGCTTTAGCTTCTTAGTGTTGTGCTTTAACCCGCTGCGCCACCAGGGAGGGCCTTATAAAACATTTTTAATGTAGTAGTTAAAAATTGTGCTGTTGTCATCTGGTTAGGTAGACAAGTGGACTGGAATAGGGAATCCAGGTGTAGACCTGCTGTTGTAGTTACCCAGTTGTGGTACAGGTACTGTGCCCATGTAAAGACAGTGGGTAGACTTTTTAGTAGGTGTGGAATGGATTGATGGGATATCCAAATGGGGAGAAATGAACTTTGAGCATTCTTAAATGCCACACACAAATTGCATTTTCATAGAAATTCCGTAACTTGCTTAGAGTCTTAAAATTAAACAGAACAAAAATTTTGGGCCTGGGTGGAGCTCGTTTATTCCAGGAGGTCAGTGACACTGCTTCTCTGAGAATGCTTTTATTTCTGATACTATCCAGAGAAATAAAATATCTCTTCCTGGTCCCTGATTTTAAAATTTTGTAAACTTTTTATAAAATTTTGGTAAATTGTAATATAGCCTGTATTGAGTTGGTGAGGAAAAGAGTTTGAACAACAGTGTATTTGGCTTCCTTACAGTTTTTCATTTGATAACAGTTGACCTTCAGTATAGATTAAATCTCTTCTACCTCAAGAATCCTTAAATATATTTATAAATACTGCAACTTACTTGGTAACTAATCAAATCAAGATCTCCTTGATGGTATTCTAAATAGAAATAACAATTTCTGTTAAGACTAATCTCTATTTTTGTGTGTGTAGTTTTAGCAGCCTTTTCTGCAATTGTTGTCTTCAAAATTACTACTAATATTAATATAGTCAGCCAACATTGAATATCTTCATGTCGGGTTCGTCTTGTCTGGCAGTACAGTAATGAGGAAAAGAACAGTAATGAAAAGAACACTATGCCTGCCCACTATCATCACGTTTGTAGTTTTGAGATAATACAGACAAGTAAACTGAGCAGTTAGAATAAAACAACTATGATGCTGTTACCTTACTGCACTTAGTATTTCCATTTTATAAAAATATGCTTATATCTTCATTAGAATTATCATCTTTCCCCCCCAAACAGAATTATCTTTCTTTTATGGTTTTCAAAAACAAATTTACCGCTGACTGGTATGTTACGCTTGTTTCTGGGTATATTTTCCTTACTACACTAGAAGCAGGGAAGCCAGACCTCGATAAAATTTTTAGCATAAAATTGTTGGATAATTGAATTTGAATTTGGGTATGGTGGTGGTGCTATGTCAATAAGAGTTTTGTTTTGCCTTATGTTACAGTGTAGGTACTATCATTGTGGTGTTTTTGTTTTGATTTTCAGCCTTAATGGTTTACAAGCATTATTGGGCCATTTTAAGTCAGTATATTCTCTATTTATTATGTTAGGCTAATATCCTTTAAAGTATTGTACTTTGAAAAGTCTATTAACACTGGGTTGTGAGGTTTTTATTTTTACATTCATATTTTTGGTTTCTTTAGTTTGTGGAAAGATTTAGGTTTTTTTTTTTAATATAATAGTTTGTTTTTACATCATAAAATTTTTTCCATCTCAGTTGTAATCCCCATGGGCTTCCCATCACCGAATCACCCATGTGCCATCGCTATAGTCCAGTGTACTTCTTCCCACTCCCCATTTTTTATCCCATTCCCTGTTCTACCTCCGTAAAATGTCTCTGGTATGTAGTTGTTCATTATTATCTTTTCCTCCTTGATTCTTTATGCTCTTGCTATGAGTGAAACCATGGGGTGTTTTTCTTTTTCTTTCTGGCTCATTTCACTAAGCATGATTAGAAAGCCAATAGAGCTCACACTACTACTTTGGTGGGAGTAGGGAGGTAATTTTAAAGTTTCACCATATTCAACAATAATAGAGATAGTTGTCACTAAAGATAAATGATTCAGTCAGTTTTTGAAACCAAATAGAAACTAACTTTTTTTGTACAATAATAAAAATTAGTGTGGTAAGTTAGTGATCGAAATTGTGTAATATAATCTGAGCACTGTAGTTCATACACTAAAAGCTTGGTTGGTTTAAATGCTCTTGATGAATGAAAGATTGTGAAATGTCTTCTGTTGTAATGGTCTTCACCTTATGGTTTTTGTTCGTTTTTAAGGTAAAATTGCCTTTAGGAAAATATTATAAGCAATAGAATTGAACACAACAGATTTTTTTTTTACAAGTTTAAGATTAACATGCTTCATATGGTTTATGCCTTTTTATATTACACTATATAAAATGATAGTTTATATTTTTAACTAGAATCACATTAGCTTTTAAAGTAAAACCTTAGTCTTTCCTGATAAAATGTCTTTGATTGGCAAATAGTTAACAATAACTGGATAACACCTAATCTTAAGTATATCCCATATTTTAGAACGGTATATGACATTATACATTCTTCATGAAGTATGAGCAGGTTATAAGTGAAAGCTTTAAGTGAATTATGCAAACAAAAAAATCAACTATGCATGCTTGAATTAGGTATTTAACTTCTCTAAATCAATTTGTCACATAGTATCTTTGCCTCAGGATTGCTAAGAGTAGTATATCATGTATTCATTTTCTAGGGCTACCATTAACAAATGACTATACCTAAGTGATAAACAGCAGATTTATTATCACAGTTCTGAAGGTGAAAAGTCAAATCAAGGTCATGCTTCCTTAAAAAAATGCAAAAACGGGGTGGGGGGAGGGAAGTGCATGGGACTATGGTGATGGTACATGGGTGACTCGGTGATGGGAAACCCACGGGGATTACAATTGAGATGAAAAAAAAAATGTACAAAATGATGTAATAATAAACATTTAAAAAAAAATGAAAGGCCCTGCTTCCTTAAAAAAATGAAAAGATTGGGCTCTCCCTGGTAGTTCAACAGGTTAAGACACAGCACTGCAAGCTAGCCACAGATGCTTCAGTGCGAGTTCAATCCCCAGCCCTGGAGGTGATCCATATGGCGAGACAGACTTCTCCTGAATTGCCTACTGCTCCCCTCGGCAGTGTACTTCGTCTATCTGCCTGTTCTGCTCCCTGCTATATCTCTGGTGAATCCTCTCACCACCCCTTCACCTCTGGCTTGTGCCCCAGTTCTGTATGCATAAATAAATAAATCTTTAAAAAAAAAAATGAAAAGACTAAGCTGTAGTGTGGTCTCTTCGTGTGCAGCTTCCTTGCAGTGGTGGCTGGCAGTCCTTGGCTTTTCCTCACTTGTAGAGACTTCACTCTGGTCTCTGCCTCCACTCTTACTTGGCCTTCTTGCTGTGTTTGTCTTTACTAATTTTTCTCCCTTTAGAAGAAAACTGTCCATTCTGACATCATTTTTATTACATTTGCAAAGACCCTATTTCAAAAAAAGTCAAATTCACAGGGATACAGAAGTCAGAACATACTAAGAGGATGGGGAGAGGTAAGGCAGAATCAACTCACTGCTGTCTGCCTTTGGTCTTTAAAAGTTCGTGTTTGGCCCACATGTAAAATAAAAATGTATTTACCCCATCTCAGTATCCCCAAAATTATAACCTACTCTAGCATTAATTCAGAATCAAGTGAGATTCTGGATTGTGCTCTGTCCTGGAACCAAATTCTTCATCTGTGAATCTGATAAAGTCTAGAACACAGTTTTCTGTTTCGGAACTATAATATTAGAACAGGCATTGGATGGATAGGCAGTCTGTTTCCAAAGAGGAAAATTGGAAGTGTAAAGAGTAAAAGTTTACAGTCCCAAGCAAGTGTAATACCTAGTAGGCAAACTCCGGTAGATTTCAAGGCCTGAGTACTTTCATCTGTGGTTAGATGTTGTGTTCTTTGGATCTGTGACTCTGGCCTTCCTGTCATGTTTCATTTTGTCCTATTTCTCTCCATTTCAGCACTGATCTATAGCTTTTCTGCAGATAGAAAAGTTTCCGTCTTCCGTTGATGTTGGAAGGATGTCTGGCCAAACCCTTTGACTCTGGATAAAATCTCAGATCATCAAATTCTGGTTTTCTTTTCTTTTAACATTTCCTTCTTCAAATTATCTTTTTTCTCTTATTTTCTCTCTGACTATAAGCAACTCTGAGAAACCAGGACACACCTTGCCTCCATTAACACTTGCTCAAAAAATTTCAGCTAAACTAACTGTCAAAAATTTATCCCATTCAATTCTGCTTTCACCCAGTATAACACAGTTCAGTTGCGTTTTCCACCAATAAGGAATGCCTTTCCTCCATTTTTCTAGTAACATCTTTCTTCTTTCCTCAGAGGCCTCCCCTGGGGCATCTTTAGCATTCATGTTCCTGCCAAGTGTTCATAGCTCTGTATTTATGTTCTAAAACAAGAAAAGCTTGCTTTATCACGCCCCTCACATCGCTCTGAGCCCTTACCAGAGCTGCCTTTATAGTCATGTCTCCAAACACCTATTTGAGGCAACTAGGACTTTTTATTTTATACTGCAAATACTTTAGGCCTCTGCTTATTATCCAGTTTCAGCGCCATTTCCACATGTGTAGGTATTTGTTACAGAAACTCCTTACTGAGTACTTGATTCTGTTTTAGTGTCCTGGGCTGCTATTTGCAAATGAATACAACTGAGTGACTTATAACAAGAATGTTGTGGGATGACAAGTTCAGTATATAGTTCACCACTTTATGCAGGTTGTTGATTAATTAATGCCCAATACAGACTACTTAATAAGTGGTAGCTGTGTTATAAAAAGTTATGTACAGGAGGACAACAGACCATGTTAATGTGCAGATAGTAGCTTGAGTTAGGCTCACTTTTTGGTTCTCAAAATAAATTTCATGGCCTCTGAGTCTAGAGGCCCTACCAATTATGAATAATAAATTATTAAATGAACTTTCTGAAGTCAGCATAGGCACTGATTATATTGAATACATAAAAACTATTTAAAACAATAAGCCAGATCTTAGGATCTAAGAGTGACCAATGTTACCCTTTGAAAACATAACTTTTCATAGTAGACATGGGTAACCAGTATCTTAAAGTGATTTCTAAGCATACTGAGAAAAACACAGATATGGTGGTGGTTTTTGCTTTCAAGTCACACAAGAACTAAGTGAACCTTAGTTTATGAGCTGTGGTAACTAAGTTAATACTGTAACATAAAAGAAACTGGGCTCAATTTTAGACTTTACAACTACCAATTCTGCGTTACTGATTGTGTGCCTAGTCTGGCTAACTAGTCATGTTCAATATCGTAACTTGAGCTTTCCAGAGCCTTGCGTTCTGAAATGGACTATGTCTATAGTCTGAAAATATTTAATATCCATATTCTGCTATGAAATAACCTTTAAATAAGTTTTTTAATTTTTATTTTTGCTTAGAAAAACTGGGGTGTGGGCCAGAAGTGCAGTGTGTAAGAGGCTCCACCAGAGACAGAGTCGGGAGCAGAACAGGTGGGTTTACTGAAATGCACTGCTGAGGGGAGCAGTGAGCAAGGCAGTCTGCTGTGCCTTATGCTGATCAGCCCCTGGCTGGGGGTGGACCTCAGGCTGAAACTTAACCCCTAGGCCACCAGCGAGGTCCAAGTTTGTTTTAATAAAAACTATACATAGGCCATGAGTAAGGGGAGAGAATCTGTTTTTAAAGGAATACACAGGTCCAATAGGTTGAGGAAGAAGTATAATTGCTGTTTGTAATAAACTGGTTGGAATGATGAGCAGAGTGTCCAAACAAAAAAAGATGAAAGAATTGTTGGGGAATCTGATGGACTGGTGAAGTCAGGCATTGTGAATAATTGGTGGAACTATGCGAATAGAATTAATAATGGGACTAGGAGATTGAGAAAGTATTAAACTCTTTAACCTTTTAGATTTTTTTGCATTGGTTATCAAGCTAGGAATGAAGATGAAAATTTGAAGTTAATGAGTTTGGTGTGTAAAATGACAGTTAAAGATACAATACTAGAACTTAGACTTGCTATTACATGAATTTGTCATGCTCTCGTCTTTCAAAATATTTACTGTGTAAATACTTGTCAAACATTGTTTTAGGCACTCAGCTCTAGGATATAGGTGAATGTATGTTATGGCATTTATGATGGCAAAGGAACTAAGAATCCAAATCAATAATAATATGTTTATTAATCCCAAATTATGGGAAAGTCAGTAAAGAAAAGTAAAATGAGGACAGTGGAGGTGGAAAATAAAAGCAGAATGCTGTAACTCAGTTTACTTGTCAGATTTCTAATCCTTTTACTACTCCTATATCCTTTGACCTCCAACCTTTAAAGTCCCTATACCTTGGCACTGACAGTGTGTCCTTAGCGTCATCTCTCCTCAGTGAACTGGATTGTATGTATGGAACTACTCTACATAGAACTGGTGTATAGTAGCATCCAGCTGATGGTGGATTTGGTATATATCCCAGAAACTAAGTGCATTTTATAATTTTCTACATAGTTTTCTTTTTTAAAAGGACACTGTCAAGTACTTTTAAACTGTTATTTGTAATAGGAATAATTCCCTGTTTGTGTTTATTTTTGTATCTACTGTTTGTAGATTTTCTTGATTGGACTAGGATGTAAGTTTTAAGAGGCTTTTCATTCATTTGTTTTAACTAGTCCATGTTAAACTTATAGGAATAATAAATGATGGTCATTATTCTTCTGATCTGTAAAATAGACTTTAGATAAATCTTAATAAAAAATTAAATATTTTAAGTGGATAATATGGATGTGTTATCTAATATTGTGAATTTTTTAAGCTCAAAATTTAATCAGTAGGTTCATAAGAAATGTTATTTCTTTCTTTTCACTAAATGTATGACTTTTTTTTTAGTATTACTTAAAAAGTACAGATTTAGCCATTGGTGTTGCCTTAACACTGCAAAGAAATATCAAATGTGTTTCAGTGGCGTAAAATCTGAATTTGCTAGATATTTGTAACTTGCTGCTTAATTAATGTAACTAGAAATGTTGGTGGTTTCAGTGTTCTAGTATTGACATTAGTATGCATGAAATTACATGTCATGTTTTAAATTAAGCATCCAAGAGTAAATAATGGTTTTATGTATTAGATTTTACAATTATATTTTAAAACTGCCAAGAACAAATGTGCTTATTTTTCCTGGCTTTATTCTATCGTCCCCACCAATTTTTTCTGTTCCCAATTTTAATTTCCTATTAACACGTTAGAAATTTGTGGAGTGAATATTTCTTTATTGACTGAATTTTAAGTAACTTTTATTTGAAGAATGACTTTGTCAAAAATATTTGCTGATCACAACTGCTTTGTTGTAGGAGGACTGACAAATGGTAGTGGTCGCTATGTCTCTGCAGCGCCTGGAGCAGAAGCAAAATATCGAAGTGCCTCTAGCACTTCCAGTCTATTTAGCTCCAGCAGCCAGCTCTTTCCTCCTTCTCGGCTTCGGTATAACAGGTCTGATATTATGCCTTCTGGCCGAAGTAGATTATTGGAAGATTTCAGAAACAACCGCTTCCCAAACCTTCAACTTAGAGACCTGATTGGACACATAGTTGAATTTTCTCAAGACCAGCATGGTTCTAGGTAGGTTATAGTGGCTTGTGATATTTCTGTTTGCATTTTGTTTGAAAATTGCTACAGTAGAAGAGCTTTAGTTTTTCTTGACTAGAATCAGTGAATCTACAGGAAAGATAAGTTTTTTAAAAGCAGCCCTCTGGCGCAGCAGGTTAAAGCGCAGTACTATGAAGCTACTGCAGCCACTGCAGCACGAGTTTTTTCTCTAGCCAGGGAGCTGACCCCCATGGTGCGACAGACCTCTCCTGATGACACTGTTCCCCTCAGCAGTGTAATTTACAACTGCCTGTTCTGCCCCCCACTCTGCCTCAGGTTGAATCCTCTCACTACCACCTCCCAACCCCCCATGCACCTCTGGCCTGTACCCCAGTTCTGTATGCATAAATAAATCTTTAAGTAGAAAGAAAGTAGATGGATTGTATTTTCTCTTCCATATTAAGATAAATGATAAAATGCAGGCTTTGAATTTATTTAAGTCTTCTGGTTTTTACAGTGAGAGCATTGTTATAGTAAACACATAGCAGTTCCTTTTTATTATTTTTATTAACTTTGGTTATGAATGCATTAAACTTCTTTAAATTTCCCTTAAAATAGTATTCCTAATTGCATTTGTGGACTTAAGTGTCTCTGATAACACTTTTTATAAAAAAAAAAAAACAAAAACAAAAAAGAAGGTTAAATGCCTTTGTAATCCATTATAGATTCTTATTTATTGCAATTTAAGTTGAAACATTTCACTTCTGTTACAGGAAAATTCGGTACTTTCATATGTTAAATGTAATACATGTGCTATTGTAATGCTTGAGATACATAAAAATTAGTGCTCTCAAGATAGGACACAGAAGAAAATAGTAGAATTCCATCACATTTAATAACTTGAGATATTCTCTCTTTTTATAGTTTTAAAGTAAACATTAAGTTTGAAAGATAGTTTTAGATTTAATACTGGCACACAGATGTTATTTCCCAGTTCCCAGATGTTTATTGCCAGTTCCTTGAGAGTAGCAAATTACCATTGTTGTGCTCACAGTGGCTGACTTAGTTAAGAAGTTAGTTGTATTTGTTGGATTTTATTTCAAAGACTTTCTTAAAATAGATGTGATGTCTTGTGTTACTGTGTGTATGAACACTAGATTAATATAACCAGTAAAACCTTTTATAGTTTTTTCTTATGCAACTAGGACTGATTCAGAAAAATTAAACATTTTTGTGTCCAGATTATCTTGTCAGTCTAATTGTTTTCTTAAATTAAGATATTACAAAGAAATTCTTTTGAATTTTTTGTCCTTTTTGTTTTAAATCAGTTGTCCACAGCATAAAGTATGTTTAGTAGTGTTTGTGGAAATAATTTTGTGTGTATAAATGTGGGGTGGGGGTTGTGTAATACTTAAGTCAGATACAGATTTTATAGGGGATCATTTTAAATTTACTGTGTGTCATTTAAATTTTTCCTCACATAGATTCATACAGCAAAAGCTAGAAAGAGCTACTCCAGCTGAGCGACAGATGGTATTTAATGAAATTCTACAAGCAGCCTATCAATTAATGACAGATGTTTTTGGCAATTATGTTATACAAAAGTTTTTTGAGGTAAGCCTGAGTTCATCCTTCTGTATCCACCTATATCAGTCTGTCTGCTACATAACTTAGAAAGCTCTGAAAGTTTGATGATAATGATGTTCTTGTAAACATCTATGCTCTTGTGAGAAATTGTTTGTAAATCATATATCTGATAGTGATTTTGTATCCAGAACAAAGCGCTCCTAAAATTCAATAATAAAAGACAACCAGTTAAAAAAATGGATCCCAAAATAAAGAAATGAATAAAGAACTTGAATAAGCATTTTTCTACAGAAGATTGCAGATGGCTAATAAGCACAGGAAAAGAAGCTTAACATTCTTAGTGAAGAATGTAAATCAGAAACAGCCATATTTCACTTTACATTTACTGAGTATTACTATAATAAAAAAATAGAAAATAACAAATATTGGGGGAAATGTGGAAAATTTGAACCCTCGTGCCATTGTTGGTGGGAATGTAAAACGGCACAGCCACTGTGGGGGAAGAATTTGGCATAACTAAACATAAGTGTGAAATAGTTGCATGACACAACAGTTTCACTGCTCAGTAACTAACCTCAAAAAATTGCAAGCAGAGACTCAAACACCAGTATTCATTTTAGCCAAGAGATAGAAATTTTTAGCCAATTCATAATAGCCAAGAGGTGGACACAACACAGGTGTTCAGCAGATGAATGGGTAAACAGGTGTGTGTGCAGTAGGACTGGGCAACACTGAGAAGGAGGGAAGCTCTGGCACCTGCTGCAACATGAATGAAGTAAGCCATATACAAAATGACACACATTGCAGGATTCCATTTACATGAAATACTTAGACTGTGCCAATTCATAGGCAGAGTAGATTGGGTTAGCAAGAGTTGCGGGATAAGGAAATGGAGGATAATGCATATACCACTTGTTCTGGGGTAATTGAAAAGATTTAGACACAGATAATGGCGATGGCTACACAACAATGTAAATATGAGTAATTCTCTTGGATATACACCTAAAAATGGTTAAAATGACATTGTGGATTATATTTTTTTTACAGAAATATTTTTAAGTATATGGGTCTGCTTTAATCCTAATTAATGTTTGAAAACAAAGTATTAGGAGTGGAGTGAGTCTCAATAATATGTTCTTGGCCCTCCCTGGTGGCACAACAGGTTAAAGTGCAGCATTATGAATGTATCCGCAGCCACTGCAGCACGAGTTCAATTCCCAGCCAGGGAGCTGAACCACATGGCATAGTAGACCTCGCCTGTCCTGCTTGCTGCTCCTGTCAGCAGTGAATTTCAAGAAAAGAAAAAAAATGTGTGGCTGAAAAGTTCATTATATTTAAAATGAGGGAAGTTTTGCTTGTTTGAAATGAAGCGTTATTAAAATGTTTACTTTAAAAGAATAAGAGATGGCTAATATGTTAGTAATAATAAAATGGTAGTCTTTTGATTAATGACTTACCCAAAACAAAAATATTGTTTTATTTCAAGTATCTCTGAATCGATATTAATTACCCTTTACCTAAATAACCTCCCTGCATAATTACCATGTAGTACTTTAAATGTAGTACTTTAAAATTTGAATTAGTAGACTGTAAACAGTGGGTTGTTTAAATTTAGCAATGTAATATTATGGTCAATTTTTTTTGCATATTCTTTTCTTTTTTGTCAGTTTGGGAGTTTGGATCAAAAATTAGCCCTGGCTACTCGTATTCGTGGTCATGTTCTACCGTTAGCCTTGCAGATGTACGGCTGTCGTGTTATTCAGAAAGCATTAGAATCTATTTCCTCTGACCAGCAGGTAATTGTAAGTTAAGACAAAATTTTTGTATTTTATTTAAGTTTTAAATTACTGGGTTTTTTGTTTTGTTTAGTTTGTTTTGTTTTGTATTATAATAATCTTGAAGTGAAAACATTATTTTCAGACATCGATCTTTTTAGGGTACTGTCTTGAACAGCACATTATTAAAGTTATACAACCCTTCATCTTTTCATCTCTAAAAACAAATGAAGATATTTGAGTACCTACTCTGGCATAAAGAGTGCTGGTTAGATGATGGTTGGTAGTGCTATCATTGGTTTAATATGATTTCTGTGGTAATAGTGATACATTTTTACTATTTCCAGTATTTACTTGGATTGTATCTCATATTTCTAGCATAAAACTCAAAATGTAAAAACCAAATGCATTCCTATATACCAAATATTTTAAGTATTACCAGGAGAAGTCACCTAGGAATCTTCTTAACAAGACTTACAATTCTTTAAGAGAAAGAACACCACATAAATCAGATGGGAAATATACCTTTCTCTTTGAAGGGAAAATATTTTAATTTAAAAAAGGGTTGATGCAATTCCAGCCATACTCAGGAATTTTCTTGTAAATGATTAAAATAATGTTTTAAATTACTTGAATTGCCATGAATGTTCCAGGAAGGGAATGGGAACAAAATGATGTGATCTACTAGATTTTTGAAATAAATTATGAAGCAGAAGCAGTACTTACTACATTTTGCATAAGGTTAAACAAACTTTTAAAATAAAATTAATAGGGCCCTCCCTGGTGGCGCAGCAGGTTAAAACACAGCACTAAGAAGCTAAAAGCCACTTCAGCCTGAGTTCGATCCACAACCAGGGAGGGGACCCGCATGGCGCAGCAGATCTCTCCTGACCTGCCTGCTTGCTGCTGCCTTCAGCAGTGTTCATCATTGATCTGCCTGTTGTGCGCCCCACTCTGTCTCTGGTGAATCCTCTCATCGCCCTTGTACCTCTGGCCTGTACCCCATTTCTGTATGCATAAATAAATAAATCTTTTTTAAAAATTAAATTAATAAACCAAATATTATTTTGTATATAACTACCTTTTGTATTACAGTGAAACATAATAAAGAATAAAAGAATCAGCTGCTCTTAAAAGACACTGGCAGTTAGTAGGTTTGCAAAGATAACACCTTTTGGCTATTAGCACATAAAGTAAATCTAGAATTAAAAGCAGTGATATATAAATGGATGGATATGTATTCGTATATGTGTGCATTAATGACAGCTTTGAAAATAGGTGAAAAAAAATAACTCTTGTTGCTCCAAGAAGCCATGAATTTTAGCATAATTGAAGCTATACCATAATCAAAGACAATTATGTACAAGTTTAGAAATTCTCTGCCATTAGTCTCAAACTGGTATAGATACTTTAAAAATACTAGAGACATTTAAAGTCTAACATTTGAAAATATAAAACACCAGGAGTAAGCCTGGTTCATGAATAATGCTAGTAGAGTCCTGAGATTCTTTGGTATTATTTTGTAATTAGTCCATTAAGTTTATAACTAAACATCTGTGTTTACAGGATTCCCACACCATCATGTCAGAATATACCTGAGCAATTTTTGGATGAGAGCTTTAATGTCAATACCCTTAATATACTAGGTGTTTTGAATTTTTGCACAATAACTATTTCCTATTGCACTGATACAGCGGCACAGATTATTTTGTGGCTACCTATATTTTTACCACAGGATTATTTTTATCTAGCAAATCCTCACATTTATCAGAAAACATGAGAATCATTAGCTTAATAAAAATGCATAGTGAATAAAGCTTACTGTATTTAACTTTATTTATAATCCCAAAACTAGAAACTCTCCCAAGAATCTATTCAAGTTCTCAAATGATACAAAGGTTTGAGAATTTGGATAGATTCTTGGTAGAGTTCTTAAGAACATTAAAAAGCAAAAGTAGGGACCTAACTGGTAGTAGAAGGGAAGGAGTGATGAAGTTTTAGCACTTGAAACCGTCCACAGCCACTGCAGCACAAGTTCAGTCCCTGGCCAGGTTGCTGACCCGTGTGGCCAGCAGTCCTCTCCTGTCTCACCTGCTGCTCCCCTCAGCAGTGTATTTCAGTAGATCTCCCTGTTCTGCTCTCCACTGTCTTGATGGTGAATCCTTGCTGCTGCAACCCCCGCCCTGCAGCTCTGGCCTGCACCCCAGCTCTAGTGTGCAAAACAAATAATAAATCTAACAAAAAAAGGAAATCATATAGTCCATAGTGTCAATTCCTACTAGTTTTCATACTTGATAGCCTCAGGTAGCCACTGAAGCTGAGAAACAGCCATATTTCAAGTCTGAATTAGTTTTATTATCAGCTGAGAAAAAAGAGTGGAAAATATGAGTATGGAAATTTTAGGAGCACTAGGTTATATTTCAGCAAGTATCATTATCTTTATAATCCTTCAAAATGTTTTAGTAATTCTCATCTTCAGTGATTTCTGTTAATTTTACTTGGGGAATATAAAACTTTTAATCACAAAATTTGGGGTATACTTTTGTCTTCATTTCAATATATTTAATACTGTTAGTGTTCTTTGATGAGGTGATTATTTAAATATCACCTTTTCTTTTACAGAGTGAAATGGTCAAGGAGCTAGATGGTCATGTACTCAAATGTGTGAAAGATCAGAATGGAAACCATGTTGTACAAAAATGTATTGAATGTGTTCAACCACAGTCACTACAGTTCATCATTGATGCTTTCAAAGGACAAGTAAGATTGACTTCTAATTTCTAAGTAGTTAGGGTGACTTTAGTATATAGTGTGAGAGTTAACATTTTCTGAAGTCATAAGATAATACCAGTACTTCTATACAAAAGTAAGAGACAAGATAGCAAATGTGCATTAGCTTCTGCTGCTTTCATAGATATAATGGAAATGTCAATTTAATTGTATTACTTTTAAGAAGCAGAAGATAACCACCATTAGCATTATAAACCCAATAATGTTTTCCAAATTCCCTGGAAAGAGGGGGAGGAAAGAAGACTTAAGACTGTATAATAAAAGATAGGAAAAAGTAACAATTAATAACTAATATTTAGTAGCTAATAGCTCTTAATTACAGCAGTACTCCTCAAGCCATTCATTCTCAATGTCACATGTTCTCCATCTTCCGGTTAGGTTCCTTCTTAATAAAATACCTCTTAGCTCTTAAATCAAGCACCCCACTTTCCAGGCTTTGCTAATACTGTGGTGGTCATATTTAAGATGACTCCCCACCCTTCCATTTTAAAGTAACTTCAAAATCTTTGTCTCACAGAACTTTGCAAAAATTTCAGAAAATGAAAATCTAACTCTCCTAATTGTTTTAAGGTATTTGTGCTTTCAACGCATCCTTACGGCTGCAGAGTAATCCAGCGCATCCTAGAGCACTGCACCGCAGAGCAGACATTGCCTATCTTGGAAGAACTGCACCAACATACAGAACAGCTGGTACAGGTAAGCGCCCTAATGATTTGAAGTGATCGTGTATTTTTTTTTTTAATGAGTCTGCTTTCGTTTTAAGACTATATAATTGTTAGCTCTGTTTGAAGTACATTGAGAGACAAAAGCCTGGTGTACTCTCCTAACTGTAGTGAGTATTTTCAAGGAAATGACGCTTTTTTTTTCCTTCAATTTCTCAATGTATTTTTTTTTTTTTAATTTTTATTCCTTCCATCATTGTAGCCCCCATAGTTTTCCTACCATAGTATCACCCATGAACCATCTGTGTATCTTTTTAAAGAACAATCATTATTCTCATGGAAAGGCTTCAGGAAATTAAGATTTAAATATCTTTACTTAGGATCAGTATGGCAACTACGTCATTCAGCATGTTCTAGAACACGGTCGGCCTGAAGACAAGAGCAAAATTGTTTCTGAAATCAGAGGAAAGGTCTTAGCCCTGAGTCAACACAAATTTGCCAGGTATTACAATATTTTCTAATTTGGGTCAGTTCTTTTTAACTCTGGTTTTTATCATTAAGCACAGAAATGCATGTAGATTATCTTTTTTTGAACAATGCAAAAAAGGCATATTCAGCATTGCTTTTATTCTTAAGAAATCTCTGGACACATTAATTTGCCAATGTATGTTCCAGTTTTGTCCTCTGTGGTTAGAAAATTTTGTCCCTAAAACCTCTCTGTGTAACTTTTATTTAGTGTGTGTTCGTGATGTCTCATTCCTTATTAATGTCCTAGTACTTTTTTTTTTAATTATAGTTCTAAGAGACTAGTGATTAAATTTTAGGATGTCAAATATAGGATCTTTTATTATACTAATTTTTGTTTTAAAAGTTAATTATAAAAGAATTCTGTCTTGACTTCTGTTTTTGCTATAAAGAAAAAAAAATGACTAATTCTTTTGTGTTTGTTTAATTTGTAGCAATGTGGTAGAAAAGTGTGTTACTCATGCTTCCCGTGCTGAGAGGGCTTTGCTGATTGATGAAGTTTGCTGCCAGAGTGACGGTCCTCACAGTGCCTTATACACCATGATGAAGGACCAGTACGCCAACTACGTGGTTCAGAAGATGATCGACATGGCTGAGCCTGCTCAGAGAAAGATAATCATGCACAAGGTAACGCAGCTCATTGAATGTAACACAGGTACTTCGCTTTGCGGCTTCAGGCTGTGTATTAACCTCGGTAGGCTTTCGCTTTCTCTTGTGTCTCTTAACAGGGTAAAAAATCTAAAGTTAATTCACACGTGCCAAAGGGCAGGTGTCCCTTCATGTTAAATTCTTAAGGTAATTTCAATAAAATATCCAGTTTTCATCTATTTACCTAGTTTGAGCATTGGTCTCTTTCCCCATCTTATTCAATTGTATTTGATTTGCCATAATAAGTGGGTTAAAGTCATTTTGAAGTCTAATTAAATTTTCTCACTAACTTAATATGAAAGAGAATTTAAGTTGACTTGATTTTTTTTTTTTCTCATAGAGTGGTAACTCCTTTCAAAATGTTTTCAGATTTCCTAGAATATCATTATTCTTTAAGAAATCATTGATTTCCATAGGTAAATTTATGGCTAAAAAGACTTCTAGAAGAAGTAATACTTGAATATTTATTCTCCTTTTTCTAAATGTATTCATGTAACAAATAGGAGACAGTACATATAATCTCTTTGGACTTGGTTCATATAACAATATGATGTTATTATAAGATTATTAAAGTGTTTTTGATATAGTGATTTTTTAATTCAGTTTGATACATTACATTTTGTTAAATATAATATAGTCAAAAATACACATTTATATAAAATTTCCAGGCTAGTTTCAGTTCTAGTTTTAATAGCTACGTTGTTTAACCAATATATTTATTTATGAAATTTGGATTATTTCTAACTTTTTAACTATTATAAGCCATGCTTATCTTTGCACAATTGTTTTTTCAGATAAGTTTATAAATATACAGTTGCTGTACATTTCAGTAGTGCCAAGTTGCTCTCAAAAGTGTACTGATTTTCACACATCTGTGCAGCATGTGCGGGGTATGCCTGTCACCGTTATCTCAGCAGTCCCATGATTATTTATAAAATCGTTGCCATTCTGATCAGGAAAGATAATGGTGTGGGTATTTTTGCATTTTAAAACCTGATGAGATAATGATCATCATCAAATGCATTAACTTTGATATCTGACTTCTGGGTCATTGTCTTCTGCTGTATTTTGTATTCAATTTTGTCCACTTTCTCATTATAAAATTCTGCCTTTTGTAAATTTTGTAAGAATTGAATAGCTGGTACTGATGGTTCTTTCCTGCCATTCTTTGAGCCCCTCACCCTTGCACTTGTAGTAATTGTTTGCAGGTAATAGTTTGCTTATTCATTGTGAACAACTTTAATATTAGAAGTTGGGAGAGATTGCGTTGGTCAGAATTATTTCTGCAAACAACTTTCTGTGGATTCGAATTTTAAAATTCGAATTTTAAAATAAAACTCTTCCAGATCACCCAGTTTTAAAATTTAAAGCTCTTCCAGATCACCCAGATTTGAAGATGCTTTTTAAGAAGTGAGAAGCTGTCCTAAGCAGATGCTTGTCTTTCAGATCCGACCCCACATTACCACTTTGCGCAAATACACGTACGGGAAGCACATACTGGCCAAGCTGGAGAAATACTATTTGAAAAACAGCCCAGATCTAGGGCCTATTGGAGGACCGCCAAATGGAATGCTGTAAAGGAGAGAGGAAGAAGATGATGTAACCATGTGAAAAGAACGTTGCTTTTTGTGAATTATCAAAACACAACTCAGCTACGAATCTTCAAATTTTTTTTAAAAGCAAAACTATTTATTGACTTTATTCATCCATTTGTAAATTTTTTAAGGTTCTTGTGTATATTTGGGGGGTGGGGGTGGTGAATTATAAATTATATTCAGCCCTGAGTGGAGACCTATCAGATTGGATTGCTGGCAAAGCACAGAATGCCTGTATATGATGTAACTGTATCAAAAAAAGCTGTCACATATTTTGTAAATTTTTACCTTGTAAAGTCACAAAAATAGTTTTTAAAGGAAAAAGTACAGTATTCTTTTAATAAACTGGCTTGCAGTCTGGTAGGTCTACGGACCCCATAGCACAACAGGTTTATAGAGATGTATATAGAAATATAGTCCTTATTTTTTTTTTGTCCTTTGTGTGAAGCCTTTTATAACAGATTAACAATCAACTGCATAAATATTATTAATATTTTAAAAAGGAAGTTAAGTTGTATTTTGGTAATTCACAAATTATCATGCAAATAAAAACTCAGCAAGAAAGGCAAGAAGTAAATGATTTGAGAAGAAAAGAACTTAACATTGTCTACAGCGGATGTGGTTTTAATACAAATACTGCCCTAACAATGTGTCTGGCCATGTACAGAAGAAATGTTGTATATACTTACATATGTAATTGTTATAAGAGATAGAGAAAACAAAATCACGGTGACACTTCCATCCAGTTAAGTGCACTAAATGAAAAGTTAAATCCCGTTTTAACTTTTCAGTTTGGTTTGCAATGAGAAAGAGTGAAAATTTGTATATTGTTTTGCTTATAGAATTACAAGGACATTTTGAGGAAGTGTTGAGCTTTATTTTACTTTTTCATAGTAGATTCTGAAAATAGGAACCAGTTAGAGGTGAAAAGGGGCCATTGAAAAGTGAATTTCGATAGCTCAACATTTAAGCATGATTACATATTCAGATAGCTTCTTTTGCTTCCTATAAATATATGCATTGTGTGTGTAGTAATAGGTGTAAGTTTACACTCTGAAAGCAAATCTTGTTTCAGTGTTTATTATAAAAGCCTTGCTAATTTAGTAGTGATGCTTTCCTTGGTTGTACAGGTGTACATTTGTAAACCTTCATGCTGTAAATGGAATTTGTTTTATCTCTTTGGGAAACATTTGCATTTTAGTGTACATTTACGTCCCTGCCCTCTTTGACCTGGCATATAGTATTGTATAATGTAAATTTATTTCTCCAAATCGAGAGTGATTTTTTAAAAATTTTTTATCTTTATATGGTTTCAGAAGTACGAACCAGCTTTCTTTTTATTATTGTGAGAAACATTTTGTTTTATAACATAGTTGACTCTTAATATGGACATGCTAGGATTTGGATCACTTTCAAGAAGTCAGGGTATTGTGCATAATAGAAAGTATTGGACTGAGATATTCGGTTACCATGGAGGCCAATGCTTTTCCATCTTATTAAATGTGATGTGATTTTTTTTTCTTTGTACAGAAGAGTACTGTATTTTTGAATAGCCTACTCCCAAGTAAGAGCAAATCTGTATGATAACATTTTTTTCTCTGGACATAAGACATTATAACAGTAACATGATGTACATTTACAAGCGGCCTTATGTACATTTCCCAACAATCTTTTTAAGGCAAAATTGTGACCATATGTGTATAATTAAAATCGTTTTTAATCCTTTGCCTATGAAAATATTTTGGAAAAAAAAAACTTGCTTTGTATATTCAGTTTCTGAAAGATAAAGAAAGTGCTTTGTATTTTGTTGAAGTCAGTATTTTGTATAAAACATTTATGTTGACCCATTTATGTTTATTGCTAAAAACAAAAATGAACCATGCTATCTCTTTTTGATTGAACCTGTAAGGGATTTTTTTATTAGAGGTCTGCAGAAGAAAAGCAATCTTCTGAGCTTAATATTGAACATAAAGGTTTTCACTTAGCTGTTCATATCATGAACCTGAAAATAATGGCATAAGGTTTGGGGTGCCAGGCATACTTTCTCACGTTTTTTGATGTTGAGTTACTCGAGTTTTCTAACCCAGCATTCCATGTTGAGGCCATTAAACACAGCCCCTTGCCACTGCCCCTCCCCTTGGCCCGCACGTCCCAGTCCGTGGCAGTTGCTTTTCCTCCTAGTCCCGCACAGCGCCGCTCCCGCCCGCCCACCCGCCCTCCTGCTTTGTTTTGCCAGCCTCAGCGTGTCTTGGCCCATATGGAACTTTTGTTCCTAGTATTGACTCCTGGTTTCAGGATCAAAGTTGTCCTTGTTGGAGATTGGTAAGGACTTTGCTGTATTCGCACAGTTGAGTACCTAGTTTCCTTTATTGTTACCCTCTGTCTGCATATGAGAAAGGCCTAGAGAATACCCTGTCAGGAAACTGAATGTTCCTGGTGTTCCCATGTGCTCCAGTGTTAACAACCCAGTCTTTCCCAATATCTTAGGTCCTGTTCTATTTATAGTCTGCCATTTTGGGTACCCACCTCCCTAATTTCACCTTTTAACAAATTGGCATGGAGTTTTGGTAAAATCTGAAAACGACATTTAAGAATAAAGAAACTAATTGGGCAGAACTGCTTAGGCTTTACTCTTTGAGTGTCTCCTTTTGCTAGGGATTGTTTCTGGACCAGTTTGTCTAAGTCCTGGCTCTTATTGGCTCATATGAAATAATGTTATCTTCACTTCTTTGTATATTATGTATAAATTAGAAAATGAAAAATGTGTGAATAACATTGTATGAAATAAACCTGGTCTTGTGTTTTTCTCTAGATAAGACACCCTCTGTTCCTCAGTTATGATTCACATTGCCTGTTCAGGTTTCTTCTAACTTGGATATTTTTACCCATGGACAGTAGTCTGGGGTCCCTGGTCACCCTAATGGTACTAACCCTAATCCTGTTCTCTGATATCCGGGTCTCTGTCTCATTGTGTAATGACACTACATAAGATGAAATAGTCTGTGTCCTTACTGAGAAGAGGGTACTTTTGCAAGGCTGTTTCGAGGATTAGATTAAATCAGGTATCTACCCAGAGGATTTTGTTTCTGCGGGAGCATCCCCCAGACAGTGTTCTCTAAGCAGGTGCAGCCTGCGCTGAAGCTGAGTTTCAGGTTCACCTTATCAACTACCCTGCAACTGTGGCTGTCTTAACTTAGCTCTGTGCCTTCATCTTTACCATGGGCTGAGTACTGCTTTACCTACCACATTGGTTTGAGGAGTTGAGAACATATAAAAAGATACCTAGCAGCCAATTCTCAACAACTGGTAATATTTTCCAAAACATGGAAAATAAGGTCTCAAAGACAGGTTTACATGCCCATGTTGATAGCATTATTCTCAACAGTCAAAATACACAGACTACCCAAGTGCTCGTGAGTGAATGATGGGTAAAGAAAATGCATACACCTAGGAACATTTTTCAGCCTTTATAGGAAGGAAGTGGTGACACATGCTACAAAATGAAGGGACACTGAGGACATTATGCTAAGTGAAGTAAGCTAGTGACACGACACGCTGAATGATTGCATGTAATAGGAAGTATATGAAACAGTTCAGTGCATGGAAACAATGGTGGGTGGAAATGGAGAGGGACTATTTAATAAACAGATGCAGTTTTAGTTTTGTGAGGCGAAAATGTTAGAGATATATTGCACAACAAAGTAAAATTTAATATTTAACTTTGACTCAAAAAAAAGACAAGACCCTTAAAAAGACAACAGCCTAAATTGTCTTGGGGATGACTACTGTAAATCGCCAAGGAACATACCCTATTTGATAAATTTTACAGAGCATAGAACACAGTGAAAATTCCCAAGTGACTCTACAAAGCTTTGATAATGGAACAGTTGTGCACACAAACCGAAAACATGGGCTGTTTTAACTTGCGCATATAGGTTTAGAAAAATCATAAGCAGGCCCTCTCTGGTGGCGCAGCAGGTTAAAGCACTAAGAAGTGAAAGCCATTTCAGCATGAGTTCGATCCCCGGCCCTGGAGGGGACCACACGGCACGGCAGACCACTCCTGACCCGCCCGCTGCTTCCCTCAGTGTGCTTCATTGATCTATCTGCCTGCTCTGCCTCCCACTCTGTCTCTGATGAATCCTCTCACTGCCCCTGCACCTCTGGCCTGTACCCCAGTTCTGGATGCATAAATAAATCTTTAAAAGTAAACCAGTTGAACCCAGCAGAGGCAATACCTCATGACCAGGCAAAATACTCCCCAGGAATTCAGGATGGTTTAACATCTGAAATTTTGTTAGTGTAATTTATTACACTAGTATTATAAAGGAAAAGTGATGTAGTCATATCAAATAGTGATAAAAAGCAATTGATAAATTTCAAGACTTACTACTTGGCACAGCTTAAAAAAAAAAAATTTCCTTAAAAAGTTGTATCAGGGGGCCCTCCCTGGTGGCTCAGCGGGTTAAAGCACAGCACTGAGAATCTAAAGCTGCTTCCGCATGAGTTCAATTCCCGCCAGCCCTGGAGGTGACCACATGGTGTGGCAGACCTCTCCTGACCCGCCCGCTGCTCCCCTCAGCAGTGTACTTTGACCATCTGCCTGTTCTGTTGCCCACTCTGTCTCTGGTGAAGCGTCTCACCGCCCCTGAGCCTCTGGCCTGTACCCCAGTTCTGTATGCACAAATAAATAAAATCTTTAAAAAAAAAAAAAAAAAGTTGTATCAGGGCCCTCCCTGGTGGCGCAGCAGGTTAAAGCACAGCACTAAGAAGCTAAAGCCACTTCAGCATGAGTTAGATAGATCCGGCCCTGGAGGTGACCACATGGCGTGGCAGACCTCTCCTGACCCGCCTGCTGCTCCCCTCAGCAGTACTTGGTCAATCTGCTTTTTCGGCTCTCTGCTCTGTCTCTGGTGAAGCCTCTCACCACCCCTGCACCTCTGGCCTGTACCCCAGTTCTGAATGCATAAACAAATAAGTCTTTAAAAAAAGTTGTATTAAGAACTCATGCAGCAAAACTTAGGAAACATTAAAAGCAATTCCATTAAAGGGAAAAGTAGGGCGAGCGTAACCCAGAGGTCATGCAGGCAGCACCAGGCTAGGCAGCACTCCACAGAAAGGTGAGAAATCTAAGCGCAGGAAAGGCAGGGCAGATGGGCCAGCTTACCGAAAAAGCCAAGGGAACTAAGTAAGGGTTCAAGAAATTGGCCAGATGCAAGATTAAAGTATAAAACTATAATAGTCTTATCTCCTCTATATACCAAGGTAATTTTTTGGTTGGCAGTAACAAAGTCTAAAAATAACCATGACAAGATAGCAAATAAGAAATTTGTAATGTGAAGAAAATAAGTTGTATTGAAGACCGGAGACCCCATACATAGTGACACCGTATACCTGGACACGAAACTTCCGTGTCGGAAATTGTCTCTCCAGGATAACCTGTAAGTGCAACTTGGCCTGTATCTTTCTCTTTGGTGAATCAGTCCAGTGTAGGAAGTCTAGGCGTGGAGCCTGGAACATTTTGTCTGGCTAGAATGTCTTATCTCCTGCTACAAAACAACCCCCAAACCCAGAGACTTCCAGTAACAGCAACTATGGGGTGAGGGTTCACACATCAGGAAAGCAGCTGGTCTGACCAGGATTCACCCTCAGTCCAGAGGTGACCCTGGAATCAGCTATGACTCTCCTGGGACCTGCCAGCCAGAACCCCCACTCACCTCTCTCAGAAGCCTGGGGTGTCCCACTTCAGAAGCCAGGTTCATCAAGGAGTGGGGGGCGGGGGGGGGGTTGTGATCAGGTAAGTACCTTTGACTCTTCCAAGGATCTCGCAGGCTGTTTGTCCCAGGCAAGACCTTTCAGTCTCGAACACTTTTCTCGTGGGTACAATAAGGTGAGTGAGGCCGCAGATGTCACACGAGGGGCCTTCTTGTGTCATCAAATGAAATGGGAGCCTGGCCAGGGCCCCAGCAGCCCCAGCCGGGTATTCACCCAAATGAGTTGAAAGCACAAAAAAACTGCCCACAGGTGTTCCCAGCAGCTTCCTTCATAATGGCCCAGGCTGGGCCACAACCAAGATGCCCTCAACAGGAGCAGCAGCGGGTGGTCCCCATGATGGGGTCTGCACAGAAAGCGGAATGAGCGGAGCGGTGGAAAGGCGGAGGGAAGCCGACAGGCCCCCGGCGGTAGCAGGAGGGCTCCAGATGCCGCCGATCCCCGAAAGAGCAGGGCTCGGGTTGAGGGGGGTGAGTGAAGGTCCCGTGGGGCCTGCCTGGGACCGACGGATTGGTCAGGACCGGCAGAGTGCGCGCGGGAGCTGCGCCAGGCCGAGCTCGGCTCTGGAGAGCCCCGCGCGCGTGCATCGGCGCCCGGGCTGAGCTCCTGCCGGCCTTGGGGGCGAGTGGGGGGACGTAGGACCAGGGAGCACAGCGGCGCTCTAATGTCGCCTCAATTTTTCTGTAAACGTAAGGGCTCGAAAAAGTCCGATTAGATTAAAAAAAAAAAAAAGGCTCAAAAAGTGGACGTGAGGGTGGAGGAGCAGGCGGGGGCGGGAAGTGGGGCCTCGGGCCTGTCCCGGCCCCGCTCTGCGGGGGGCGCTGCTTCGCGGCTGCAGAATTCCCCCCCGACGGCAGCTCCCTCGGTCCGCTCTCGGCCTCAGCGCTGGGGCTCGCTGGCTCCCGAGCCTCCGGCTCGTAGGACCCCAGGTCTGCAGCGCCCGCCGCCCCTAGCCTTGCGGGCCCCATGTGGTGCGTTCTCGGGGCGCCCCCAGGGTGCCCCCCCAGTCCCCCGCGCGCTCGGGACCCGCCGGCAGCTGAGCGGACCCGGCCGGCGAGGGCGCGGCGCGGGCCGGGTCCGGCGCCTGCGACTCCCCAGTCCAAGGCCTGGGCGGAGCCGGCGGTAGCCCCCACCGAGACGCCGCTGGGCCCCTGGATCTTGACCTTTCGCAGACGGTTTAAGTCCGAAAGGCCCCGCGGCGACGCTCAAACGCGGTGTCCGAGGTGCCTAGGACAGGTGGGAAGGGGCTCCCCGCTAACCCCGGAGAGGGAGGGAGGGACTGGAGCAGACTTTCTCTTTACCGGGGTGAGGTTGGATCGCTTATAAGAAAAATGAATGATTTGTATCTCTGAAAAGTGGATGAGTCCTGATAGGTTGCTTTGGAAGTACGCCCGTGTGTGTCCGCAGAAATGTGCACACGCACACGCTGTTCTGTTCACACGCAGGTGCCCTGTGTGCAGCAAGAAAAAGCAGGGAGGGCCTCCCCAGACCCTGACAGTGGCCACCCTGCAGAGGATCTGGCTACGGGAGGGGGCCCCAGGGTGTGTTACTTACTGTGCGTTACTTACTGTGCGTTTTCAATGTATTATGTCGAGCAACTAGTAATAAATACCAACAAGTGTTTGGCAGGAGGCTCAGCGCACACGGCTGTCTCTACAGCGAAGAGTGTGCCCTTGCGGGAGAAGTGCGGGGGGGGGGGGGGGGGGGGCCCCTCCAGACCTGGCCAGGAGACTCGCGGGAAGTTGTCAGAGGGGCTCCCAGGCCCTTGGGGCCCACGGCCCACTCTACCTTCCCGCAGAAGCCCGGGGGTCTGCTTTCCCGCGGACAGGCTCTCCTCTGGCTCGGCCCAGCAGACCTCCTTTCCTCTCTGCTGGGGTCACAGGCACCCTGCCGGGCGGCCTCCTTGGTCTGATTGCCTGGCGGCCATGGGGCTCTTACCTTGAATGTCTGTGGGTCCATCACCGCTGGTCCCAGACGCAGGGAGGGGGCCTGGTCCACTGACTCCCCAGCCTGGGCCTGGCTTTAGAGGGGATTCCTCTGGAGCCTTGTCAGCTCTCCAGCCACATGGCAAGGCGGGTCACCAGATGCGTGCGCCCTGGGAGCGCATGGGGGTTCTGGGCAACAGCAACTGCCTTCCTAACTAGGCTTAGAGTCAAAGTGTGGGGCTGAGGGGCTGGGGGAGGGGCTGTCCAGACCGGTGGGGGTCGGGTCGGGCACTCCCTGGGGGCCTCCGAATGCCTAACACTGATGATTTGTTTACCTGGCCACTTATGTCACCCAGTGGTCATCAGAATCTGAGCTCCGTGCTTAGGGAGCCCGCAGGCCCTGGGGGAGGCTGCAGGCTGGGCGTCTGACCGGCTGTCCCCTCCCAGCGCTCGGTGGCATCAGCAGGCTCACTCCAGCGGGCACTCACATGTGTGCCCGGCCCTGTGCTAAGCCTCGCGGGCTACAGCGGGGCCCGGTACCGACAGCTCCCAGCTCCCCGGGGGCAGTTCAGGCCCCAAGTCACACAGCTGAAGTGAGGCTAAGAGTTTGGGGGGAAATGACACCTGCCACGGTCACAGCGCTGCCGATCCCCCTCCACAAGGGTGAGTCAGGAAGGGGGGGCAGCCTCTCAGACACCAGGTCATCGTGCGGCCGCTGGCGCAGGGGCGGGGGCCCCAGCCAGAGTGCCGCATGCGCCTGGGAGGGCGGCTGGCCCTGGCACACCTGCCAGCGGGAGCTTCCTGCCCCACCTTCACCCAACAGAAGCTCTGGCGGCCAGGACTGAGTCTACAGCGGGACTCCGCGCATGACCTGGGCACCCAGACAGGCCCCGGTCACACACCTGTGGCCCCTGTCAGCTGTCTCCACAAACCACACGGACAGAGGCAGCCTGAGGGTTTCGGAATCCCGGCTTCCTCTGCCTCGCCCGCCCAGAGCCCTAAGTCGTCCTGCCTGGTCCACATTTCTCCCTCCGCCCTCGCCGTCCGCCCGTTGGCCCGGCCATCACAGGCACCCCGCCCAGGGGCCTCCTTGAAACGTGTTGGTCTGATTGCCTGGCCTCCGGGGGTCCTTTGTCCTGAGCGAGCGTCCGTCCATCTCCGCCTGCATGGGCTTTAGGAAGGCCGCCTCGCTCAAGCACACATCCTTCTTTTCTCTGCTGCTTTTGGGGAAAGAGGTTGTTAGATGAGTTGAATCCATTTCAGGATTGGGCACCCAGTTCACCTTGACTGAGCCACCATCAGTGGGTGACTATGGGTGGCAGCGTTAAAGCCCCCCCCCCCCCACGGGCGCACCTGTCCGCCCCTCACACTCCGTCCTGGGGAGAGGGCTGAATTGGCCCGTGTGTGCTAGGCGTGGGCTCCTGGCAGGGGACAGAAAATCCAGGATGACAGCATGAATCAAATCAGATGTTCATTTGTGGGGGTGCCCAGGGCTGATACGTTTTGTGGGCCAGGTCCCCCACTCCTCCTTGCCTGTCCTCTGCTGCGCACAACCCATTTCCAGGTCTGCTCCCTGACTGCGAGCTGTGTCCCTGCCAGGAGCGCAGAGGCAGGAAGGAGGCCCTTCTCTCCCTTTGGTGTGGTCTTGGACTTCAGGGGACTCGCGCCTTTCTGCTCCTGTCACGCTAGCAAAACCCCAGTCAGAGAGCCACACCGAGCTGTGAGAGAGTCAGAGAAAGGTCTTTTTACCTCCAGCAGCCTCATGCCCAGCTGGGATGTGGGGCTCCTCTCACTGAGGAGGAGGAAAGCGTGGGGCAGGAGTGGCTGCCCACGCAGTCAACGACCAGGCGCCTCAGCAACATGTCCCACGTTGGGTGGGAGGTGTTCAGAATGGGTGATGAGATATCGCTCATCAGGCTCCATCAGACTGGCAAAAATAAAGTGTCCGAGAGAACCAAGCCACACACAGGGTGCCAGAAGGGTGGTTACTCTCATAACTGCCTCTGGGAGGATGGCTAGCTATAAGCCCCTTGGGGAGAGCAGTCTGTTTGGAGAAATTGCTTGGAACAATACTAAGGCTGAGAGTGTCTGTACCCATAACCCAGGTGTTCTATCTACTTCTAGAAAAAATCACATACACTTAAGGAGAAAAGGTCAAAAGTTGACTGTGAGATACTGAGAAACTGGAAACTACATGTCCATGGCTATAGTCTATTTGGGCGTGCAGAGAATTAGGACAGAGCAACCAAGACAAATGCATGAGAACCACCTGCAGCAGCAGTTACGTCTCAAAGTGTAAACCGGGAAGCCTCAATTGTACCTGTAGCTCCTCACTTGAATTTGTTTTTTAGGATTGCAAATAAGATGGGAAGGGTCTACGTCTTCTTTTTATTACAATATATTCCTAGAACAATTTACCATCATAACACTAAGCCTGCAGTTCCAGGATCATGTGTATCCACCTTGTTGTGCAACCGTCATCCATCTCCAGAAGAGTTACAACGTCCCAAACCGAAAGTCCGTAGCCCTTAGGCAAGAAGGCCCCACCCCACCTCCAGCAGCCACTCACAACCACACTCCACTTTCTGTCTCTGTGACTTGGCTACTCTAGAAGCCTCGTGTATGTGGAATGGTATGTGGGTTCTTGTGTGATGGATTTCTTTTTTTAAAAAAAAAGATTTATTTGTGCATACAGAAGTGGGGCGCAGGCCAGAGGTTCAGGGGCGGTGAGAGGCTTCACCAAAGACAGAGTGGGGAGCAGAACAGGCAGATCGATGGAAGTACACCGCTGAGGGGAGCAGCGGGCGTGTCAGGAGAGGTCTGCCAGCCATGTGGTCACCTCCGGGGCAGGCGGGAATCGAACTCATGCGGAAGTAGCTTTTGATTCTCAGTGCTGTGCTTTAACCCGCTGCGCCACCAGGGAGGGCCGTGATGGATTTCTTTAGCATAATGTCTTCCAAGTTCACCAGTGTGCCATGTGTCAGAATTCCCTTCCCTTTACAGCTGAGTAATAGTCCGTTTCATGCATGCATTATGTTCGGGTCTCCTGTTCCTCTCTGGTGACACAGCTTGCTTCCGCTTTTTGGCTGTTGTGAATAAGGCTGCCATTAACAGGATTGTCCAAATACTTCTCGAAGAACCTACTTTAGTTCTTGTGGCTATAAACCTGGAAGTGGAATGGCTAGTACATGTGGTCATTCTATTTTTAATTTTCTGAGAACTGTTATTCCTTATTCTACGTCTGAAATGATTCACCGGAAAACAATGAACTATCTTTTAACATTACCTCATGATGGGAAAAAGCCTCTATCTTTTTTTGTGCTCTATCTTTTTTTTTTTTTTT
>NW_004567121.1:31653232-31655877 GCF_000260355.1 Condylura cristata
TGAGCACACTGGGGTACTCAAGCTCCCCTTGCTTGGAAGCCACAGTGGGAGGTAGTGTGGGGGCCAGTGAGAGGAGAAAAGGAGTGTGGGGGAGGGAAATCTCAGGAAATCATTTCCCTTCTCTTGGTAGGGACACTAGCAGGAGTTCCTGGACATGGGTATGTTGGCTTGATGGCCTGACGCTTGCCATCTGCCCATGGAGCCAGGGAGGACGCAGAGTGGACGGGTGGGAGGGGCTTCAGCTCCAGGTGTGGGGAGCGTTGGGGTGGGCCCGGCAGGTGCAGATCCACGCAGTACACATTCTGTTATTCAATCCTAAGAGTTAAGATTGGAAGCATAGCCACGGACTCAGTAAATAGCTAATTTAATAGTTAAACAAGTCACATATATATGCATGTGTGTGTGTGTGTGTGTGTGTGTGTGTTCTTAAATAAACACTGAAGAGCAGAGTAGACCTCAGAGTTCCCTTACACTGTTGTCCAGTGCTGAGGTGCACGGCTGAGGCAGCAGTGGGCAGCACAGGAGAGGTCTGCACCATGTGGGTCAGCCCCTGGCCCGTGCTGCAGCGGCGGGCACTGGTTTCCAAGTGCTGAGACTTAATTCCTAGCGCCACCAGGGAGGCTCCCAACACCCCGCCACCTTTTATTGGGAAATTACAAATATACATAATCTAATATTTCACACCTGGTTTTGAATTTTTTACCATAGCTTATACAAATCAATCTTCATTTTTTTTTACCCAAAAATAGGTTTGTAAAAATGCTCCATGTCAAGATTTCATTTTAAAAATGTATATTCACAGTATAGGAAAATTCACCTTCACTTCACTTTCCCTTGATTGAGGAACACTTAGACATCCGGCACCGGTGCAAATCCTTCTGCAGAGGGCTCACCGAAGCTCTTCCTGGGCTAACAGATGACAGACATTTAAACTCTGCTGGCTGTTGACCGGCCAGAGAATACACGCCAGCTCATGGGCATGGGCAGGGCAGCCCCGTGCCCAGGGTCCCCTCAGCTGCTGGCCTCCCTCTCCTGCTCCTCGGGGTGGAGGGCCTCACCTGTGTGGAGGCAGACTGAGCCTGGCACTGCCTGGGGCTGGGGAGGGCTGAGGGGTACAGTTCCGTGGGTACTGTGACGCTCCAAGAAGGCTTTCCGGAGGAAGAGGCTTTCTTGCAGAACTTGGATTGGGAGAAGGGAGAGGCCAGAGCCAGCTGGCCAAAGACAAGGCCTGACCCTTCCCTTCCCTTCTCTGCGTCCTCCGGAGGCTTCTCTGTCGGGTCCCTCCTCTTCCTACTCTTCCCAAAGAAATATATAGGACAGGGCAAACCCGCTCAGTTGGAAACAAGCACAAACTGGTGATATTTATACATCACGAGACTTCGTCAAAGCCTCCCTGACCTCAGCGGTCAGCACTGTGCTTCTGTTTTGTGTAAGTAGAGGAAAGCAAGATTTGGGCTGACGGGGCTCCCCTGCCTCTTGCAGCAGCCCTTCAGCAGCGACTTCTGGGAGAGGTCCTTGGCCAGCTAACTCACCTTTAAGCCGGACTCCCTGAGCCCTGAGAGGCCCCACCTCCAACTTGTGGGTGCTCCCCTGCTGGATGACCCCCAAAACCAAGGCACTTGGGGACCTGGAGCATCCTGATGAAGACCTGTCACCAATCCCCCCCAGACAGACTTGGGGAAACAGACCCCAAAAGGAGAGTTAGTTGCCTGAGAGCAAATAGGAGCTGCTGTTTGGGGCGGAACGTCTCAGGGCTCAGCTGTGGGACGCTGCCCCCTTCCAGCAAACTGCTGACCGCCGGGGAGCCCAGCCCCGCCGGCATAACCCAGGACCGGAAGGTTCAGACTGGACAATGAGGGCCAAGGCGGCCCAGGGAACTGGCTTCCCATGTCAGGCCACGTGGGGCCAGCCTCGTCCCGCACCTGGGAGGACGGTCCCCAGGTCCTGGAACTAGGTCTTCTGGGACCGCCTCTCCTGCCTACAGTTGCAGGCAGGGCCGTTTTCTCGCAGGGCGGCTCGCCCAGCACCTGCAGGCCGGCCACAGCCTTCCCTGAGGTGCCTGGTGGAAATCGCGCAGGCGGGCGCAGCGACTCAAGTGGCGCTGCTCAGAGCTGCAGACTGGCGGTCACCCAGCAGCCGGGCAGTTTCTCTCCTTTTAGCTCAAAAGATGAAAAGAGAGGGCACTGTTTTCTACAGAAAGTTGCAGAAGACTCTTCTCCGCCCCGGCCCCTCCGAGCGCGCCCCGCCGTGTAAAGCGAGGTCCCGCGATTCCAGCCCTGTGTGCTCCAGCACTTCGAGGGGTGCCCGCGGGCCGCGCGGCGGGGGGACCGTGGTGGGGGCGCGGCAGCAGGGAGTCCATCCGCAACCCTCCGCGAAGCAGCGGAGGGATCCGTCGGCTTAGGGCCTCCTCAACTCGGGGCTCCGCAGAACCCCAGGAAGTGCCCCCACCAGCATCTGGGCGTGAAACGCACCTGGAGAGAGCGCCGCGCTGGCGCCCAGAGGGCGCTGCAGACTGGCGCCACAGGCGAGGTCCAGCGCCTTCCCCTCGCCCCTCGGTCACGCCGCCCCTCAGGGCCTCGGGCCAGGGCGGGAGGGGGTGCCCTCGGTCCCTCCTCCCGGGGGCCGCGGAGCAGAGCCGTCCGGGG
>NW_004567121.1:31656966-31691809 GCF_000260355.1 Condylura cristata
GGGGACGCGGCCGAGGAGGGGCCCCCGACTTCGCGTGGGCCGGCGCGAGCTGGCAGCGGAGGTTCCGGGCGCTGGCGCCTGCACACTGGCGATCCTCGGGTTCCCAACTTCTGGGCCGCTGAAGTTGTGCTGCCGGCGAGGGGCGCGTGCCGGCGCCGGGCACGGCGGGGCAGGCGACTACTTCTCGCAAGTGGACCCGGGAATGGCTCTTCCCCTCCCCCGACCCGGCTTTGTGCTGAGCCGCGCGGAGGGAAGGCGGGTCCCTTGGCCCGCCCAGTGGAGCGGGGGCAAAAGGGGCCACCGTGGAGCCCTAGCCTGGGGGAGGCTCTGGGTTGGGCGCCGTCACCCGCCTTTGGCCGGGGTGGAGCCCCTCCGAAGAGGGACCTGGCCGACAAAGAGCATCCCTGGGTGCCCATACAGTGATCTCCGGCCCCGCGCGATCCGCCCGGCGCCGTCCGCTAGCCCGCCGTCCCCAATGGGGGCGCTTTGTTCTCGGCCCCTGTAACCCTTTACTGGGAACCGCCCCGCAGCGCCGGCCTTGGGCCTTGACGTGGGCTGGGACCTGGGCGGCTGCCAGGTGTCAGAGCTCGCCGGGTGCCCAAGCTCGCCGCAGACCCACACCCCTAGTGCCAGAGTCCCGGGGCTGTCCTGATGGAAGGCTCTGCCGTCCTCTCCTCGGGGTGGAGAGGGGAGTGGGCCGAGGGGCTCTGGCCTTTCCGGAAGTGGCTGTCTCCCTGCACATCTGGGCCGCTGGACTTCCCAGCGCTGGCAGCGGGAGGCACGCGGGCAGGGCCGCGTGTAATGTGGCATCTGGAGATGTCTCTCGGACTTTCTGTAAGCGGGTCCCTCTGTCACAGTAGCCACCGGCACTGAGAGCTTTGGGGAACTCAAGGGGTCTGCCTCCTGGCAGGCGTTTCCAGACTGCTGGGTGAATCCCCCTCCCTGTCTAACAGGTGACTGTTGTACTCAGAAGCATTTTGAGGTTCAGGAGAGGGCCCCTGATGCCCCTGAAATTACTGATGAGTTGGAATGTGTTTGTGGGGGGTGCCAGACCTGGGAGACCTCCAGAACGGATAGGACTTTTGAGCTGGGTCACTGCGTTCGCTTGGCTTTCAAGTCCAAAGGCGGCACCTGGCTTCTTCCAGGCTTCTGCCTTCTGTGGGATGCAGATGGGGCCTCCAGTCTCAGCCAGACCTGGGGAAGAGGGAACAGGTCTTTGCCAAGCCTCCGGCCCACCTGGCCTTACCTGGAAGCCCCAGGATGGGCCATTGGGAGGAGCTGTGGCAGTGGGTCCTTTTGGGGTTCATGGGTGAGGCTGGCATGCCTATGGGCTCCAATCCCAGAGCATCAAGGAGGCAGATGGGATTTGGGAGTCTCAGTGGGCTGCGTTTCCCAGGGTTTCTGTGAGCTGTGTAGTGCAGAGGCTGGCAGTGAGGCTTTTTTTTTTTTCTCTTCCAGAAACTTTGACACATTTTGAAAACACAGAACCCCAGAGGCGGTTGAATCTCTTGGGAAAGGAGGGGGAGAGGGTGTAAGGCTTGTAAGAACTTGGGTAGTGGAAGGCTTCCTGGAGGAGGTGACTGACTGAGGCTGAAAGCACTAAGCTCGGGGGTCAGATGCTGACGTGGAGTTGAGGTTTCTTTTATAAAGTTTGCTGTTTTCTCTCTCCCAGCCCTGCCTGCTCCCTCCTACAGGTGGGGGTGTCCAGGGACACCATACCTCCTCCACTCCCTTTCTGTAAGGAAGAGGACGGTGGGTCTGTGGAAGAGGTGCTCACAGGTTGCAGGGATCTGGCCCTTTCCCAGGGTTCACCAGGGCCCCAGCGGGAAGCAGGTCAGAGCCCCTGGGGACCTGGGAGGTAGGGCACAGTCCTGGGCACTTGTCCCCGAATGGGCGAGGCCCCTGGGGCGGAGGTGCTCAAACCCTCCCAGGAGGCCAGAACTGGTTTGTCTGAAAAAGCGTCTTCTGTCTGTGTAAAGCGTCTTCTGTCTGTGTTTCCCGTTGTCTTTTGTTCTGACCATGCAAGAAAAATGGCTTGTTTGGGAATCAGTATTTGCTGTTTTCCTCTTTCTTCTCTTTCTTGAAAGGCATAAAATCCCTTTTTGCCTTAATTATGGGGACTAGTAGAGACAGTTCCCCACGGCCTGGTGGAGTGGGTGGGGGCGGGGGAGGTGCCAACTGCCAGGTGATGTCACTCCTGGCTGCTGGCCACCTGGAGGGTGGAGCGCCTGAGTCTACCTGAGTCTACCTGTGGCTCTCGTGGGTTCCAGTAAACCCTCATTAACCCAGATCCGAGGGGAGGAGGCAGGGGGAGAGGACCCTGGAAGGAATAAGCCGGAAGCTTGGATCGAGAGTATGTGATAGAGAGAGGGGTCTTAGGGCAGCAGAAGTTGGACCCTGCACTCCGTGGGAATGGGGTCAGCATCGTGTCCAGGTTTCCTCCGTGAGCGGAGAATTCACACCGGCTTCAGACCATTCCTTTGGGGCAGGACCCTGAAGGATTTGCTGCCCTTCCTTTCTTATCAAAGGGGTACTGAGCATACTTCCATCTCGGGGTACCAGGGTCCCCATATGGTCCCTAGTGCTTACTGAGCACAGAGGAGCACTTTGTCCCCATGCCTGGCGCCCATTGCTGCGTTTTGAGTTCTGGCTTCTTTTCCTCCCTTGTCCTGTCTGAGAACAGCCCAAGACGACGTTTGCGGCCGCTGCGTTGCAGGCAGCCCAGGCTGGCTGTCGCTGGTGGTTTTCTCCAGCTCACAAGCTCACTTTGCTCGCGCCTCTCTCAGACAGGCGTCTCCCGGCCTGAGTGAGAGCCTGCCTGGCAGTGGCGTCCACAGTCCAGGGTGTGTGGGGCTCGTGCCTCGCTGCCCTCAGCTGGGGCCGGGGCAGCCCCCCGACAGCACCCCCACTGACACGTGGCCTCTTGGGGAGCAGAGGTGAGCAGATGTCAGTGGCCTCTGGGGAAGCTCCTGTAACCCCGTTCCCAGTTCTGGCGCCTGACTTGTGCCGGGACTGGCCGGGTAGCCTGGCCCATGGGGCTAATTCACTGTGAGTCCTGGTTATAAGGCCCTCTGATGCTCCGGCCCTGCCTCTCCCTAGTCACCTGGTTTTCTTTGGATGGGTGCACGGCTCCCGCGCGCCCACCCTGTGGCCCCGGCCAGAAACAACTTTGGGTTACGCGGAGCCCAGGACGGAGTCTGCTCGGCCTCTCACCCCCCAGGTGACCTCGTGAGTCACTGTCCTTCCGAGTCTCCATGTCCTCTGCGGCGGGCAGCGCACCCGCACTCCCTGTCCCCATTCTGTCACTTGCATTTCATAACCAGGCGTGAAAGTGCTGGCCAAGAAAGCACTGAGGAGTTAGCTGTCGACCTGACTAGGGCTACCTTCCCTGGCGTGTCTGCTCTCGAGTGCTCAGTGCTTTTCCCACATTCCCCTTTGACCTTTACCCAAACTTTTAGGTTTATCACTGCGCCGGGGAGGCCTGTAGTGGTGACTCCTCCCGCCCATGGCAGATGTGGCGGAACAGCCTGTGTGTGTGTGTGTGTGCGCCCCGAGTAAATGGAGAGGCCTGGGTAAGAGGATGAGTCTCCCCCACAGAGCTGGCAAAGGTGGCGACTGGCCGAACCCTGCAAGTTCTTGGTGTATTCTTGCTGCTTGTCCGGAACACCTGGCGTGTGTGACTTGGATTCAGGGGTGTCTGGCTGGGCTCAACTGGCCTGAAGGCCACCTGTAGGCAGACCCTGAATGCTGGCAACTCCCTGGGCATGGGTCGGGGACACCTGATGGTCAGTGAGGGACGGACAGACAGTTACGCCCCGGGAGTCCTTGGCCAAGATGCAGTTGGACTCACAGGCCAGGGTGGGAGTGTGCACCTGGGGCCGGTGTCCACCCCGGCCACCGTCCTGGCTTGATGCGAAGTAGCCTCACGGCTATTCTTGTGGCTGGACGGCCTCCTGCCTGCCCCGAGCTGCCGTGTGCCATCTCTCGTCTCCCGTCCCGGGCAGTGGGGACGCACCAGTCGTCAGTCCGTCCTGGGAGTAAGTACCGTGCACCCAGGGCACCTGGCGCCTGTGCTGGGTTCATGCCTGGCCCCCTCCAGGGCCAGCCCCGCTGCGGGGAGGCGCCAGAGAGAGTTGGTCCTGAGAGGATGCCTTCGCCAGGGCTCTGGTAGTTTCACAGAATGAGCTATTTCCTGCTCTGCTGCAACAACCAATTTTGGAGACTTGGGCTGGAAGCCCCCGTTGAAGGCCGATCGAGTGTGTCTAGAGAGGAGGAATGGGATTAAGCCAGTCTGTGGAAAGAGAGCTGTTGGTGCCAGGAGCCTGCCCTCTGGAACTGATTCAGCGCGAAGTCATTTCCCTCTCGACTGTCCCAGCGAAGGCTGGGCTTTGGACGGGAGCGCGCGTTCTCCAGGTGGACATGATGCCTGAAGCAGGCGGGCACATGTGCTCCCCAACACATGCATGTACACTTGGGGTGCTGGCCGTAGAGGTGAGGCCACGGAGGGCATACTCCGAGCTCAGGGTCGCTCAGCCACTGCGCCTCCTGGCTCAGCTGCATACAAGCCCCTGCCGCCAGAAGGGCTGGCTTTATTTTCGGGGTGCTTCTGCTCCGCTACTGCTCGGCTGTGCTCAGGGAGCTGACGGGCGGTTGGGAGGGGCATTCCAGAAGGTCCCAGCATCCCCAGGCCCGACATGGGCCACTGGTCCAGCTCCTCTGTCCTGTGTGCCGTGGGGCCCAGAGGAGGGGGTGGCTCGGGTCAGGGGGCGTGGGGGAGACCTACACTTCCCATGGGAAGTGTCTCACTGCCTGTTGTGCCAGCAGTTTTGGGGAGCCAGGGGTCCTGGCAAACCCACAAGCGCTGACGGCAAGCTTGGGGGAGGAGAGCACAGCGGACAGTCTTGGGGCCGTCTGGTCAGGAGCGGGGAGGCCGGTGGGAGAGATGCCGCTGGACTCAGGCACCTGACCCGTCGGAGGCTCCCAGAGGTGGCACCTCCTCCCTGCCCCCTGCAAGGTCTCCTCCTGGCATTGATGACTCCGTGGGCTGCTAATTATATGTAGAGGCTGCTGCTCTGGCCTTCAGCCCTGGGAAAAACTCCTCTTCCCAGTGACTCACCTGAGGCTGCAGGCCCACTGGAAGGCATGTACGTGTGTGCGCGCAGGGCGTGGCCCCCAGACCCACTCGCAGCGGCCGCTGGGCCGTCCGGGTAGGTCCTGACTGCCTTTCCCCGTTGGGCTGCCTGCTGGTTGGGCCACCGTCCACCGTCCACACCATCCCACTTTCTTGCCACTTCCTCCTCAGAAGCAGGCAGCTGTGTTCCTCTTTCTCCGTCTCTCCCTCCCTTTCCGCAGCTCCCTTTTCTCACAGCCGCTCTGACCCTCTTCAGGCCCTGGCGTTAGTTCTTCCCCCAGAGGAGGGGGCTGGGATCCCTGCCCCCTCGGTGCCTGGCGCTGCCTGACTTGGGGAGGCCTTTGCCCTGTGCCTGTTGCTCATCTGCTGGCCAGCCTCCCTCCCCTCCTTGGGGCTCGCAGAGACCTTGTCCAGGGGGCTGGAGACCTGCGGCCAGTGCGGTTGCGGTGGGCTTGGCCTGGGGGATCAGGCCAATTGTTGTTATTATTCCTCTGGGGAATGGAGGACCACAAGTCCCCCTAGGGGGGGTAGCCCTGGGCCCCTGGGGTGTAGGGCAGGGCAGGCTGCTGGAGGAGGTGGACTCAGAAGCGCTCTGTGGAGCCCAGCACTGATGAGCAAGGTCGGGCTGGGGGTGGGGCTGGCGATGCCTGTGCACACCCGGCACTGGGCCACGTGCCCAGGTCCGCTCATCAGCAGGAGCGGAAGCCATGCGGGCAGGTTGGGGCAGCGGGAAGAGGGCCATGCTTATCGCTCCATTCATCAGCTGAGTCACGACGCCCGGCCACGCTCCGCCCCCCGAGACTCGCCCAGGCAGCCTTGACGAGCCCACTGCGTGCTGGCACGCAGGCCGGAGCCTGGCCTCGCCTCTGCCTCCCCTTTCCTGCTGGGTGACTGTGCGGGGCCTCTCAGCCTCCGCGAGCCCGTCTGTGAAGTGGCAGGAGGCGGCTGGGCGGCCGTGGCGGGGTCACGCATTGGGTGTTCGCGACCTTTTGTGGCTGTGTCATGGGGCTGTCGAGTGTTTCCAATCCTGTTGCCCCAGAAGAGTTCTGCCCCAAGCGCAGGTTGGGAGGGAACTTGGGGGCCAGATCTAAAGGCCGGAGCCCAGGTAGCTGCTGTGTGCACACCTGTGCAGGTGGGGAGGGCGCGCACCTGGCCCCGGCCCCCTTGCAGGAGCCAGACAGCAGGGGTCGGTGCGGGCAGGCTGGAGGGGCAGTGGTAAATGAAGGCCCGACCGAGGGCTGTCCCCGCCTGCTCCGCTGTTTCGGGTCAGGAGCGCGAGCTGGCTGGGAGGCAGGGCACCCACTGGCACGGGCAGAGCTGGGCAAGGGGGTTCCCTGGAGGGGCTGTGGGAGCCGCTGGGGCTGCCCGTCCTGCCTGGACCGCCCTGGAGGCCGTTGATCTCCCCAGGTGCTATGAACGGTTTCCTTGCAGTGAGGTCAACTTGAACATGCGTCTTCCCACCTGGGGGCACCTGGCAGAGCCCTGGCCACGTGGGCTCGGGCTGGGCGCGCTCATCCACCCACAGCACGCCGTGTTCGCTGGGCCTCAGAAGGACTTGCGGGCGGGCGCAGCGGTGGGCACGGGCGCCCCTGTGGCCTGCCTGTTGCGATACAGGGCACAGGGCGTTCCTGCCACCCAGGAAACCATCGGGTCTGGAGCCTCCCCGCGGGAGGTTTCCGGACAGTCAGCAGGGGCCTGGACTGTGGGGCGTTTCGGAGCCTCTGGGACTGCGGGCAGGCTGGCCGTGCTCTGGCTTCTCGCGGCCGGAAGCGCAGGTGCAGAGTGCAGGGTGCGGTGGTGCTGCGGCTCCCGGATGTGCCGGGTGGGAAGGGAAGGGAAGCGCACAGGTGCACGTTTCCTGGGGCTGGCCTGGGTGGGAGTCCTGGAGTAGGGGCCAGCCAGGATGCAGGTCCCAAAGTCTCCCCTGGTCTGAAGCAGCGGCCGAGGGGCGCTGGGCTCTGAGAATCGTGAGGGGGCAGCGCGCCTCACCGTCCCCCTTCTGCCCTGAGCCCCTGTGGAAGGAGCACCCTTCCTCTGGAGCCCGCTCGGGGCTGGCATCCTGGCCTGTCCCTTCTGCACAGGTAGCCGGAGCAGCCCGAGCCTGCAGGTGTGTGTTGGCTTCCCTTTGGGGTAGGTGCCCGGGCTAAGTCGGGGCCCTGGGCCCTGGGACTGGGCAGGTGAGTGCCCCGGGCTGGCTGGATTGCCTGCTCTGCCGCGGCCCTGGTCACGCCTGGCTCCGTCCTGCCCACCACAGCGCCTTCTCGCCCGCTCCTTGGCCTTGGCTTCCAGCCCTGCGAGATGGTGCTCTTCAGACCCTCGCCTGGGCTCCTTGCCTGGCTCGTCCGCAGGAGCCAGGAGCTGACTGCGGGGAGCCCCAGGGCGAGACCCCGCTGGCCGTGATTGGGAGAAGCACTCCGCACCCGCCGGGCGTGGGGCTCAGCCGCCCGGGCGGGCGAACGGCGCTGGTGCCGCCCGTGTGCTGACGTGACAGGGTCCGCAAACACGGCTTTTGCCCCCTTCCCAGAAGTGAGCCTCCCGGCAGGCCAGACCTCGCTCTGCGGGGGGCAGCCTCCTGCCCTGCGGAGGCGTGGTCCAGGCCGGCCAGCCAGAGGAGGCCGGCTGGGGTTGTGGGCTGCTCGAGCAGGCCTGGGCTGGGGCACAGCGCCCGCCTGCACGCAGCACGTTGCCCCAGAGAGAGTTTAATCTTTCCTTGGGTGTAGGGCTCACTGGCGGTCACATTCTGACAGGTTGGGGGTCTGTTGCTGGCTCCCTACAGCCCCTCTTCTGTAAACCTTCCCCTGGCTCCGCAGCTCCTGCCCACCCCGTGCTCCAGACCCCACGTGACCCCAGTGACCCTCCGGTGTGAGACGGGCATCCCTTCTCCTGTTCAGAGGCACTTCTACTTGACATAAGATGTCCTGCCCCTGCAGGGACAGTGGGAGGAGGATTTGGGTGGTACAGTACTTTGTCCTCCCCACCCCCGCCCACAGCTGGAGCCCCGGCCGCTGCAGGTGTGTCGAAACCGCGTATTTCTGCCTCTGTGAAACTAGAGGACACTTTATTTAGAGCGCCGGGGAGCTGCTCTAGCAGCCGGTGTGCAGAGGCGCCAGGTGGAATCTGAAGGTCAGTTAGCTGGAGCGCAGTCGAGGGGCCCTCGGGGGGGCCCATGGGAGCCCCGCACTGGGCTCGCGGGGTCAGCCTGGGCTGCGGAGGGGCAAGGCCCTGGAGGCCGGGCTGTCCTGCTCCTGCCGGTGCCCCTGGATTGCCGGCTGCCACCCCTGGAATCGCCCTCATGTGGGACAGCTCCAGCTTCCTGTCGAGGCCATAAACTCCCTGTGGAAGCTGCGAGCCCTGAGTCACTGCCCCGTGCCCTCCCCCACCCCAGCCACCTCCGGGTGCTCAGTCCCGTGCCTGTGATGTCTGTGAGCTCCGCCCTCGGGTGGACATCTGGCCAGTGGCCCCTGGGGGCCTTGACTCCCCAGCACAGACTGGGAGCTCGGCCACCCTCCAGCCGCTGCTCCCACTCGGCCAAACTCTAGTACATAGGAGCTCCCTGGGGCGAGGGTCTCTGCCAAGGTCGCCCAGTGACCTGGCAACACCCCAGGCTGGAGCCAGGCTTTCCTGGTACCTGGGCTTGTCACTTTCCCCTGGCCATCCCTCATCCGGCTCCCGAGTCAGCACCGGGAACAGAGGCCGGGCCGGGCTGGGCCGGGCCGGGCTGGGCCGAGTGGCCCTCCACGCCCAGTGGAGTCCTGCCCGGCCTGGCCGGGCCTGGCAGCGAGAAAGCAGAGGAACTGGTCTTTCAGCTCTAGGCCCCAGCCCAGCCCTCAGCTGGGCCTGCTCAGAGGCAAGTCCCGGCACGCGGCTGCCAGGCAGGCGCCAGCTCTGTGGAGGGGTGGTCTGGGGGTGCTGGTGGCAGCCCTGACTGGCTGGGGGCTTGGGAGCCCTCCGCCCTCCACGCACCCCTGGCCTGTCTCAGCGCTCCAGGTGGGCCACAGGGGCTGGTGACAGGCCTCACACCTTGACCTCAGGTTTCCCAGGCAAAACACTGGCATTCAGGGCCATGGGGCCTGGGGCTGCAAAGGGATCTTTGAAGCCCAGTTCTGGTGCTGGCCTTGACCCCAGCCCTGCCTGGGATCCCCCGGAAACATGGGGACTATTCCCAAGTGGCTGGGTGGGGACACTGAGGTGTGTATAGGGATGGGGTGCTACCCAGGAGGACCCCTGCAAGGAAGTGCTGATGGATTTGGGGGCCTTGCCTGTGCCCCCAAAGATGCATATTTTCTGGGTGAAGGCGGAAGGACCCCCCCTTCGCCTGCCTGCCCATTCCTGGACCCCTGCCCTGGGGCATGCTCATCAGCCCCTCAGCAGGCCCCAGCTTGACTCTGTGGGGAGACATGAGCCTTTAAATCACTGAGCCTGTCACCGGAAATGCTGACGTTGCCCCCAGGCACCGGTGGGGCCCTCCTTCCTGGGAGTGTCTTTAGCCAGGAGAATTCAGGGTCTTGAGGCTGGAGCCCTGAGTCCTGTGTCTCCCCGGTGGCTCCCAAGTTAGGAAAAGGAGACTTCAAAGAGGAAGTGACTTCCTGCCCGCTGTGTGGCAGCCCTGGGCCGCACGGCCCGGCCCTCCTGACCCTGTCTGACTTTTGCCTTACTGACCAAAATCGAGGCCACTGCCTTCAGAAAGTCCAGGGTTCTCCACCCAAGCCCCTTCTGTTGTCCTGTGGGAAACTAGTCCAAAGAGAGGCCAAGCTGCCAGCTCACCCGGGCAGGTGCTGGAAGGTTGGGCCACACCCGGGCCCCTCCCCACCCCGGGGTCACTGACCCTGCCTTTCCCTGACACCCTTGCTGCAAGATGCCTTGGCTTGGGCCTGCCTGGGGCCTTCGGTCTGCAGCTGGGCCAGATGGGCAGTGCCAGAGCAGTGGGTCCAAATGACCCCCACATGAGAGCAAGCAGAATGGTGACCCCACTGCCACGGGGCCCAGATGTCTGGAGCAGGGCTGGGTGCAGTAGTCTCCCCCCCCACCCCCCCGGCAGGGCCCTTGGAAGAGCAGAGCGGCTGTCACCCTCTGCCCCCACTGCGGGTTCCCCCGGCCTCAGCTCTCCCACGGGTTCAGCCCAGTCCCTGCCCAGGCTGAGGCGCCCGCTGGCCAGACAGGTTGCTGGCTCCCGGCCTCGCTTAGGGACAGAGGCGGCTTGCTTTGCTGTGTGCCCCATGGGGATCCGAGCGCTGGGGGCCTCTGGTAGCTCAGGGGCTCCCCAGTTCCACAGTGAGGCTGGTGCTGCCGGGTACTGGACGATCTGAGGTGGAGGCAGCCCCCAGGAGGTACCGCCCTGGGGCTTGTTTCCAGAATGATGTTGCCCAGAGCCTCGTGAGCACCAGCCGCTTGGGGTCTTTGCCCTCCATGCCGAGCCTCAGGGCTGCTCTGGGTGCGGCCTTGTCCTGTCCAGACTTTCTCTGGGCCGCTGTGGACCAGCTACAGGAGCCTCGGGACTCCACCCCAAACCTGTGAATCAGCCTCAGCCCTGGCACAGAGGCGCTAAGGATTCTCGGGCCTCGAGGAGGAATGCCAGCGTGGGTGAGGGCTCGGGTGGCGCTTCTGGCCGGCCGGGCACCTTGATGCGGCTGCGGCTGGGGAGGGTGGAGATGGACTTCAGTGCCTCAGAGAACTCATCCCCCAGGCATGCACTGAAGACTGGGGGTGCGGTCAGCCTGGGTGCTTCCGATCCATAGAGCCGCCATCAATGAGGGGTGAAGTCTCTAGGTTGCCAGACTGGCCCAGGCCTCCTGAGGGCTCCTGCTCCACGTGGGCTCTCGGCGGCCCTGGAGTGTGTGAGCCTGGCGCCCCTGGCCTGTCCTCTCGGCGAGGGACTCCCAGACTGGCCCTGTGCACCCACCCCAGGCGCCGCAGCCCCCCTTCCACAAGGGGGGTGCTTGACTCTGCTCTGTCCCTGGCCGGGCTGGGGCAGAGACCATTTCTCGCCCTCTTTCCTTCCCACAAAGTCCTGGGGTGATGACCTGATTTCTAAGTTCAGAACCCTAAGCTGCTGTCCCTTGAGCGTGTGTCGGGGACACAGCTTCTGAAAGGCTCTATGTTGTACCCATCCCTCAAGTCCACATCGGGCCACACCCCGATGAGTTGGGGTGCGGGAAGGTCCTTGGGACTTGGTCATTGTGGGTGATGGGGGTGGAGGGGGCCAGGGGTTCAGATGACCATCCTCTTCGGTCAGCCCAAAGTTAGAAGCCCTTCACTTGACCTGGGAGATGCCCCATCTCATGACTCTGTGTGGAGCTTCCTGCCTCGGTGTCTGGGGGCACCGACTTACAGTCCCAGGCCCGGCGGCCAGTGCTCCCCTTGAATGGAGGATGGACCCCCTTACAGCCAGCGGAGGGTGGGAGCCGGCAGGCGTTGGCTTGAGGCTACCTTCCAGAAGCTTCTCTGTCAGTACTGCAGGAGGGTCTCATGCCCTGACTCCTGGAGCCTGCAGCCTCATTGAAGAGGCTTAAACAGGTGGACTCACCAGTCGGGGAGGGTGGACCTTTGCGCCACGGAGGGGTAGAGGTGGCAGGAGAGGAGAGGAAGCGGCCCAGAAGTCTGTGGACATTGCCGCTGACCTTGGGCAGGTCCCTCACCCCGCCCGAGACTGATACCTTGGCTGTGAGAACTGTTAACGTCTCCCTACCCGACTCACCTGCAGGGGAGATGGGGAGTGGAGGAGAGAGCCCCGACTTCCAAGGCCGCGTGCCCTCTCTGGCCACTTTCCTGCCTGCCCGGCCCCTCCCCCACATCCTCTCTTGACCCTTCCCACAGCTTCAGTGTGTCCAGGCACCAGTGTGGCTGAGAGTAGTTGGCTCTATGCCACCCCTGCTCCCCCTGACCAAAACCTGACCAGGAGGCTTCCTGTGCTAGGGTTGGGGGCAGCAAATGGGCCCTTCCATCAGTAAACCGAACCTCTGGACCCGAACATGGGGGCTTTGGTTTACCGCCTGAAAAACGGATTTTCCTGGGACTTGTGGAAATTGGGGGAGGGGCATGGGAGGTGGGGGCTGGTTTGCCTTTGCCTCTCAAGCAATGGAGGTGGGTTCCGGGCCAGGCTAGCCTGTCCCAGGCAGCCCCGACAGGGGATCCCAGAAGGACCCAGGTCGGACAGGGCCGGTGCTGAGGTGAGCCCGAGGGCGAGGCCGGCAGGTCCGGCACAGTGGGGGTGACGGCAAAACCAGAAGTCTCACCCAAAACTCCAGCGCCAGCTGGCACCTGGTGACCCAGGTTCAAACTCAGCAGTTTCTGCTAATTCCCTCCCTACAGAGCTGAGGCTACCACAGAAGGTGGCCAGAGGGTTGGGGCGGTCGCTCCCTCCGGCCCTGGGGTCCCTGCAGCCGGGCCCAGCCCGCAGTGCAGACCCAGCCCGGGAAGGAGAGGCAGCCTGGGGGCCAGGGAACTGGTTTCAGTGGGAAGGTCTGCTTAAGAGCCTGTTGTGTAAACATGATGGCAGCCCGATAAGAGAGGAGAGAACAAATTGTTTTTAGGGACTGGGCAGATCCCAGGTCTTATCTAGTCAAGAGGGGAGCTCTGCTCTTGGGAAACTCTTAACCCATGGGCTGCTTCTGCAGGGAGAGACTGGGCCTCCCTTGTGCCCATCTGGGGCTCTGCTGGCCCCTCCCAGCTTCAGTGGGGCCCTTCAGTTCGCCCCCCCCACCCCCTGCTGTGAAACAGGGCCTGGGCCCTTGACTCTGGCTTCTCTGGAAGACCTGGAGCCCCGAGGCTGTTCCAGCAGGAGCCCTGGGCTGGGCCTTCCTCTCCAAGGGAAGGTGCTGGTGTACTGGGAAAGGGGCTGTGTTCTTCCTGTGGGGGCCTCCTGAGCAGGACCCCCAGCTGGGGGAGGCACTGGGCAGTGTGTGAGGGTCTGTGGGTGAGTGAGGCCCGAATGCAGGCCTCCTCCAAGTGCCTTGCTGCGGGTAGGAGTGTGGCCCTGGGCGGGTGTTTTGCTACTTGTGCTGGCAGTGTGCTTGGTCCCTGAAGGGGGCTGCCGTGGGGTGGGGGTGGGGGAAAGGGGCTGCCTGGAGCTGGTGGAGTGGGCACAGGGCTTTGAAACAGCGCTTGTGACAGTCCAGCCAGCATGTGGCCTGGGGCACAGGTGGAAAGTGGGCACCTTAAGGGCTCCCTGCAGGTGGGCCGTGATAGCTCAGCCACGCCTTGTGGGGCCAGAACCTGCTTGGCGGGGAGGGGCAGTTAGGGTCGGGTTCCGTGCGTTGCAACTCGGCATGTCTAGCCTTGCGGTTTCTACACGTGCCTGGTACGCCCCTGACCTGGCAGCTGTACCTTGGCTGCAGGAGGCCAAAGGTCTTGTCTTTTTCTCCCTGTGCTGCTCCACTCGAGGTGGGGCCCTGTGTGGCCTGTGGCCAGGACCCGGCAAGGCCTCCGGGGCCCTCAGCCTGGAGCCCACGCTCACACCGGCCGACCCCTCTCCTGCAACCCTGCCACCGCCCGCCCTTTCCAGAAGGCCCTAGAGTCTCCTGCAGACGGAGCCGCCACCTCTGGGGGGCGGGGGGCACTTCTGACACGAGGTGGGGCCCTGTCAGGGTCTCCGCACGCCTCACCTCATTGAATTTTGCAACGATCATAGAACATGGTCTTGCTGTCCCCATTTTACAGATGGGAAGAGTGGAGCCCCCAGGAATAGTGATGTCCCCAGGGCATCAGCGTCAGTGGCCGAGGTTAGGGGTCTCTCCAGCCTGCGTGCTCTGAGCTGGTCTGCTTTATTCAGGCTCTCTTCTGACCTGGTCACTGGCCCCTCAGGTGAACTGTGTCACCGGGCCATCTGAGTCAGTGTCACTGATGAACAGGACACACACTCGTTGCTCCTTTTCCTGCCGCATCAACTGTACAGTGTTAGGGGTAGGGTGGGCCCCTCTGGTTTTTACGCAGGCCTGCTCAGGCCCTCCAGGTCCGGTCTGGCAGCCCCCAGCCACCTCCCCCATCTGTTTACACTCAGGCAAGGCCGCCTCTCGGAGCTGGACCTGGGAATCAGCATTCCTGAGAGGCTGTTTGCACACAGACCCATGCCAGGCCCAAGCCTGTTTGTGGGGGCCTCCTCAGTGCTGGGTCCCTTGAAGATCAGCCTCAGCAGTCCCTAGCTGATGGCGTCCCTCCCTTTCTCCCCAAAGTAGACCTGGACCTGTGGGGGGAGGGCTGGGCCTGTGTGGGGACAGTGGCTGTCCTGCTCCCGGCCATCGGCCTTTCTCCAGGGCCCCTGGTCAAGGCTGCCACTCTGGAGCCAGGTCCTCATGGGACTGTTTCTGGGGGCTCTCGACCATCAGTGGGGTAGGTTTGGTGGTCTTGGGCCCTGAAACTCTGAGGGGAGTGTTTTAAGTAATCAGATCTTCTGAGAGGCCTGGGACGCCTTCCCCTGACAGAGTGTCTCTGCCAAAGCTCTGCCTCCTGTCATGTTTCTGGACCCCAACACCTAGTTCATGGCTGTGTCATCATAGGGCTGGAGGGATGTGGGGGGGGGCCAGTGGGCTTCCAGAACTGAGGGTCCTGGCGTCCATCTCACACACCAGGGCTTTCCTTCTGTGCTCTGATGGGGAGAGAATTGACTCAGCTGTCTGGGACGGGAGGCCAGGAGTAGCAGGGCCTGGCCAGGCCTCCACTCATGCCGTTTTCTGGTTCCTTTCCAGCAAATTGTGGCCACCAATGTGCCCCCTGAGGATCAAGACAGCTCCGGGGATGACTCTGACAACTTCTCTGGCTCGGGTGCAGGTGAGGCTGGTATGAGGCCCCGTCCAAGGCCAGGCCATGGCCGGGGGTTGCTGGTCAGGCAGCCCCCTGCCTGGCTCACTGGGCGAAGACCGGTGCCAGGAGGAAGCTGGTACTGTGTGGGTGGGGTAGGGCATCTTCTGGGTTCCCGGAGGCCCCCGTAGACGCCGCTGCAGACAGTCCTCTCCCCTGACTCCCTGGGCCACCTTTGGAAAGTTACCAGTCTAAGCTGTTTTCCATCTGTAAAGTGGGCGTATCTTGGCTTGAGCATGTTGTCGGGTGCTATTGGGAAGCATACAGCCTGGTGGGTGGGGCTGTGGATCTTACGTAACAGTTCCCCACCTCCCTGGGCAGTGAAATCCCTGAGCTGGAGGTGGTCCGGAGCCCCCCAGAGGAGGTGTCTTGAACTGGACCTCAGAAGAGCTGAGGCCATGCAGGAGAGGGCCAGGAGCTCAGAGGGAGGAAGCCGGCCTCTGTCTGTGGGATCCTGGGCCTCTCTGGGAAGGGGCAGGCGGGGGAGAAGGGGCCAGAGGGGTGTGCACACAGGGTCAGGCTTTCGGGCTCCTGGGGCATCCTGGGGTGTCCCAGAGGCCTTGCTGTGGCCTGCCCCGATGACCAGGCTGCCCCCGGCACGCACAGCAGAAAAGGCAGCTCCCTGGCCACTGCCCAGAGGCATGGCCACCTCAGCTAGCTCCACACCAGGGGTGCAGCTTCTTAGGGAGGGCGGTTTGCTATGCTGCCCTCGGGGCAGTGGCACTGACCTGCCCCAGCACTCGGCCTTCCTCTCAGCCTGGCCGTGGCTGGTGCCCAGGGTCTGGTTCCTCCCACCCCCAACACACTCTGCTCTCCCTGCAGGTGCTCTGCCAGATAACACCCTGACACGGCAGACCTACCCCACCTGGAAGGAGCTGGGGCTCCTGACGGCCACGCCCACAGCCCGGGAGCCCACCGACACGGACACCGTGGTCACCTCTGCCGCCGCCCTGCCGGCCAGAGAAGGCTCAGAGGACAAGGAGGCAGAGCTCGCCAAGGCGGAGTCTGGCCTCACCACCTGGGAGAGGGCGGCCACACGCTCCTCCAGTGAGGCCACACAGCACCCGACGGCGACAGCAAGAGCCGCCGAGGCCCAGGGACCAGCCACCACCCATCCCCACAGAGACACGCAGCCTGGTCAGCACGAGGCCACGACCTCCGACCGAGCCGGCCAGCACGACCCTCGTGTTCACAGCCTGGGGGAAGAAGGTCCTCACGCTGCCGAGGGGGCCGCCGTGGACGGAGCCTCCAGCCAGCTCCCAGGGGAAGAGGGCTCAGGCGAGCAGGTGAGGGCGTCCCCCACTGTCCTGTACAGTCCTGGGGGGCTGGGTGCCCCTGGTCCCAGGTAGCGGTTCTAGGTGCCTCCTGCCCCCAGGGCAGGACAAGCCAAGTCTGAGACCAGAGCAAAAGTCTTCCAAGGTCACCCAAAGGAGGGAACCCCACCCCCAGCCAAGGCCGCTGCTTGAAGGGTCCAGTCCTGGCAAGCCCCTCCCCACCTCCTGGTGCGTGAGGTGCGCACGGCACCCGTGGGCCTCCGTCCTGTGTCGTGTCGTGGGTGTGATGCGCCTGGTGTGGGCGCCTGGCCCGGGGCCCGGCACGGCTGGGTGAGGAGCGTGTCTGAAGCATGGCGAGGTGACCGGGGAAGGCCAGAGCTGCTTCTTCCTGGGTTTGGCAAGGGAGCGGGGCATGCGGCCGGCTGCGGCCTTCATCCTGGCCCCGCTCTCCCACAGGACTTCACCTTCGAAACAGCCGATGGGACTGCTTCCAATGGGGCCGGCGTGGAGCTGGACCAGCGGAACCAGCTCCCCGTGAACGGTGTGGTCACGGGCACCTCACAGAGCCTCCTGGACAGGAAGGAAGTGCTGGGAGGTGAGTCTCCCCCCAGGGGTATGATGGGGCCAGACTGCCGCTCTGGGGGTGGTGTGGAGGTTGTCTCTAGCCCTGGTGTGGCACTGGCCGCAGCCAAGGCCGCTCTCTGGGCTGCCGAGCGGGAGAGGGGCCGCGGCTGAGCCCGAGGAGCAGCCGAGCTCAGCCGGTCTCGTCCGCCCGCCCTAGGGGTCATTGCCGGAGGCCTGGTGGGGCTCATCTTTGCCGTGTGTCTGGTGGGATTCATGCTGTACCGTATGAAGAAGAAGGACGAGGGCAGCTACTCCTTGGAGGAGCCCAAACAAGCCAACGGCGGGGCCTACCAGAAGCCCAGCAAGCAGGAGGAGTTCTACGCCTGACGGGAGCGCCCCCCACCCCCCGCCACGCTAGGCCCCCATTTGCCTCTTCTGTGAAGAACGGAGGCCCTGCTCCCGGCCACCACACCGCAGAGCCGGGGCTCCCCGGGGCTCTCCTCTGCTTCTCTGACCTCTGCCTGGGATTTGGGCGCGAGGGCTTTCTTTGTATGACTTTTCCGCCACAGCCAGCCCCTGGCGTCCCACCTTTCTGACTCAGTTTCTCCAAACTGGTGCCGCCTCCCCCTCGCCCAGCTCCGGAGGCGCAGAGGACCCACCCCACTGCCGTGGACCTGGACAGCCCAGTGGGCTGGAAGATGCTGGGGCCGAGGGCTGAGCTGACACAGCCGTAGCACTTACTGGCAGAGACCCAGCGGACCTGGGGGCCTGGACCCCGAGCAGCAGGGAGGGGTGGTCCTGCGCACCTGGTCCGGCTCACCTGGCTCGTCAGCATCACTTGGCTTTTTGGGGGTCTCACTTAGATATCAACTTGTTTTTGCACATGTTTCCGCTAGTTTCTTTGTTCATAGCCTGTAGACGTTGTTACTTCTGAGGTAAGTTAAGTAAGTTGACCTGGTTGCTCATCTTGCTTTCCTAATCGACAGTCAGGAGACAGCATCAGCAGGGTCCAGAAAACTTTTTTTTTAAACTAGGCGATGGGAATCGGGAAGCCAACATGTAAGCGTCATTGAGTGTGTCGCTCACGTGTGCAACAGGGTACAGATCTGTTGAGTGGCCCCGTTGTGGGCTGGCTGACCCTGGCCGCCACGGGCAGCCACACCCACACCCATGCCCGTGACTGGGGGTGGGGGGTTTTGGGGGGGACATGGCCACTCCTGGTGCTGAGGAGTCCATGTGAGAACTGAATCCTGGCCTCTCAGGCTGGCCATGGAGGAGAGAGGAGCGTGGGTGGGAGAAGTGGGTCCAGGGGCTTTCCAAAGACCACGCTCTTCCTGCGGGACCATCGGGGCTGGTTTCTTCTGGAAGATGACGAGAGTCGCCCGAGCCCGCCTGGCACCCAGCTGTTCTCCGCAGCCCAGGTCACTTTTGATTCGCTCCTGCGGCCCCACCCTGGGCTGGATTCAAGAATGTTTCCAAAGAGTCATAGTCTTTTGCTTTTGGCAAAACTCTACTTAATCCAATGGGTTTTTCCCTGTACAGTAGATTTTCCAAATGTAATAAACTTTAATATAAAGTGGTCACGTGAACGCTGCTTCTCTGGCGGGTTGTGTGGACGTGACCAGCCTTTCCTCTGAGCAGCGACAGTGGGGAACGTGGCCTAAAGCTCTTCCCTGTGGGGAGGGATCAGGGGCAGCCTCCCTCTGGCTTGCTGGATTTTGGTTTTTGCTCACATGCTGGAGAGCAGTAGGCTTAGCCAAGGTTATGTAAGGCCTGATGTTGATTTTCCTTGCCAAGCTCGAAGCACCAGCTCCTCGATGGCTAAAGAAGCACAGCTTGGCCTGAGGCCACTGGCCCGGAGGCCTGGACTCTGAGATGCCCACCGCTGCAGACCACAGCCCTGCCCGGGCCTCCTGCAAACACCTGTGCTTGCTTATTTAACTCAGCTGCCTCCGCTTCCCCTTGGCGCCCCGGAGGGGCCCCCCTGTGACTGAGAGACGCCCTGGCTCACGGGGAAGCTGCGCCCTGCGGGCCGCCCTGGCTCACGGGGAAGCTGCGCCCTGCGGGCCGCCCTGGGACTTCTGCTGTGTGACTGGACACGGCCGGGCGGGGAAGGGGTCCGCGACCATGCTCGTTTCTGCTGGTCCGTAGGACAGTGCCGACCCGTGGCGGGCCCCTTCTTGTAGCCGTAATAAATGGTACTTGTCACCTCGGCTGTGCGGTGGCTGAGTCTCTCGTGGTCGGACCGTGTCCTTCCTGCGGCCTTCTGGGGGCACCGGCGTGGCTCTGCCTGGCTTGGGGAGGCGCTGTGGGGTAGCACCCGCGTCTGCGTTGGGAAGGCTGTGTCCCGGCCGGCCTCCTCCAGCCCTGGTCCCCTCATCTTTTCCTGGGGTTCTCTGCCTTAATCTCTCCCATCCAGCCCCTCTTTCTTGCTCTCCTTCTAGATCATTCCCTGCAGGGGCACTGGGCTCTTTTGGTTTGCTAGCTGTTCTGTTCAGTGGTCATGAGACTCTTGAAAGCACACAAGCAAACGTTCTCAAGTAGCAAGGCCCAGGACGTTGGCTGCGTGTAGGTATCCTGCACTGGGAGTCTGGAGCAATGCAAAGCACAGTTCACTGCAGGGGTAACTTGGGGTCGGCTGCTCTCTCCGTCCTCAGTGTCTCCTCCAGGCTGCTGCCCTCTCCCACCCCAGCAGACCTCCCTGGAGCTGAGGCCCTGGGCACCTGCTTGCTCTCTGGCACTGGAGGCAGGCCAGCCCCTGACGCTGGGGCCGGGCTGTCCTGGGCCCCTGCCAGTCCACAGGGATGGTGGACTTTGATTGTGTGCACAGTTCTCTCTGCAACCCTTCATGTTACAGGAGGCTGGGACAAAATCCTCAGCGCCTTCCTTCCTTCAGCAAACATGGAAAGCACCAAGTGCCTGCTCTCTGCCCGCTCCAGGGCTGGACAGAGAGGCACAGGTGAATGGGCTTCCGCTGTCGGTGTTTTCACTGAGCTGACTCAGAGCCAGACACTTGTCAGACAGAACACCTGGTTTCTTCCCGTATTACTGATGCTTCCTAACCCATCTGTGATGGTGCTGATATAAACCACCCCGCTGCAGACAAACAGCACTGCAGAGAGGCACGTGGCCCTCAGCCGTGCACCAGTGAGGAGTGGAGCTCACTGGGGGGAGGGGCGTGTTGGGGGGGGAGACAGAGACCCCACACAGAAGGGCCTGGGCAGGGAGGGCGGCAGCCCCTCACTCTGGGCGCGACCAGCAAGCTTCAGAGCTTCCGGAATCACCTGCCCTGTCCCCTCCCAATGGGCCACACTGTAAGCCCCTCCCAGGACTCTCCTTACTGCCCTCTGTCCCGCTCTGGGTCACCCCCCCTCGAGGACTAACAGGAAGGAAGAAGCTAAAGCGCAGGGGGTGTGAACACAGTCTTTGAGCAGCTCAACCTTGAGGCCTTTAGCCTGTGCTCAGCCGCTTGCTCCAGCTGCCTGGAGCTGCAGCTCTGCCCTCCTCTCTCCCCCGCCTGGATACTCTGATTCAGCGCTATTGCCCGTTTTCCCTCGTCTTGGAGCTCACCCTTGTGCAGTGTGTGTGTGTGCGTGTGTGTGCGCTTGTGTGCGGGGGGGGGGGCACTGCTTCCATGGAGTCCTCTCGTGTTATTTCCCTGACCAGTGAGCTCCTTGTCCGAGAGTGTCACCTTCAAGCTGGCAGCTTCTGCGTCGTCGCTGCCTCTGGGGTTTGGCTGGGCCAGCGCGTTCACCTCCGGAACCCAGTCATGCAGTCATGCTCTGGGAGGGGGGGCTGTGATCTCGGGGGGCAGACAAGTGTGAGGAGGAGAGGGTTCTGGTGACAGGCAGGAGGTGGCATCTCACCGGGCTGGACGTTGGATTATGGGACGTGCCAGCGGCGGCACTTGAACTGGGTGTTGAAGGATAAATTCCAGCGGACCTCTCAGAGCAGGAGAAGGCTTTCCAGGCAGAAGGAGCAAACTCCAGCGCTTTGTGCTGATGCGAAGTGAAAGTCGCAGCGGGGAGAGGCAGGATGTGTGGAGGAAGTGGCCTTCTTTCTGCGGGAACCTCGCCCAGCAGCTGAGGGTCCCATGGGTGCAGGAGAGATGTGGGGTCACAGAGGAATGGGGGTGGGGGTCCGATGCCAGGAAGAGGCTGCTTGGTGAGGCGGGGAGGTTGGGCTGGGTTGGTCTAAGAGAAACTGGCACACAGACCCATAGCTGTGCCCACGGGGGGCCCCTGCCCTGCCCGTGCGAGGTCTCAGGTGGAGTCTGAGCTGGCTCTGGTGCTCGGGCGAGGACTGCGGGAGCTGGCTGTGAAGGGGGAGGGCAAAGGGGGCCGAAGGACTTTGGCACAGAGCGGGGTCTGGGGTGGGTTCACAGTGAGGTTCTGCTGGTAGGTGGACCCCAAGATAGCATCTGGGAGAGAAGCACTTTTGTTCCTTTTTTTTAAAAAAAAAAAAAAAAAAAAAGATGTATTTATTTGTGCCTACAGAACTGAGGCACAGGCCAGAGGAGCAGGGGTGGTGAGAGACTTCACCAGAGACAGAGTGGGGAGCAGAACAGGACGATCAACAAAGTACACTGCTGAGGGGAGCAGCGGGCGGGCCAGGAGAGGTCTGCCGTGCCCTGTGGGTCAGCTCCGGGGTGGGGAATCGAACTTGCACTGAGGCAGCTGCGGCTCGCTTGCAGTGCTGCGTCCTAATCTGTCATGCCACCGGGAGGGACCCCCCTTTTGTTCCTTTTAATTGAGGCACATGTTTCCGGTCCGGTGTAGGTCCCAGGAGCACATGTTCTTACCGCAGCCACTGCATACATTTCGCCACCAGATGTCCAGTCACTTTGCCCGGCTCTGGGTTCCGGGCGGTAGAATTCAGGAGAGGGGGGGATGGCTGCTGTGTAGGAGCCGCCTACAGCTGTTGTCCGGCCATGCCAACATGAGGGGATCCCAGGCCCAGCCCTGGATGGGCTGGCAGCTGTTGGGGAGCTGCAAAGATGGGGGTGCAGAGTGAAGGTTGCTGGCTTAAAACTGAGGCTTTCAGTATGGAACAGCTGGAGTCTGAATCATCTGTGTTTCCTCCAAGAGGCTGCCAGAAGAGCGCAGAGCTGAGGCCCGGGTCTTCAAAACATCTGCCCCTCCGGCCCCCCACCAGCCCCAGTGTTAAAAACAAAACAACGAAAGAACACTTGAATAAACTAGGGTTCGCCCACCCACAACAGCAGGAGCAGGCACCAGCATGAGCGGGCAGCGCTGCAGAAGGAAGGACAAGAGGCCCTTCCCCGTATCAGCTACACTGGGCCCAACGCGCTGTCTGGCTCCAGGAGAGCCTGTGTGGAAACAGACCCCGGGGACGCCAGACAGTAAGGCCTGAGCTGGTCTGCAGGAGGGGCTCTATGGGCCCCAACGCGCAGCCCTGGCACCCACAGACAGCAGCAGGAGGCTTGGGTTTTCCCATTTACTGGAACTGGTCCTTTGGCGCAGGCTGCTCTGGGCCTTTTCTGTACCTATGGCCCAGAAGGTCCTCACGTTCCTATTATCTCCATAGGTACAAAGACAACAGTCTGAAAGTCTGTCCCTACTCCAACTCATAAAAATTTATAATGAGTGGCCCTTCCTGATGGCACAAGGGTTAGGACGCAGCACTGCAGGCCAGTCACAGCCGCTTCAGTGTTAGTTCAATCCCCAGCCCCGGAGGTGACCCACATGGCGCGGCAGACCTCTCCTGACCCGCCCGCTGCTCCCCTCAGCAGTGTACTTGGTCAGTCGGCCTGTTCTGCTCCCTACTCTGTCTCTGGTGAAGCCGCCCCTGCACCTCTGTCCTGTACCCCAGTTCTGTATGTATCAATAAGTAAATCTTTAAAAAAACATACAATGAAGAGACAGATGCACATTCCACAAATATAGGAACAAAACTAAACTAAACACAAAAGCTCTGAGAGTAGTCTCAACCCAGCAGAACTACAGAAAATGACCAAAGAGGGGTTCAAGGTCTAACAATGCTTATGGAACTAAAGAAAAGCCACCAGAAAACTCTAAACAAATGCAAATGTCAGCAAAGTCTATAAAGCATCAACAGAATAAACTATGAGGCAGTTACAACTAGAAATAATGGAGCTAAGAAATCTATAACTAATTTAAAAACACAATTGACAACTTCAACGGCAAAGAGAAGGAATGGAAAGAATTAATGAACTTGAAAACACAATGCTAGAGAACACACAAATAATACAATGCAGAGACAAAGTAATGAAATATTGAAAATAGTGTAAGAGTCCTTTGGGATAATTTAAAAAGAAATAACATCCATATCATGGGAGTCCCAGAAGGAGAAGAGAAAGAGAAAGGCAGGGGAATCTTATTTTGAAAAATAATTGCTGAAAAGTCATCTCTGTCTGGGGAAAAAACAGACATTGTGATCCAAATGGCCTCAAAGTTTACGAAGAAAATAATACTAGAAAGAGACTCACCAAGACATATTATAATATAGCTGTGAAAAACCACCTAGGGAAGAATATTGAAAACATCAAGAGAAAAAAAAGTAACCTATGACAATAGCAATTAGACTGTCAGCGGACTTTCCAGGAGAAACATTATAAGCATGAAGGAACCAGATTTCCAGCCAGAATCCTTTGCCCTGCAAGATTAACATTCAAGACAAAAGTAGCTTCACTGAAAGGCAAAAACTGAAAGAATTTATCAACACCAAGCCACACATGAAAACGATTTTAAAGGGATTATTACAATAAAACAGAACAACAAACAGAGGCGACAGCCCTAAATCACTTCACATGGAGGAGGACGACAGTGACAGTGTGGCCTGTCAGAACGAGCCAAAGACCAGACAGCCCCACGGGTCACACAAATACTAACCTCAGTAGAATCCTCAAACAAAAATTAATAGAAGTAGCATGCAAAACAGCGGAAATGGAACCGAAACAAAACAGGACGGGAAGACCTCAAAACATAAAAGACCTCAAAACACCCCCCCAAAACACAAAAACCAGAAACATAACAAAATGACAATGTCTCCCTAATCACTTCAAATGTAAACAGTCTGAATTTACCAGTCAAAAGACATAGGGCTGTTGAATAGATTTCAAAACAAAGTCCAACTTTCTGTTGTTTACAAGAAACCCATCTCGCCAACAAAGACAATAAAAGCCAAGAGCAGCTATATCTGATGAAATACAGTTGCAGTTAAGAAAGGTTAATAAAGGGCCTCCTGTGGCCTAGGGGTTGGGTCTCAAGCTATCATTGCTCTGGCCTGGGCTCTAGCCTTGGCCAGGGTATGGTGCGGCAGACCTCTCCTGTCTTGCCCGCTGCTCCCCTCAGCAGTTTATTTCAGTAGATCTGACTGTCTGCTCCCCACTCTGTGTCTGGTGAATCCTCTCACCCCCTGCACCTTCGGCCTGTGCCCCAGTTGTTGTATACATAGATAAATAAATCTTGAAGAAAAAAACTACAGAGATTGAAATTATACCTAGCATTTTCTCTGACCATAATACCACAAAGTCAGACATCAACAACAACAAAAACTATGAAAACCGGAGACTAAACAGCACACTGCTTAATAGCTATTGGGTAAAAGAGGACATCTAGGGCAAGTGGGTTAAAGATTTGGCTACTAGGCTTACAAAAATAAAATACATAGAGGAAAACATTGGAAATACATTCCATGATACGAACGATAGAGATATTTTTGGTGACTGAACCCATATGGCAATGAAACTAAAACAAACCGTTGAATTACCTCAAGTTAAAAAGCTTCAACAGAATGAAAAAGACAGTACTGTTAAGAAGATACCCTATTGCATGGAAGGAAATAGTCATACAATATCTAACTGATCAGGGATTAATGCCCAAGATATGAAAAACCTCGTACAATTCCTCAACAAAAAAATTCAGAAATGCACAGACATTTCTTGTGAGCGTATATCCAGACAGCCATGTCCACTGTCACTTCCGACAGGAGAGATGCAGGTTAAAGCACCATGAGACACCAGCTCATGACGGGCAGAATGGCACACACTCGAACAAGGAGCGTCAGAGGGCGGATTTTGTGGAAGGGAGCCCTTTCCCACTGTTGGTGTGAAGGCATTCGTTGGGAAAGCAATCTGGACTCAACTTAAGGAACTGAAAATGGAAATATTGTATCACCAGTCATTTCACACTTGAGTATATGAAACCATTCACACAAAAATGTTCCAAATGTTCACTGCGGGGATTTTTACAGTAGCTAGGATGAGGAAGCAGACCAAACGTTGGACGATTGGACCAAGGAGATGAGGGGTCAGAGGTTATGGAGGGGTAATCTCAGAACACTCTGAGGTTGTTTTAAGAGATAAGGGCGGGTTTGGGGAAAGAAAAAAGAGAATTTCCGAAAAGCTTCATTGCTCATAGTGTAAATGTGAAAGCAACCCTGATGTCCAGCAATAGGAGAACGGAGAAGTTGTGGTATAGTCACAGAATAGAACACTACTCAGCAATAACAAACACCAGCTTCAGATTCACGTACAGCGTGGATGAACCACAGGCAGGTATGAGCCACGGGAGCCAGACCCCAGAGAGGAGCCGCTTAGAGATTCTGTTTGTACCAAGTCCAGGGACAGGAGCATTGAACGATGCTGGTGGAAGCCATGGGGCCTTTGTGGGTGTAGTATTGAGGCAGCGACAGGGAGGGACCTTCTGATGTGCTGCAAGTGGTCTCTGGCTTGACGTAGATGCCCGTTATAAGACTGTACGTAAGTGAGGGAGCGATCAAGTTACTCACCTAAAAGGAGTGTACTCTGTGTACGTTATTCTTCAGTGAGAAAGTTAAAGAGGCAAAAAAGACTTGTAAAAAGAGCTTCTGAGATCTAACGAGTTCCTTCAAACCCCACCACAGCTTTTTCAGCAAACCTGAGGGAGGCTCGTTCTCTTCGAGATCCAGGAGCTTTCTAATTTATGGGCAAAGAGGCCCAGCACAAACGCCTCCGGGGCTGCATGCTGGAGGGTCTTCCAGGGGCGAGTGGGCTGAGTGGAGCAGGCCCCCAACCCCCTCTAGGAGGGTGGGCACCCAGAGGGTGGGCCTAACCCTCTGGCCCCCCAGCTGCTCCCCTCGCTGGTCCCTGGTTCTTGGAACCTGCCGGGCCAGGCTGGTGTTTCCAGCACTTAAGTCTGGGAGCTGAGCTGCTCTCCTCCCCTCCAGGAAAATATTTGTTCAGGGACTTGGCACCCGCAGAAGAGGAAATAAAAGCCACCTTGGAGTCGAGCAGGCGGCGCTGTTGCAGGCTGCTTTGTCTGCCACCAGATTGCCTCAGCAGCCCTCAGGCCTGCTGTCTGGGGCTGGGCCTGGGCCTGGGAACCCCACAAACAGACCAGCTCTCGGGATGAGCCTGGGCGCCTGCTGTTTGTTCCTCCAGTTTGGGCAGCCAGCTGTGGACTCCGCCAGCAAACACATGTTTATGAAGCCTTCTGTGTGCCAGCACGGTGCTGGGCCTGGACGCCGCAGGTGAACCACGCCCTGGCCTTCAAGGCTGCTTTGAGATATGGGGGCAACTGACCAGAAAAGGCTGTTGTGGTACAGGGCACCAGGGAGCCAGCCAGGCAGGGCCAGACAGCATGGGGTTGGGGGCCTTCTAACAAACTAAAGGATGAGTGAGGCAACGTTAAGGGGCTACAGAGGACAGAGCCATTCAGGTAGGCCAGAGGCCCAGAGGTAAAATTGAGCAAGGGGCTTCTGGGAGAGGAAGGTGGAGGGAATCTTCGGTGACTGGGATCCAGGAGGCGGGAGACTGGAGGGGAAGCAGCAGAGACTGAGGGGAGGCTCGCTGGCACCACTGGGGAGCGTGGACTTTATCCCCAGAGCAGTGAGAGTTTCTGTTTGCTTTGCCACATTGATTTGAATTCTTTTTGATATAGAAAAGCTTAAGGAAGAAAATGAAACTGGCCTCAAATCCCACCCCCCAGATATTTCCTGATGACATTTTAAAAATTAAAACACTGTGCACATGATTAGAAATCTGAGCAGAACACGAAAGTATGATGAAAAGTGAAAGCCGCCTTCCCCTCATCTGTCTCTCTCGCCCCAGGCAATTTTATTGAACAGGTTTTCCATGCACACACTTGTGAGGATAAGTCTCCACCAAAGAGACGACTCTGTCTGCAGAGACCTGCCGTCCCCTCTCCCGAGGCAGGTACACTGCCCACGGGGTTGGGGGGTGGGGGTGTAGCCCTTGACACTGCCCACGGGGTTGGGGGGTGGGGGTGGGGGCGTAGCCCTTCATCGGCTCTGAAAGCTTCTTGTGCCTGCTGTTCCAGTCCGGCAGAAGGCTCCTCCCTGCAGCCACTGACGGGGCTCAGAGGCCGCTTGACTGTTAGCTGCCTCTCCTGGGCCCTTCCCAGCGGAGCATTCAGGAAGCAAAGGGTTGTTCTCATGGCACCCTCAAGGGGTGCACCAACTTACACCTGTCCGCACACCTTTTACCAAACGGTCCCATTTCCTTTGCTCCTTTGGGGGAGGGGGATGGGGTGCTGTGGGACTCGGTGGGTGGGAGGAGGAGGTGGGGTAGAGGGAGGATGGGGTCAGGACGAGGTGGGGGAGGTTGTTTGGCTTTTCACTTATTTAACTGTAAAGGAGGTTAGGAATCTCTTGAAATGCATTTGCCCTTTTTTCATAGAGAATTGCTTTTTCATATTTTGGGGTCCATTTTTCCAAGTCTTTTGTCTTTCCCCCATGGATTGGTTTGGGACACAATGATCTTGCAGGGGAAGGCCATGAGGCTTTGGTCTTGGGGATATTCTGGTGGCTGTTGAACGGCTCCTTCACGGCTCCTTCACAGCAGCAGCCACCAGAATATTCCCAAGACCAAAGCCTCATGGCCTTCCCCTGCAAGATCATTGTGTCCCAAACCAATCCATGGGGGAAAGACAAAAGACTTGGAAAAATGGACCCCAAAATATGAAAAAGCAATTCTCTATGAAAAAAGGGGTCCCACAGGGAACCGCTGTGAAGACAGCAGAAGAGGACTGACCAGACTAGCTGGGGGGATGCTTCTCTGCACAGCGGCCCCTGGAACTTCTGGGTCAGTGGACACAGAACCTTGCCACGGCCCACCCCTCAGTGCTGCCCGGGGATCCTGCCGATAAGCCTCGTTGGCTTGAGCCCCCTCAGGCCATCTGCCCTAGCTTATGCCCTTCCCCCGGCTGCCTGGGGCATGAGAGGGCAGCGGTGAGGACGAGGGAGGTGTCAAGGACGTTTCCCAGGTTCCCACTTCAAATATTATGGTCCCATAAACCATGGAAACGTCGCAGAAATTCCAGTATTTCAGCACATAGTTACCGGTTGACCCACATGGGTCAGCTTTCAGCTGAAGCAGTCCAGAGTAGTCCCCAAAGGAAATAGGGGTGTCGGGGGTGTGGGTTAGAGAGGAGTGTGTCCCCCAGCACACAGGGAGCAAGTTTCTAGGCTCCCCCTTCTCTGCAGTGCCCAGGGGCCTGGCCCACAAGAGGCATCTCAGAAACAGCCACTGAGAGATACTCACCAATGTTCAAATTGATGTTAAGGTCAAAGTAGGTGGAAAGGGGCAGAAAAGGAGCTATAATTTTTTTAAAATTAAGATCTAGTTTACACATAGTAAAACTCTTCTTTTTGTTATAAAGTTCTTCCATAAAGGCATAAACTGTTTAAGCCCTCCCCAAGATTACCAGAACAAGGATCCCCCAAGGATACAAAACAGCTCCAGCAGCCCCCCTTCACCCCCATGTCCTTTGTAGTTGAGCTCCCACCCCCACCCCCGCCTCTGGCAGTCTTGGATCTGTTCTCTGTCCTGGTAGTTTGCCTTTTCCAGATGTCCTGCAAATGGAATCGCACAGCACAAAGCCTTTGAGTCTGGCTCCTTTCATTTCAGAGACTGTGTCTGAGCTTCATCCAAGAGGTTGTATCAGGACTTGTTCCTTTTGATAGCTGAGTAGTATTCCGTGGATTGGACTGGAAGTAGAAACTAGAAAACCCCAAAAGGTCTTCAACTAGCAGGACTTTCTATTTCTAGCTTCGTAGATGCAAACATTTCCTTTCAAAGTACAAATTCTGTTTTCAGCTCTTTGAGAACCTGCAGAGGTTCGTAGGCTCCTGGTGAGTAAAGGGGCCAGTCCAGAGGGCAGGGCCAGACCCCTGGTTGCCCCACCTCCGTGGGGGCAGGCCCACCCAGCCTCAGAGCACCTCCACTGGGTTGGAAAGCACCCCCCTTTTGAACTGGGTGCAGTTAACAGATGGTGTCTGTGCAGTAGAGAAAGGCCTCCCTCGCGCCCGGCCATGGATCTCAGGTGAAGGTGGCAGGGGTCTCCCCCATTGCTCAACCAAATGGGCAGCCCAGGCACCAGGATGGGGACTGGACCAGACTGGGGGGGCTGAGCCCGGGGCCCAGTGAGGAGATGTCTCAGCGGGGAAGGCCCAGGCCCGGGCTGCAGGGTCACCGGCCCTGGCTGCTGACCAGCCGTTTCCGCCTCTGAGCTCGGCTGCTCCCGCTGTGCAGCGGGACGTCGGTGTTGCCCCAGAGGTCCCGTGAAAGCATCAACAGGAGGGGGTGAGGGGACCTTACTAATTCATACAGTGGTTTTGGTGATTCTCGAGGTTTTACTGGGAACCTATTTCTGGGTTTGGGAACTATCTCAGTGGCTGCCTGTGAGCCCCAGAGCCATGGTGTCCCCTGGACAGAGATCCTGTGGGCACCTGGGCCCTGGACCCCTTGCCACAGCTCATCTTCCATCTCACGCCTGTGCGGCCCCTCCTCACGCAGGTGGCGGGGCCAGCTGAGACCACACCGACCTGTAGCTGCCATGTCTGGGCCCTCTGGGTCAAGGGCTTCCCGAGAACCTTGCCTGTCCCCCCACCCCATCCTTGAGTTAAGTCCCTAAGTGGAGACGGTGTGGGGAAACCCATGGGGAGCAGGAGCCCCTCAGAGCTGTGGAGAAGGCGGGGGGGTAATCAGGGGGCTGAGTTCGAGCTGGGAGCAGCCTTCTGGGCCCCTCGCCCGGGGCCCTCTGTCTGCCAGTCGTGTGCTCTCCACGCAGCATGTTCTGAGGGCTACGGGGGACTGTGGAATCCCATGGGGCACGTGGGCTGGTCAAGTTCGGCCGGTCCACAGGAGGAAGAGGACTTGTCTCGATGTGCTTCTCTCCACCCCGGTTCCCGGGCCTCTGAAATAGGGTGTGCTCACCCCTTTTTAAATGAAGGTGCTTTGGCTCGGCAGACCTGCTACCGTGACACCGTGGGAGAGTCGTGTCCCCGTGCCACAGGCCGGCGTGGTCAGGCCTAAGAGCGCAGCCACGGCAGGGCTTCCTGGGGGCCCCGGCCAGACCTGCCCCGTGATCACCGTTTCCTGAGGTGAGTCCGGCTGGTCCCCTCCCTTCTCAGTGACAGTTCATCAGCGCCCCCAAGCTGACAGGACACCTGCCCACAGGTGGGCGTCCGCAGGGCTCGGAGTCTCAGACTCAGCTGCCCGCAGGCTCACAGGCGGGGCTGTGTGGGGTGTGCCCTGGCTCCCATTCACAGGTGAGCTCAGGTGAGGCCTTGCTCAAGGTCACTGGGTGCCCCTTTGTCACGCGCAGAGGGGAGGGCAGGAGGGGAAGCGTGGTCTCTGCCCACAGCTCATCTGCGCCCAGTGGCAGCCCCTGCCCAGCCCCCTCCTGGCCTGCAGCTCCCCGCAGGGCCCCTTCCCTGGAGCCAGGAGCAGCTCTCACCTGGCAGAAAGAGCAGGCGGGCCACACTGCAGGGCCACCAGGCCCCTGAGGCCAGGCCCGCCAGCACCTACCTGCACGCTCAGGTGAGACTTTGAAAGAGATTTTTAAAATTCCATCTCCTGGTATGTGCCAGGAGTGGGATCTTGATAATTACTAGCAACAGCTGCCGCCTTTATGCCTAGAAGGTGCCAGGCCCAGGCCTCCGCTTTAGGGACACAAGACAGCAAGGGGCTAAAAGGAGGCGCTCTGGAGTCCCACCCCTCACGTTACTTGCTGCGTGGCCTTATGTTCCTCGGGACTTTGGTTTCCTGAATGAAACAGGCAGCAGCTCTCCTCTGCCGGGTCACAGAAGCTGCATTTTGCTGTGGCCCCTTTGCAAGCGCTTGAATCGATGGATCTTATGCTCCCAAAGCCCTGGCAAGACAGGGTGCCCTCATTTTATAGGTGGAAGTGGAGGCACCCAGCCAGGACTGGCCACAGCTGGTGAGTGGTCTCCCCTGGAAGCTCAGAGCAGCCCCGTACCATGTGACCTCCTGTTTGACCCGTTCTGGCCACAGAATCCCCCCCCCCCCCCCCCCCCCCAGACAGGAACCTGGGGGGGCCCCCCCGCAGGCCAGGCAAGCCCGGAGGCTATTCCCAGGCATAGGAAAGGGCGGCCGCCCTGACGCCCTGACTGCCTGCCTGGGTGCTGGTGCCAAAGTCAATAATGATAACCCGTGCTGCAGAAACCATGGTCACGAGGACACAAACAACAGGCGGGTGGGGGCCTGTTTGCGCCCCGGCCCGCCAGGCCGTGCCCAGCATCGCCGGCGAGGCGTGGGGCCACCTGGTGCATCTCAATGTAGGACCGGAGATGCCCCTTCTCTAGTGATGGGGTGAATGTGGGCAGTGCCGCCTGCCTCCTCCCTGCAGCTCTTCTAGGAAGGGCCACGAAGGCGGCCCCAGGGCTCTGCAGGCCCCGAGCGCCCCAGGCCCCGGGCGCGCTGACCCCGAGTGCGCCACCTTCTCTTGGCAGCGCGATCATCAAGGCCTCCTGAGTCAGGGTGGGGGCTCTGGCCTTTGCAGCGCTCAGAGTTTTGTGGCAAGGACAGACATGCACCGCTAGGTAATATTCAGTAACTCCACTCAGAGTGGCTGGTAACTTCCTGGAAATATTGTTTAAGTAAAACATTGAACAAAACCAACCTGACCAGGGACTAATGGGTATAAACAGGAGCTAAGTTTCCAGAGCATCAACCTGGTCACAGAAACACCACCAGGCTTCTAAATGAAGACCCCAGTCACTTGCAAACAATCACTTGCATTCGTTCATGCATTCATTTTCCAGCGCCATGATTCCGGTGCAGGGTTTCAGTAAGCTGCGCCACCTCAAGCGACAAGGGGGGGCTCACCCTGGACAGGACGCCCTGACAGCCGGGGCACTTTGCAAGGACCGACAGGCACCACTAGATCATATTCAGTAACTCCACTTAGAGTGGCTGTTTCCAGGAAGTTACTCACGCACCCCCATTCAACCTGACTGACCAGCGAGCCCCCTGTGCACATCTTTGGGATGTGGGGGTACACCACTGTCCTTGCAGAAGGCCACGTGGACATGGGGAGAATGTGACCCCCCTGGCACCCCAGTCAGTGGCTCGTAAGATTGTTTGATCGTCTCACCAACCTTGTAGGAAAATGCTGCAGACAAGCTGACATTATTTGAGGACTGGCCCCAAGGCCCATATTCTAGGAACAGATGACGCCCGGGGAGTGAGAGAAGCGGCCTGGAGGGGCTGTCTGGGTGGGGTGTCTCACAGGAGCCGGCCAGGTAACGCAGGAGAGCATGTTCTAGGGCCTGGCCTGTGTGTGCTGTGTGGGGTTGGGGAAAGCAGTGGGAGATGAGGCTGGAGGGGCTGGAGGGGGCTGGCAAGGGGACCCCAGCTCAAAGGTCAAAGGGTCGAGGTGTGGTGCTGGGGCGAGCTCCTTTGGCTTGTGGGGCTGACGTGCCCTGGGGTTCAGCCGCCTCCTGCTGTCAAGCTGGACAGTGGCTGCGTGGCACCACGGAAATTGGTCGGTGCTAGAAGGGCCGCCTGGGGATGATTTGTTCCTCAGAAGGACCCTCTGCAGTGACCGCGGAGCGGCGGAGGGGTGGACTGAGTGGGTATGGAGCCTGGCGCTGGGCCTGCGGGTGACCCCCGGCCAGGGCGTCCCAAGAAGGGGTGGGAGAAGCCTGAGGCAGCCCTGTAGCGCTGCTCTGTTGGCTCAGCCTGGAGCTGGGTGCAGGACCAGTCTTCAGCGAAAACCTGAGGATGGAGAAAAACCCATACTGAAAAGCAGCTGGGCTCGACCCTGCACCAGACGTGAGCCGGGCCGGAGGGCAGGGGGCTGGCATGCGTCTGTGGGTCACGGCTGTTACCTCTCACAAGCTCCCTGGGCCCGGGCGAGGACCCTGAGACCTGAAGCCAGGCGCCACCGGGACCGCCTTGCGTCACAGAACTTGCTCACCCGGCCGAAGTGCCAAGTGTGTGGGTGCTTATTCTGTGGCAGCTTCTGGTCAAGGGAGGTCACAGTGTGTCGGGGCACAGCCAGACCCGGTCATCTCCTCTGAGTCCTCGTGTGTGCGTGTGCGCGTGTGAAGTTAGTTGGTGAGAGTGTGGGGAATTCGAAGGCTGAGCCCCCCACTCCGCCCTGTCCAGGATGCAGGGAGGCCAGGGAGCTACCTGAGACCCCAAAGGGGAGACTTGGCTGAGCCCAGAGCCGACGGGGGCTTGACCCGCCCAGCCCGGCCTGGCCTTCAGGTCAGGACTGGCCGCAGGCTTCAGTGCTTGGGAATCTGGGACGGCCGTGGGAGGGGCGCTGACGAGGACCTCCCTCGGGTCGGGTCGGGTCACACTCCGCCGAAGGCGCGTCTCAGGAGGGCCCAGAGCCGGTGCAGAGGCAGCGGCGGGCTCCGAGGCCCTGTGCGGAACAGCAGGGCACTTGGGTCGCGGGTGGAAGCACCATTGTCACCAGCCGGGAGAAGGGAAGTTGGAAGAAAGGGTGTTCTGGTGCTTGGGCAAGGGACATGTCACTTTGCAGGTGACACGGGCCCCTCTGAGCCCTGCTGTCTACGTCTTTTCTGCTCAGGGAGGGTGACCCCGGGCAGGAGACCCCAGGCACAGCTGTGCACGTTAGGCACAGCGCCCTCCATGGACATGTGGCGCTGACCTGAAGGCCAGGCTGGGCTGGGTCGGGACATGGCCTTGATGGCAGTGGGGAAGGACAGTTCCTAAAGCAGGTGGCGCTCAGGGGCACAGATGCAGTAAGTGCCCCCCCACCCCAGTGTGACCCTGGCAGCTGGAGGAGAGTGCGCATGTGTGAGCCCCTAGTGCACACACACACACACACACACACACAGAGCCCCACACGCCCTCTCTGCCCTGACAGCGGCACGTCAGGGCTTCACGCGCTGGGGGAGACTCAGCCCACTCAGCCTCACTCCACACCCCCAGTAGCTGAGGGTCCTGGCAGGTGTTCCAGAGGGGAAGCCCCACTTCCTTCTGGGCGCCATGTGGGGAGCCAGGCCAGGCATCTGCAGATGAAAGGCCCCGTGGGCTGGCCCCCCCCCGGGCTCCCTGCTGGTGCCTGTGGTCCCACCCAGTGGAGCCACAGACCCCCCAGGTAAGGGAATGGCCTGGCTGGCTTCCTCCCAGCCCGTGAAGGTCATCGGCTTTCCAGCACTCGGGGCCCTCCGCCTTCCTCTGCAGGACGAGTCCTCCGGGGAAGGACGCAGATAGAAGCGGGCAGGCCCGGGACACGCCTTCTCGGGGCTCAGGTCTCCTCATTGTTAAACGAGGTCATAAAGTCCCAGTGTTAGGTAGAGGCAGAGCTGGGAGGGAGCCCCGAAGCGCCCTGCGCCCCCCAAGGGTTCCCAACTGGGTGCTGAGACGCGCCCCTCATAATGTCCTGCGTGGAGCGGCTGGCCCCTCAGCGCCTCTCCACGGGCACGGACTTCTGGACACCCCAACACTAAGAGGGTTCTTAGGGTTCTCGAAGCCACACCCTGACATGGCGGAGCAGGCACAGGGAGCCATTCGCCCCTTGGAGGGGCCCAGAACCTCCGGTCTTGCTCCCAGCCGGCTGCTCCTGCTGGGGCGGCCGTCTAGACACATGGGCTGTGACGGGAGAAGGCTCCTCAGAGAAGCACATTTAAGTGTGTCCCCTCCTGCCTGTGAGCGTCCCCACCGCTGTCCCCTCACTGACGCACAGGGCACAGGCCGCAGTCAGTTCTTCCAAGCAAAGGCAGCAGCCAGTGACGGGGGAAGGAAGTTGTTGACGAGGCCCTGGTGGGTTAGTTGGTCAGACGGGGGCTGGGCTGCCACCGGGGGCCTGGACGGGATTGG
>NW_004567121.1:31692059-31699676 GCF_000260355.1 Condylura cristata
CCCCTCTGGATAAGGGGAAGCACTGCTCTGGTGGGGGGCGGTGCTTGGCAAGTGCAAGCAGGACCGGCAGGCGTGAGGGGAGGAGGGCAGAAGCCCGCTGAGGCCGGTGTCTGGCCGGCTGACCGGAAGCCTGGGTGGGAGCTCCCTATGGGAAAGTCTAGAGACGTGCAAGAATAGGGAACTAGATGAGGCCCAGATGACAGGGCGGATGGGCGGCCCCGGCCTCCCCGGAGGGCGCCGGCTTCCCGGGGCATCTCTGTGGCAAGCTGTGCCTGGGCAGCCCCTCCCCAGGGGCATGATGGGCCCAGGGGCGTGGTGACGCGGCTTCTGTCACCAGAGCAGGCCTCCCCTGACCCTCCCTGCGCGAGCAGCTCTGGGGTATCCCAGGTGGGGAGCTCTGGGGGCACAGCTGTCAGTGTGCCCCCACCCACCCAGCATCTTCTCTGGGGTGGGAACTGTCTTTTGGGCCTTCTGGGCACTCCTCTGTCCAGTCCAAGAGTACCCTCCGTCATCCACGCACCCCCTGGGCGCGGCCGCACCTACCAGAGCCGTCTTTAGGAGCTGGGGCCCCCGGAGAGCCCCCAGGGGCTCACCCTCAGCTGGCAGGCTAGTGTGGCCTCTGCGCCTTTGATTTCCTTTCTCAGCGGTGGCCTTTTGATTCCAAGTTTGCTGGTACCCAGAGGGTGGGCTTCCCGGAGGAGGGGCCATCCCGGAGGAGGGGGCCAGAGTGCTGGCCCCTGGAGCGGGAGGAGCACCTGTCTGTGACTCTGGAAGCTTCCAGGAATTGGGCTGAGGCTGTGGTGGGAAGCGTCTGCTCGTCCAGGATTCTCCTCAGACACATGGGGAAGGGGTGAGCTGTGTCAGGGCGAGGCTGGGGCCAGGAGTCCTCTGCCTGGGTCTCCAGGGTCAAGTTGCTGCTAGGGGAGCTGGGGGTGGGTGGGGACTTGGAAGCTGGAGGGAAGGAGAGAGAGAGAGGAGCAGACAGAAGGGTGGGGCCCTCCAGCATCCCGAACCCAGCCACTCTGGCTCTCTGCTGGGGTCTCGGCCACCGGGCACACGCCCCGGAGCCCCCAGAACTTTTAAGATGGTTCACGCTGCCCACTCCCATTCCCTTTCCCTTGTGCTCTCTGTTGGGGGCGCGCTGCTGGGGCACCCCACCTGCTAGGGCAGGGGCCTGGCTTCCCCCAGGTAAGCTGACCAGAGGCAGCACAGGCCTGTGACAGACACAGCACTCGCCCCTCCCCCCAAGTAGGAGACCAACCACTTCCTGAGGGTCGGATGGGGCCGGGGGAGGTTGTGGCCTGCACACTGATGTGACCGAGGTCTTCCTGCTCAGAGGGTCTCTCAGGCTCCTGACCTTGACAGTGGAGCTGTGTGGGGCTGCCCCCTTCCCGGCCTCGGCGCCCAGGCTCTCCCCAGCCCTAGCTTTGCTGCCAGAGACCAGTGGGGACCTTGGGGCGCAAGAAGGCAGCAGGGGGCTCCTCACAGGAAAGGACCTGAAGCCTCGCCCTGAGCAGTGTGGGCCTGTACTTAGGGCTGGCAGGGGAGTTGCCCCAGGTCAGTGAGCCCCTGTCCTCCAGGGGCCACCTGTGGGAAGATGGGCGAAACCAGCCTCCTGCTGGACGGCTTCCCCTTTGCCTCCAGGCAGCGGGCACCAGCCTGAGTCCCACTGGGATTCCTGATAACACTTCGTTGCTGCAAAAGGCCAGCACTGCGCTGGGCGCTGGGCACAGGGCAGGGCCTGTGGTTATGGAGGTGGGTAGATAAGGGAGATCTCAAGGGGGTGGGGAGGGAGGGAGGAGAGGCCAGAGAGGGGGGCAGAGAGCACAAGGCCTGGGGGGCTGGGAGGCTGCCTGCCCACCTTTCTCCCTCCCTCTCTCCCTCCCTCCCTCCCAGCCTCCCAGCCTCCCTGCCTCCCTCCCAGCCTCCCTGCCTCCCTCCCTGCCTCCCTGCCTCCCTCCCTCTCTCCTTCCCTCCTCCCTGCCTCCCTCCCTGCCAGCCTGGCCTGTGGTCTGCCTGTGCGCCTGCCTGGCCCCCTCTCCAGCATGAAAGGCCTGGCAGATTTACCTAAGGCTCCAAGCTTCCTTATTTGTTTGCCTGGAGGCAGTTCAGCTATGAACCTGCCTGGCCTGGGCACGGTCCCCCAACATATGGACTGCAGGGGTGGTCAGGGTGGGGGTGGGGTACTTTGAGAGGCTAACCAGAGCATTCAGGGTCCTCACTCAACACCCCCTCTCTGGGCTGGGGGTGCCCAAGCTCAGGTTAAGGACAGTGTGGACCTGCAGATTTCCACGGAGCCTTTGCCGCCCTCCAGTTCTGCACAGCTCCAGGCTGCTTTGCTCTGTGCTGGGCCGGCTGCTCTGGGCCTAGGGGCAGCAGTGTGGTGCGCACCCCTTATTAATGGGGATTTTGTGGTGGAAAACCCTGTTTCCTGCCTGGATGCTGAGCTGAAAAGGAAGAAAGATGGCAAAGAAGAAAGATCCAGGAGCCGCGCTCAGCCAAGGAGCAGGCCGGCACCCTGCTCAGCCAGCACAGGAGCCAGGGCTGAGGCTGTGAGGGGGCACCTGGGCCCGGGGGAGGGAGTCAGTTGTCTGAGCTCTTTAGTTTTCTACCACCTGGTGAGTCAGGCAGCAAGGAGCAGTCTTGGGTCCCTGTGGGAGCCTCTTGAGGCTGAATCTGCAGGCCCATTGGACTTGACCAACCAGTTGGCCAGACCTGGTCGCCCAAGTAGCCGTGTGCCCCTCGAGGCTGCCGTGAAGCGCTGTGGCTGAATCAGACCTTGACTAGACATTAATGAATACCAGGCCCAGGGGCAGGGGCTGGAGGGACTGGGGGTGGGGCCCTGAAGCCCGGCCAGCCACGGGATGTGGTAATTCATGTGGGCACTCGAGAGAAGCTTTGCGCAAACCACCCCCCTCCTCAGGAGCTGCACGTGTTCTGCAGGTGAGAGAGGGCAGGGAGGCCTGAAGGCAGGCCCGGGAGGGCAGCGTGCCTGGGGTCAGACTACGGAGGCGAAGCCAGGCATGTTTGATTTCCTGGGAGAAGGCAACTCAACAGTGACTCAGTGGAGAAATGTTCAGTCTAGTGTTTTTGGAAGGACAACGTAATGAGAAGGCAGGTCACTTGCGGAGCCCCCCTCTGCCCCCAACCTGGGTCTGGCTCTCGCCGCTTGCCTCCTGCAGGCCAGAGATGGGCGGGAGGGCAGTTAAGCCATGCATCTCCCCGGCTGGGGGGTCAAAGCCTCTGCAAGATGCCATTTGCTATTGCCCTGACTTCACGTGCCCCATGCCCTTTGGGGATGGGAGTGTTCCCAGACCCTTCTTGGGGACTCCAGCATGCCCTCCCTGCCCCCTGGCTAGGTGCAAGCACCTGAGAGCCTCTCTGACCCCAGGGGGAAGGAAGAAGCCAGCCACACTTATCCAGTGACCACTCACTAAAGCTCCAGGCCATTCCCAGCACAGCAGCGCCTGGGAGAACCAGGTGGGTCATGGTAGACAATTAGGGCCGGAGAGCCCTCCCCGGCGCACCGGTTAAAGCGCAGGAGCTAGCTGCGGCAGCCTCAGCACAAGCTCAATCCCTGCCCGTGGGGGTGGACCACACTGTGCGCAGACCTCTCCTGACTCACCTCCCCCAACCTGTTCCCCCCAGCAGTGGACTTCGTCAGTCTGCCTGCTCCGCTCCCCACTCTGTCTCTGGTGAGTCCTCTCATCAGCCCTGCACCCCTGGCCTGTGCCCGAGTTCGGGGTGCACAGATGAAACAAATCTTTCAAAATAAATGAGGGGCGGCTGAGGCACACCTGTGCATGTAGCCACCCAGACGGCTTGCCCAGTACCTGCCTCTGCCCAGGGTACCCCCTGCAGCATCGCCACCCTCCCTGTCACCCCACAGCCCCACATCCCGTGCACCCCAGAATGCAGCTCATCCTGGAGCCTCCTCCCTCTCCCGCGTGCTCCTCAGGCCGCCTGCTGAGCTGAATCGGTGTGCGGCCACCTCTCCCGCCCTGCCTGGCCTCCACCACCGGTCCTGCTCACCGGTCAAGACCACAGCGGCGGTCTCCCTGCTGCCATCTGGCTCCAGTTTCTCTTTGAATCAGTCAGCCAGGTCGCACTGCAGTTAGGAACAAACTGAGGAGTTTGTGAAGACTCGGACAAGGGGCAGCAGTGAGGTGAGTGGTGCCTGTGACTTCCCCTGGGGATGTAGCCAGCTTGTCGGCCTCAGCGGGCAGCAGAGGCGCTGACCCTCACTGTCCTCTCCCGCCTCCTGGGGGGCTCTCCTAGCCAAGGTCGCCTGGCAGTGTGGGGGTGGAGAAGCCATGTTGATGTCGTCCACGGTGGTCTTGCCCGCACAGGGGAGGGGCGAAGGGTGCTGGAGAGATCTGTAGGGCAACTGAAAGTGACCACTGGATGCCGACCCTCCTCTATCTGGCCACCAGCAAGGTGATTTCAAACCCACAAGGAGGCAGGCTGCCACTAAAATCTTGTGTGGATTGATCACGTTCCCCTCACCCCCTCCTGTTGATGCTTTCACGGGACCTCTGGGGCAACGCCGACGTCCCACTGCACAGCAGGAGCAGCCGAGCTCAGAGGCGCAAACAGCTGGTCAGCAGCCAGGGCCAGTGACCGGGCCGACTCCGCTGTGACATCTCCTCGCTGGGCCCGAGGCTCAGCCCCTCCAGTCTGGTCCAGCCTGGGCTCCCTAGGGCTACAGCCATAGATGCTCCCTCCTTGCCTGGGCCTTTAGGACAGATCAGCCCCCTGCCTCACTTTGTGTGGCTCGCTGCCTAATGACATTTGTTACATCTTTTTTTTTTTTAAAGATTTATTTATTTATGCATATAGAGCTGGGGTACAGGCCAGAGGTGCAGGGGCGGCGAGAGGCCTCACCAGAGACAGGGCAGGGAGCAGAATAGGCTGACTGACGAAGTCCACTGCTGAGGGGAGCAGCGGGCGGGTCAGGAGAGGTCTGCCGCGCCATGTGGTCACCTCCGGGGCAGGCGGGGATCGAACTCATGCAGAAGCGGCTTGAACTTCTCAGTGCTGTGCTTTAACCCTCTGCGCCACCAGGGTGGGCCCATTTGTTACATCTTAAGCCATTAAAAATATGTAAAATGTTTGAAAGCATAAAAGAACGACATCTGATGTCTGTGGCATGTGATGTTTCTGTGTCCCTGAGGCGGGAGCTCTACCACATGCACTGGCTCACAGTCTGTGGCTGGTCGGCTGCAGTGGCGTGTCTGAGCGACAGGAAGGAAGATGCGTGGCCTGGCAGGGCGGCCCGGCCCTTCACAGGAGCGCGTCTCCTGCTTGAGGGTTGGGCTCTTCGGCTGCCATTGTCCTGATGGTTCACCTGGAACACGGGAACATTTGCTCCCTTGGGAGATTTCAACCATGCAGAGCCCTGGTCTCGTGTCCTGCCTGGAGGCCCTCACAGTCAGTGCTGCCCAGCTGCCCAGGGCCATGTTTCTGCTTGACACTCGCCTCACACCTCACGGCCCACGGTGCAGCCTCTGATCAAGGAAGCCACCTGGTCCTCCCTTTCTTGCCCAAGGCGTTGCAGCCCACAGCTGGGAGAACCGCTCTGAAGCCCAGCGCTGCTCCTTACATCCTGGGCTCGCCGCAAAGCCCTCTTCCCCCGGACTGCCCTGTCAGGCCGGCAGGGGCTGTGAGCCTTCTCCCGCGCACCTGGCTGTGAAGCCAGGGCCTCCTCTGAGCTGGCCACACAGCAGTGGTCACACGGGCCCCTGCCACCAGCTCCCCCTCCTTCCCTGCCATCTGCCCCAGCCTCCCTGAGGTCACATTTCTTAAGGGCATTCTAGCACATTCTGTTTTCTTCCCACCCACAGTGGGTGCTCAGGAAGCAAAGGGGATTGCTGTGAGGAGACCCAGGTTGGGGGGTCATGCGAGAGAATAAGTGGAATGTGGTGTTCCAAGTACACGGGCTGGGTTTGGGGTCCCGGAGCTGAGCAGCCGAGGCCGGGCCAAAGGGGAGCCCAGCTTCTCCTCCAGAGAAGGCCACCTTTGGTTTATTGCCAAAAAATCCTTGCAAAGCCTCAGGACCACAGCCTCCCTGGGGCCCCCCTTTGCTCCCAGAATTCAGGGGAGGAGAGTCCAGTCAGATTTACCCTCCCCTTGGACCAGAGAAGACCCCCCATGAGACTGTGAGTGGGCCCGGCCCTGTCTGCAGCACCCTCGCCCCACCCACCGCCACAGAAAATTCCCTCACCCCCCGAAACCCACCCCCATCCCTTCCCCAGACTTCTCAGCGCTGCAGCCAGACCTCGAATGGGCACAGAGTTTACTCAGGACTTCAGCGCGCCTTCCAACAGACTCAGGCGCCGCCTGCGGTGAGGACCGAGGGGGCGGAGTGGGCATGGCAGCCAGTCTGGAGGCAGACTTGGCTCAGTCTGACGTGAGCTCACCTCTACACCACCACCACCACGCGGGGGACCGGGTGCACCCCGAGAGGGGGCGCGGGGGGCTGGTGCACGCAGCGACCGTGCTCCCTGGAGGAGCCGAGACCAGGGAGGGAGACACGAGGCGGCCGTGGGGCGGGCGTGTGCCCCAGGCCTCCGAGCCAGCCGCTGCCTCCCCAGTCCAGTCTGGGGCAGGCTCCGGTGATGCCGTTCGTGAGGGGCATTTCCACCAAGGCGATCCCACCCAGCTCTGGGGCTGGCGTCTGCTCCAGGCAAGCACAGAACCCCAAGAGGGACCCGCGCTCTGGGCTGTGGGTGCGGAATGTGAGTGTGGTCACGCTCTCGTGTCCAGCCAGGCTGTCCTTCCCACGGCCACTTCCCCAGCTTCTGGGAGCCTGCCTGGCCCTGCCTCACTGGGTCGCCCCCAAGCTGGACAGGCGGGTGCGGCAGGCCGTCATTGTGCAAGGGGTGAGCTCACCCGCTGTGCCCGCCCCGGCCTGCGCCGGCCTGCCCGCTGCAGTTAATCATGGTTCAAATGCCCTGGCAGCCGGCAGGCAGTGGAGGAGCATCGGGGTGCGGCCTTGGCCAGGTCTCAGCAGAGCGCCCCAGCAGGCGGGGCCGCCACCCTAGGACCCCACAGTCAGCAGCCTAGAGGGGGGCTGAGACCACCTCTCCCAATTCTCCGGCAGGAACTCAGCAAATGGCTTTGATCCATCGAAGAGGGTCCCTTGATGGAGTTCTGCTCTGGGACAGAGCAAACTCGAAAGTGGTTCTGTGTCAGTCTGGGGGGAGGGGGAGGGCACAAACACCCCACTGCCTTGGTTCAAACCACAGCCTGCCACGTCCCGGCGGTCTTGGCCAGGCTTCAGTCTTTCTGGGCCTCTCGTGGACTCAGTGCGCTGTGACTGTAGAGAGGAGGAGGAGGACGCAGGTTTCAAGTGCTGACTGTGCCCAAAACACAGCAACCCCGGCACCCTGAGCTGAGACTGAAGCGCCCGCCCTGAGCTCAGAGGCCGCCTGAGGGAGGCTGCGGCCGGCAGGCGGGGCTGGGCTGTGCCGTGTGGGCCGTCACCCTTGTGTGCCCCTCGTGAGGTGGATGCAACTGTCCCCACGTCCCAGAGGAGGACAGCCAGGCTCAGGGACCTGCAGTGGCCGCCCAAGGTCACTGGCGTAACCGCCGAGCTGGGCTGCGGCCCGGTCCCTC
>NW_004567121.1:31699907-31702250 GCF_000260355.1 Condylura cristata
CGGTCAGCAAGCTGAGCCCAGCCGGGCACTCGGAGCCCCTGGCCGGCCGGCGAGGAGACACACCCCAGCCTGGCTGGGAGCTGGGGCTGCGGGACCCCGAGACAGTGTGGTCCAGGAGAAGAGTCTTGAGGCAGGTTGCATTTGGGTAGTGTGTGTTTATCTGGAGTATTTGGGGGAAAGGGTTGTAGAGATTGGGGGGTGACCAGCACCCCTTCTCACTCCACGCCAGCCTTCCCCGGGCAGCTCCTGGCTGTGCCGGAGGCTGACGTCCAGAAGGGGATCGTGCCACAGGTTCCAGCGATTAGCCAGGCAGCAGAGCAGAGGTCTCCAGGGAGGGTCCTGGCCCCTTGCAGGGCTCCTCTGTGTGCTGGGAGGGGGCAGCTGGCCCTACACCTGCAAGGACACTTTGGGGGCGCGATGGGAGCTAGAGAATGTGTGATTAGCAGCTGGGAAATATTCGTGTTACAGACACAGTCTGAAACCTTGGGAAAAAAGAGCCATTAGGCCACGTGGTGCAGCTTAGGGAGAAGAGAGGGAGAGGCAGAGAGACAGTGAGACAGAGACAGAGTGAGGCAGAGAGACGCAGAGAGAGGCAGAGAGGGACTGAGAGGCAGAAAGAGAGAAAACGCACATGCACAAGTGTGTGAGGCTTCCAGGCGGCCGGCTAGGCAGACTTAGCCTGCTCAGAAAGCTGCATTTGGTAAAGTTCACATCTTGATGGCTCCAGAACGTTCCCTGGGATCCTGCTGCTGCCCTGGTGAGCAGGCCCGCCTCCAAGCCAAACAGGCTCTCAGAATGTGCCCTGATGAGCTCATATCCCCCGAGCTACTGGTGACGGAAAGTGGGGCTTCCGGAGTGGCCCCTCCCTGCCTGCCTGCCGCTGCCTCCACTCAGGGCCGGCGTCCCTGGATCTGTGTGCTCAGCGGCCAGGTCCAGGCAGCCGGCTCCGCCCGCAGTCACTGTGACTTGGAGAGCTGAACGCCCTGGCTACCTGGCTGTGGCCGGAGGGAGAGGGGGCGAAGCAGAAAACCCAAACTGGCCTCCACGAGGAGTTCCAGCCCCAGAGGCGAGACTCGGGCCACAGGGCATGTTCTGAGGCCTTGGGGCTTCAGCCATGGACCCGGGTTCTGGGTGACATGGTTGAGACCGTGGCAGGCTGGAAAGAGATGTGATGCATGTGTTGGTGCCAGAGAGGGGCTGGGCTGGAAGACACTAGAACGATCCTGAAGGAAATGTTCTAACCCCTAGCGCAGTCTCCACACACACGTTAGCCGCATGGTCTCAGCTGGCCTGGCTGCTTCAGGGATGACCAGGCTCTCAGTGACCCCAAGGATTAGTGGGGACCCTCAGTCCTCAGACCCACACTCTGGCTGCCTGCAGGTGTGTAGAGTGAAGGCAACTTACAGACCAGCTTCTGCCACAGTGACTTGTTGGAAAGAGCAAGCAGGCGTCACCGGGTGAGCAGGTGTCCCTTTCTGTCCCCCACGTGTGCTGACAGTCATCTGCTCTAAATGCCCCACGGTGGCTCTGTAGTTCTGGGGACCAGCCAGAACTACATTGATTGGAGTACAGAAGGGAACCAGAATCAAGTCAGGACAGAGCTAGATTTCTAATCCCATAGGTACCAGGCACCCAGGTTTCTAGATTCTTCTATCTTGTTCAAGTAAAGACATGGGGGTCTACATGATATTTCCAGCTCACTTATTTCCCCGGATAATGATCTAGAACACCGTTTATGCTACTGAATTTTGTGCAGGGGATTTAGATAACCACGCTTTGGCGCTTGCTAACCGTTCCTCTCACTGTTAACTGGCCACTCCTAGGACAAAAATCACACGAACGCCGCCCAGTCTTCTGTTCGTACGGTGGTGCCTCGGGAAGGCAATTCTGCCAGCCCGCCCCGCCTCGGTGCCACTGCTGGGGGAGTGTATGTGGAGCCCTGGGCCGCACCTCTGGCCTTCACCCTGTACCCTGATGCCCACCCTCCACCTTCATTTCATAATAGCCCCAGAAGTTGCCAGCTATCCCCAGGGGAAAAAGCACCGCTGGTGGTTGAACCAGAGTTCATTCTGGCACGCTCACTGTCAACGTGCCCACAGTGAAACCCCATGGGCCAAGCCCAGGGTGTCAGCCCTCTGCTCACGCCCCACTGCTTCTCCCACGCACTCCCTACCGCCAGCCCGCCCGTGGATTACTTGGAAGCAAATCTCACCAGGGAACAGTCTTCTGTAAATGCCGAAGTATATGTCTCTTAAAGATAAAACTTTTTAAAAAAGCTTAACCTGGCCCTCCCTGGTGGCGCAGCGGGTTAAAGCACAGCACTGAGAAGCTAAAGCCACTTCC
>NW_004567121.1:31702990-31706930 GCF_000260355.1 Condylura cristata
GAGACCCCTCGCCCCCGAGCTGTGGCGCACCTGCTTCCGCCGGGTCCTGGGACAGCTCTTCTGGGGCTGCAGCTGGGGCCGAATCTTCCAGAAGCTCGGCCGCTTCTCCCTGCTGCCCACAGGCCATGTTTGAGTGTGGACGGGGCTGTGCGGCAGGGGGGCCCGGGGGCTCCCCTAGAAGCGGCTTCTTGGTTCCTGGCGTTCTAGCTGCCGCTTCCAGGCACCTGACACTGACTGTCGCAAGAGTAGGACGTTTGGCTTCTGCGGCAGTAAGTTCTGAGCCAGAAGTGGAGCAGGCTGGCCTGACCGGCCTCTTCTGACTCCTTTCTGCTCTGTTTTCATTCTTGAGGGACTCAGATAGCTTATTCCCACGCTGGGGGCTCCTGTCCGTTCTCAGCTGTGCCCATGGGAGGGTGCAGGGCTGGGGGTCAGAGGCGCCATCATTTCTAGGTAGGCAGGCAAGTTCCACTTGTTGGCCAGCACTAGCCCCACTGCTCTGAGCACACCTGCGCACAGCCCAGGGCTCACTGCCCGGAAGAGGCGGCATCTCCTTGCTCCTCGGCACGGGAGCCCCCAGGTTTCCCGGGTGAGACCCCACCCGCCGGGGCTCTCCGTCCACCTGGCTGGAGAGTCTGTCCGTCCAGATCCCTGGCCCTGGTGCCCAGCGCCTGCCTGCCCACGGGCGTCCTCCTGCTCGCCCTGCCCTGTGGGTAGCTTCATGCCCGCCCCTTCCTGCCAGCACACCCGCATTCGTCTGTTTACCACACGAGTGTTTATTGGGGACCCACCCCATGGCAGGCACCGGACAAGCTGCCGGGACACGAAGGCGGCCACCCGGGTTCTCACACAAGGGCTTCTCGTCTCGTGGCCCTGGAATCCGAATGCCCCCTTCCCGGGCACCAGGCTTGCCAACCACGGGGCCTAGCAAGGCCTGTCCGGTCAGACCACACAGGGACGCGTGGCCCCGCGTGGCGCATCTCCAGCACCTGTTACGTAAGCACCCCTGGCAGGGGTGCGGGAAGAGGCTGAATTCAAGGTGGAGGGTGGAGGGTGTGGGTGTGGGGGCATCTGGTGTGGTGTGTGAATGTGGTGTGAGTGTGTGTGTGGGGTGCATGCACATGTAGCTGGCGTGTGGTGGGGGTGGCGTCTGTGGACGGGGTGCGTGTGGGGTGCAGTCTGGGTGTGGGTGTAGCTGTGTGTGTGTTCGGGATGGGTGTCGGGTGCGTGTGGCGTGCATGCATATGGTGTGCGTACAAGCACGTGTCTGGCGGAGGGGATTTAGGACTCTGTGATTCTACGAGGCTTTTATTTGGCTTCCAGAAGGATTCTCTGAAGCGTCTACATGGCTCCCATTAAGATCTCATAAGGACTTTAGTTCATCCGTAAGACGGAGACCCGGATTCCATAAACCTCCTAAGGGACCTTAATGTGTATCACGGGCTGAATCAGCCTTCAAGTGTGAGCTGGAAGAGCAAGTCTTTGAGCTGTGCCTGCCTGCCGCCGCCCCTTCCCCTATAAACTGTGCAGCAGTTCCTTTCCTCTGGCTTCCTTCTCTACCCTTTGCACAGCCAATTTAATGAGATGAATTTTAAAATGAGCACAAGGAAACCCAGCGCAGGCAGCACATGGCGTGCTTGGTGGGACACCTTGACATCAAAGGCTCGAGGCAGGGGCATCAAAGGGGCCGGCTCCAGCCCCCGGCCCAGGAGCAAGTCATCTTGCCCAAGCAGCAGCTCCAAAAGGCACGGGAATCACTTCCAGCCCTCCTTGTCTGGGGCTGGGGTTCGGTCCCTCAAAGCCCTTGGGGGTGCAGGCGGGTAGACAGCTGCTGGCCCAGAAGGGGGACCAGCTGCTCCCTGGTCACACCCCTCAGCCAGCTCCTGACAGTTCCAGCAAGCCCCACTCGCAGCCCTGGGCAGTGGGCAGTGGCGAGAATGGCAGTCAGGCCTCCTGCCAGCCCAGAGGCTGAAAGGAGCTGGCGGGGGCGGCCCAGGCTGGGGTGGGGAGGGGGCCGGGGCCTGGGGTGGGGCCCCTCAAGGCCTTCTCTTTCCTGGAAGCACTCCTTGCCATCAGGCTCAATTCCTGCAGTTTGAAGCATTGTTTTGTATTTTATCTGACTTCCTTCTGGGGAGGGTTCAGTGTACTGAACTGATAGAAACATTAGATACAATCTGAACCAAGTGTGGCTTCTGGGACACTCAAAATTAGCTATTGTGCTGAAGAAGCTGAATTTAAATTTTACCTACTTTTTTTTTTTTTAAGATTTATTTGTTTATGCACACAGAACTGGGGTACGGGCCAGAAGTACAGGGGCGGTAAGAGTCTTCACCGGAGACACTGGGGAGCAGAACAGGTAGATTGATGAATCACACTGCTGAGGGGAGTAGCGGGCGGGTCAGGAGAGGTCTGCAGTGCCGTGTGGTCACCTCCAGGGTGGGGATTGAACTCATGCGGAAGTGGCTTTAGCTTCTTAGTGCTGCGCTTTAACCTGCTGCACCACCAGGGAGGGCCAAATTCTACCTACTTTTAATTCACTTAAATACGAATTGTTGACCATGGCTGAATGAACCCCTCCGCCCCCTGAGAGCAGGGCCTGGCTGGTCAGGTTTCACTGACACCCTTCTGGCACGCAGCTGGCCTCGCATGAGCTGACCACACCGCGGGCCTCAGGGGCTTGCTGCACCAGAGTCGCAAGGAACAGCTTCCAGGGTCACGGCTGTCTGCAGTGGTGGTTGCTGTTGGTCTGTGTCCACAGAGCACAAGCTCAGGGAGAGTGGACATGGTTGGCCTGAAAACGCTGAGATCTGGGCTCTCCTCTCAGCTCACCACAGAGTCCGTGTGGCCCATCTCTCCAGAGGCCCCGGGGCCAGGGAACAGGAACTTAGCGACTTTCTTCCTGGGTCCTCCTCCTTGGCCCCCTCAGGCCACCAACGGCTAACCCATTAGCTTTTCCAGAACCAAAGACAAAATTTGGAGACAACAGTCCGAGCGAGGGTGGTTAGGACCTGGCTTTGGAGTCTGAGTTGTTTGAAGCCTCCGGCTGTGCCTGGTGGAGTTGAGCCTGGGCTTCTGTGTCAGAGGGTCAGGCGAGTGTGTGCTGCATTGGTTTGACTGCCTCAAACGGACTTAAATTTCCAGGGATTTTGTGTGCATTCTTCACAGTTAAATGAATTCACTTTACAATGGAGTAAATGACATTCAAAATAAAGGTCGTAAATGCTCAAAATACACCAAGCCCTGCTTAGTTTGCTGTTAGCTGCCGAGCCGTGACTGTGGTGGATGTTGTGAAATGATGCAACCTTGCTGCCCAGCTCTGTTCAGTCACCTCGCCCTGGCAGCTCGGAGTCAGCACAGCGGGAATATTTACACCACGAAAATGGGCAAGCATTACAATCATGCCTTTAGTGTGTGCTGATTGCCTGCGTGTAGAAAAACAGCGAGCCCATGTCAGGAGCGGTCAGACATGTGCGTCCCGCGGCAGTTACTGATGGGCGAGAGTAGAAAAGCAGGCAATATCGTGCACAGATTTGAGAATCTTTCATCGGATGCAGCAAAGAAACCACTTGTGTCACCGATGAAAGAGTGAAGCCTGAAATATGCCTTTGTTGTTTTATTTTATTCATTAACATAAAGAAAATATCAACCAACACTCATGTTGGAACGACACGCGACTTTTAAACATCTGACAGGGGCCCCAGGAGCGGAAGCCCTGGCTTTGCCAGAGGCTGGCAGGGTGGATCTGTCTCACATGCTTCTCCTCCCAGGCCCCGCTGCCACCATCTGCAAAATGGAGATTTACAGCGTGAGATTTGCTGACAGTTTGAAAGACTGTCAACATCCATTTCTACTTCCCAACGTGTCCTTCCGTTGACTGGAGATGAGGAGGATGAAATCACCGCAGACTCCCAAGAAGCTAGGGCTCTTGCTGGCGGGGGGTTGG
>NW_004567121.1:31707157-31711559 GCF_000260355.1 Condylura cristata
GCCCTGACACAGTACGTGGGTGTCATGGGGAAGTCACAGTGAGCTTGTCTCAGGTTCCCCTCGGCTGTGACATCAAGCTGAGACTCCTAGGTGCCCCTTGTCTTTCCTGGGCCTCCAGCATGTCTAGCCCAGGTTTCTCAGATCAAGTCAAGTTCACTTATCTGTGTCTTCAGTTTTGGGGGCAGCGGTTTGCCTGGTGACCCCACTTATCTGCGGGGACTTAGCTGCTTCTCCAGCCTCTTAGCACTTTACTTGGTGTGCGGAGAGGGTAATGACTTGGGGTTTCTCACATGCTGGGCTGGAAATAGGGAGAAATGCTCTCCCCTGCCCCATGCACATCTGTGTGTGCATTTTTTCCCTAGGAGCATCTTCTAGAGAATTCCCCAGTCTCCGAGGGGCTCTGGCCCTTTATCGCTAGTCCTGTGGCGGCTGGAAGGAGCACCTGGGTTTGGGGCTCTCACCTGGCTCCTGGTGGCTGCGTGAACGGTTACACGGCCACGCTGCAGGATTTCCGGCCCTTCCTGTACTGGGAACACTAACCGGTGGCGTCATGGTGAGTCGAAAACATGTTCAGCCATGTTCATACATTCTCTGCTACTTTTTTTTTTTTTTTAAGATTTATTTATTTGTGCATACAGAACTGGGGTACAGGCCAGAGGCTCGGGGGTGGCGAGAGGCTTCACCAGAGACAGAGCGGGGAGCAGAACAGGCAGATCAACGAAGTACACTGCTGAGGGGAGCAGCGGGCGGGTCAGGAGAGGTCTGCCGCGCCGTGTGGTCTCCTCCGGGGCAGGCGGGAATCGAACTCATGCGGAAGCGGCTTCAGATTTTCAGTGCTGCGCTTCAACCCGCTGCGCCACCAGGGAGGGCCCATTCTCTGCTACTTTTGTCAAAAGGCAGAATCTGAACGTCCTCCCCTCGCTTACGCGCTGGCTCTGGGGATGCGCTCCTGTTAGCAGAGGCCAGGAGGCGCATGGCCTGCTGTGGCTCTTGAGCAGAAGGCTGGTTGCTAAGGAGTCTCCTGCTGCATCACCCCCTTGGGCTACTGGTCCTCCCCGAGGCCGAGCACCAGCCAGCAGCCTCCAGGCACCCCATGTGGCTCCAGACCCCGGGTGGACTGGCCCCTGCCATGTGCAAGTGAATGCTGTTGCCCCGTGGCCACCTTCCAAGCGCACCTACATGAGATTTAAGGGATGGCCTCCTAATCACACAGTTTTGGTTTTTTTGGAAAGCCTTGGGTAAACTTGGAAGACAGGTTTTTCTATCATGGAAAGCAGATCTTTTTTATAGATTCAAGTTTGATCAATTTTTCTAATACTTCCAAGAGAGAAAACTCTTACACACTTGAGTGTACATCGGATACGTAAAGACAAGTCTCGCGCTGGAGAGACAGGGTGTGACTGGAGGGGACAGAGAATGCCCTGGCCTGCCTCACCCCTTTCCCCGCCCTGTCCGGGAGCCAGGCCTGTGAGTGAGGGGGCCATGACCACTGCCCACTGCCCTGGGGTGGCCCCGAGAGGCTGTTGGAGCACAGAGGAGCCAGCCCCGCCGAGCCCAGCACGCTTTGCATATTCACCATCAGAATACTAGCTGCTGCTGCTTTAAGCCACTGTGTTTTGGGGTAGTTAGTTATGCAAAATTAGATAACAAACTGACATCCTGCCTACCTGCAAGGGACGTGAGCACCAAGCCACGTGGCAGGGATGCCACCCTGATCCGGGAAACGGGCTGGGCGGGAGGCCTGCGGGTCACACGGCAGCATCTCTGCCCATAGGAGTTCTGTTGCCTGAGCTGAGCCACTAGGTTTTCAGGGAGTGACAGGGGTTCGTCATCTAGACCTGCTTCCCTGCTGGTTCTGTGAAGGAGGGGTGTGTGTCTCCAGGCCAGAACTGTCCTGGGGAGCAGTGCCTGGAAGGCGGGTGTGCTTACTGCCACTGGCTATTGGACAGGCTCCCCAGGCACGGGTAGAAAGAGTGGGGAGGGGTCCAGGAGGGCCTGGGAGCAGGGCAGGCTGGGCTGGGCGACCAGGGTCCCTGGCAGGACCCACAGGCTGCCCCATTCCTGTCTGTCTGTGGTCTGTGTGTGCTCTCACCCCAGATGGGGGACCCCTCTGTGCCCCCCAGCCTGACTGTGTGCTCTCACCCCAGATGGGGGGGCCCCTCCATGCCCCCAAGTCTGACTGGGGCTCTTGCAGTTCGTGGTCCTTGCCTGATGGCCTTTTTCTTTGCTGTTCTTGTTCCTCTGCATCTTAGTGACCTTGCAGCCCCAGAATTCAGTGCACAGGCTGGTCTGAGTGAGGTGTCCCGCAGATGTGTGGTGAAGGTTTCTGGGAGCCTTGGTGAGTTGCCAGCGTGCCTAGGACTTGGCCAGGGGTGTCCCCGAGGTGAAGCGACCCAACTGAAGCTGGCCATGCTGGTGATGAGCCACAACAGTGGGAACCCCCACCTCCCAACTTCTGGGGGGGGAAGGGGGGCACCCTCTCACCTCGAGTCTAGTTCAGGGGCCCTGCCCATATCCCAGGACCAAATCCCTTGGCTCAACACTGCCAGTCCTGTAGGAGGGGGGTTCCCTGACTGGGCGCCCCAGCGGCTCCCCACTCACTGCCAGGTCATTTGCTGCCTACTCTGCGGCCTCCTGGATCCCCTGCCCTGTCCCAGCTGGCAGGAAGGCTCCATTTCCTGCCTGTCTGGGCAGACAAGCCACAATCCACTGTCAGCTGGAACTGCCCTTTTCTCAGCAGGACGTTTGCCCAGACCCAGAACTCAGGATCCCTGGGCAGAGGCCACCCCAGAAAAGCCGCGTCGCTCGGCCTTAGCGAGACCCTAGCGGAAGCCAGCCAGGCTGCAGCCCCTCGCCAGCACCTCCTGCCTCCTGAGACACGGCGCTTCACAGGCGCTTCACAGAGGAAGGCCTGCGCGCCAGAGCCCAGGGCCAGCTCCGCCCGCGCCTGCCCTCCGCCTGGACGGCTGCCCGAGCAGATGTGATTTAACTCGCTGCAGGAGAAATATCTATAAAACGTTAGCCGTCAACACAGGCCGTCAGGCGCAGGCAGGGCTGGCCGCGCGGAGTTAGCCCTGTGCGGCTCCCTCCCGCCGGACCCCCACCACCCGACCCCCGCCCAGGCTCCCTGGGCTCCACTCTGCAGCTGCGCTGACCGCTGACTGCTGACCGAGAGGGGAGAGACCGCAGGCCTTGACCTGGAGTCATGGCCATGCCACTGAGTCCACTCCCAGGCTGCCAGGTGTTCCTGAGGCACCACAGCTCCGTGGGGACAGGGTGCGCACCAGCTGGCCTGCGGATGTGAAGTCGGTTGCCTGGAACAGGCATCTGCCCTGGGGCCTTTCAGTGGGAAAGGAAACGGACACGGAGGGTGATGACCCACCAGCGCCCCTGGCCCTGACAGACCCCTCCACCAGAGCCCTGTCTCCCCGGGGGCGGGGGCGTGAGCCTGACGGTGGGAATGGGGAGGGTGGGGTACCTCCAGGGACTGGCTCCCCGGAAGCTCCGAGATGCTGCGCTGCTCCTGGTCCACCTACTGCCTGGAACTGCTGCCGTTGCAGGGGTGGGGAGGTGGAGGGGCCTTTGCACCCTGGGAAGGTCCACAAGCCCAGGGATCCACTTCCTCCATCCTCTGCCACACTGGGGACAGTGCTCTGGGCACACACCCCCTCAGCTGGGGAAGGTACTGCTTGCTCAGACCTGGAGACCTGGCACAGGGACCCCGGGCCCGAGTGGAGAGGGCTTTGCTTGCACCCTCCTATCCGGAGCGCAGCGCACCCTAAATCCTTCGCACACACCAGTGCCAGAGGACAAATGGACATCGCGCTCAAGGCTGAGTGGCCTTTGCGGGACAGCAGAGCGTCCTGTGAGGCCCCCTGGAATGAGGGAGTGAATGGTGAGGAGTGGAGGAGGCTCAGCAGAGCCTCTGTCCCTCAAGGTCTCGCGTGGGAAGGCGGACGTCACCGGCAACCAAGGGCAGCTTGGGGCGCCGCAGAACGCCGTGACGCGCGCTGAGGTCAGCAGCGGCCACTGATGGCAGGGGTGGGTGGGGCGGCGAGACAAGGGCCTGGGGCACGTCTGTGTACGCGCAGCGCACACACTCCGTGACGCAAGGGACGTGACAGAGACCAGACAGAGACGCCTGTGGGAGGCCAGGGCGCAGGGAGCAGGCCTGTCCTCCCAGGGGTCGGGGGATTCCTGGAGGGAACGGGAGCTGCTGCTTGAAACTCTGGGTGTAAAGATCCTCCCCACCCCCACGAGATGAGTCAGCAATTGGAAGCGTTAGGCGGGGTTTGCGGTAGTGGGCGCGCTCACTCACCCAGAGAAGGTAGTGAAAGGGACAGTGTGGCATCCATCCGGCCTCGGAGCACCCAGGCCCTCACCCTTCCCTGAACTGGAGAAC
>NW_004567121.1:31712363-31713990 GCF_000260355.1 Condylura cristata
CCCCCTTCCCCTCTTCCCCCTCCCCTCCTCTGCCTCCCCTTCCCCCCCTCGCAGACTGGCTAGTGCAGACAGCAAGCAGGTTGGGAAGAGGCAGGGGCCGCCCAGCCCGCGCTCATAAAGCCTCTTCGCCTGCGTGTTTACAGGCTCAGGTCCCCGTGGTGAGACTTTGAGGCGCAGAGCAGCTGCTGTGTGTCCACAGGTCCTTTCCAGCTGTGCAGCCCAGCCACAGTCCCTCCAAGGCCACTATCTCCCTCCACATCACAGCCCCTGGGGAAGGGGAGCAGGATTCTGAGCAATCAGGTGGCTCAGGCTGGGGGCTGGGCTGGGGCTGCAGGCGGCCCCCAGGCACAAAGTCTCCAGCCCCTCTGGAAGCTTCTCCCTTCCCCCATTGTATCGGTCAGGCTCTGTGGAGAGGGCAGACAGCCCTGGTGACATCCCAGTGTCCTGACGCCTACCCCAGCTCTCCCCAATTCCAGGGAAAGTGCTAGAAGCAAGGCTGCCAAATAAAACAGCAATTTTGAAAGTACAAGCTGTGTCCCGAATGTGACATGGGGCATATTTGTACTGAAAAAGTGATTTGTTGTTGACCTGACATTTAAATTTAACTGGGTGTCCTGTGATTTTATTTGTTGAATCTGGTACCTTGAACTTGACGGGAACCACAGTTACTGTCACCAGTCGCAAAGAGAGCCAGGTCTGCGTTCCAGTCGGGCCTCTGCAGGTGTTATTTCACTTAAGCCTCCCCCTTACCCTGCACCCCAACCTTGGATGCTCTGCTTATGCCTTGAAGAGGTGCTCTTATCTCTTGCACAGCCTTTCTGCTATTTTTCAAATCTAATTCTTTTCTTCAGAACAGTTTCCACTTTTAAATAAATTCAAGCCCGCTTATTTGAAAGGAAATTTTATATCCACTATCAATTGTCATAAATAGCTGCAAAATTAAATGCTTGCTGGATGCTGTCACCTGCCGGGGCGTTTGAACAGTTTCAGAGTTCCGGACTGTCACGGGACAGGAACTGTTGTTTCTGAAGCAGCAAGTTAGCATCCTCTTTGCTGGAAGAGCCCTCAATGTCCTGGAGGAAGGCTATACCCCCTCCCACCCCTCTTCCACCAGGGCACAGCGTGAAGACACAGATCTGGCCAAGAGACCTGCGTGAAGCCCGATGGGAACCTCTGGGAATGATTTACCTCCCCATTTAAAACACAAATCCTAGAAGCAATCTACATGCCCACAGAGGGACAAATGGTTAAAGAAAATGCTGTCTGTATGTACTACGGAATATTACTCAGCCTTAAAGAAGGAAATCCTGCCATATGCTACAATATGGATGGCTATGTGCAAGAGAAATAAGCCAGTGAGGACAAGACAAACATTTTTGTGAAGTATGTAAAGCAGCCAAACTCTTAGAAACTAGAAAGGTGGGTGCCAGCAGCCGGGACTGTGGATATGAGGAGATGTTCATTGGGGGTTATATGTTTCAGTTTTGCAAGATGAAAAAATTCTAGGGATTTTTTGCACAACAGTGTGCACCTGGTTACTGCCGCAGTACACACCAAGTGAGGGTTAGGATGGAAACTTCCTTGCATGTTTTATTTTTTTAAAGATTTATTTATTTATTCATACAGA
>NW_004567121.1:31714355-31733689 GCF_000260355.1 Condylura cristata
TAACATTTCTTGGCTCTTAAGCAAAAATCCTGATTTAAGCTTCTCTGGATGTCTTTAATTGAATTGATGGAGATAAGTAAATCTTGGTGTGGGGCAGCCATTTTGCAGCAGTGAGGGTATGTCTGCAGGGGCCAAGATAATAAAAAGATAAGGAGGAAAAGGGAAAGGACAAGAGTCGCTGATGACTTCACTCAACAGTTGACCTTCTCTGGCCCGGCCTTCCCCTGAGAGATGACGTGGGGTGACACATCCTCCTCATTGTTTCACTCACTTTTAACGCTATTTACACCAAAACATCCCACCTTATTCAACTTACTCACCTTGTTCAGCAGCTACTGGAGCCTGCCTCTTTATGTAGTGGGGGCTGGGGAGCAGGGGAGGAACATTTCTCTCCACGTGGTTCATCACTATCCAAAGGTGTGTCCACACACTACCTCGAATAATGTCAATACCACCCCACATCTGTTGAGAGAAGCATTCTCCAATCTGGGAAACTATAGAATTATTATCCCTGTTTTGCAGGTGAGAAAATAGCTGTGTTGATGAAGCTAAGAAGTGGATAACCTCCACCACTCACTAAGGAAGCCACGGATTTGCATCTCAGGTAGGAGTCCAGTCCGGGGCTCCTTCCTGCTGAGGGGCTCTTTCTGCTTCCTCCAGCAACTCTGTACCACCCGCAAGAACACAGAGCCTGCGCCACTTAATGGCGTCTTCCGAGTTGTCCTGACTCAGCTGAGATGGGTTTAACTCTGACAGGCATAATGACGCGTCCTGGGTGAGTCAGACACCAAAATAGAGAAGCCAGCAGGCACGTCCAGGATCCAGCTTCCGCCTGCTTCCCTCAGAAGTAGACCCGCAGCTTTCTTGCTCCAGGACCATCCCGCTCCAGCCCCCCAAATACGGTGGCTGCCTTGTGAACGGCCGGGTAGGCCTCCCGATTCCCGCTGCCTGGACTGCCTCCTGGAGAGGGGATCAGCCTGCCCTCCCCTTCCCCCCCCCTCACCTCGGGCACCAGGAAGGGTTTAACCCTGCCTACCAGGCTCCGCTGTCCTCACCTCTCACCCGTCCTCAGGGAATGGTCAACCAGCTAGCCCCCATTTCCAGTTCCATGATGCAGTAACCCTTTTTTAGCCTTTCCATGAACGATCAGGGTGTCCGTTCACCAGTGTGGACTCTGGGCCCACATCCAGCAGGCCTTGGTCCTGAGCAAGGCGGAAGCATAGGCCTGGCTCATGAAAGATGCGTGGCAAAAGAAACGCAGGGTGGGGGGATCAGGTAGGGGCTGGCAGTGCTGAATTTAAGATCTCTGGGTTCCCCCAGAGGGAAGCCATGTTAATTTAAAAAAGAAAAAAATGAAAGCTGTGTGAGCTGTCTGCTGGGTCCCCACTCAGCAGGCGGACGGAGGCGCCAGTTGCTCTGCCCTGTGAGCCCCATACCCACACGTGCACACTTCAGAGCCTCCGGCCAGTGCCTAGCAGGGACTCGCACTGGACCCAGGCATCCCCCGCTGAGTGCCAGCTTCTTATGTAAAAGGCCCCTAGGAGAATCCGGTAGGAGCAGCCACCTGAAGAGGCCCTGCTGGCTCCTGCACCGTGGCAACCAATCAGAATATGTCTGTGCAGAAAGATGCCCTGCCAGCACTGTCCACACTCACAAAAGATTCAGGACAGTCCTAGAAAAATGCGAGAGACTTCCACTAAGGAGATCATAAACTTTTATAACAGACATAAAAGGAGGCCCAATTAAGCGGGATGCATACAATGTTGAGAAATCTTGATTTCATTATCGGTAATTTCAGTACAATCCCATAACCATCTCACTCAGATTTCTAATTAAAATTAACAAGACAACTGTTAATGGAAGAAAGAATGTATAAGAAAAAGACTACTTGAATAGGAAGAATAGTGAAGGCAAACTTAATTTGCCCGATGTAAAAAGTGATAGAATTAAAGAGTTTTAAAATTTTTTATAGCTTTCATATTCTCTGAAAGTTACAGCATCAAAATCCACATAGGAATAAATAAATAGACGAATGGACTAGAACAGCGAACACTTAGATGCACAGAAATTTAGTGTATAAAAAAGTCGCTATTTCAAACGAGTGAAGAAACTTTCTATTAAAAACGTTGGGGAAGATGATGCCCAAAATGAAAATCAAATCTAAGCTGTAGTTTGCACCATCCTAATAAAAGAACCCTACATGACTGCAGAACAGAACAGTTTTTGAAAACTCCAAAAATGATAGATTATTTTTGATGATCTTTATGGTTTTGAGATAGAGAAAAACTTGTGAAATAAATAAGATTTTAAATATAGATAAGTTGTTCTCAAATTTATTTGGAAATACAAAGAAACCAGAATAGCTAAAGCAATTTTGGAAAAGAAAAACTGAGAATTAGTCTTCCCAGTTTTCTAGCTATTCTACAGCGATAGTAATTAAAGCTGTGTGGTATTGGCAGAAGAATAGAGGATCGAATTAAGGGAACAGAACAGAGAACCCAGAAATAGACGCACGCATATATGCCCAGTTGATGTTTGATTAAGTTGCAAAAGCAGTCCAATGGAGAAAGGATAGCTTTTGAAGCCGAGGGTCTGCCACAATTGGACATCCACCCCAATCCCACTCCTTATATAAACATTAGCTCAACATGGACCATCGCCTTAGATGTGAAGCATGAAACTTATAGAGAAAACACAGGAGAAGAATCTCTGGGACCTTGGGCTCAGCAGACTTCTGAGCACTGCCACGGGAGCACTTCCCATCAAAGAAATGGTTGATAAATTAGACTTCACAAAAAAAAAAGTGTGCTTGACAAAAGACCCTATAAGAGGTTGAAAAGTAAAGACTAGGAGAAAATATTTATAAAACACTTCTCTCACAAAAGACCAGAATCTAGGAGATTCAAGGAACCCTGCCAACCTTTTCATGAAGATGGCACCAAATCTCAAGGAAGGTCCAGCACCTCCTAGAGGCAAGGTCAAAGCTTTGAAGGCCAGGAAGACCCTCGGGAAAGGCAGCATGGCCACACGGAAGAGGTCTGCCTGTCGCCCCTCCCCTTAGGCCCAAACGCCTAGCCCCGGGGTAACCCAAGTACCCTCAAGGGCACCCCTGAGAAGTAAACTTGCCACTCAGTTTCCCCACCACTGAGTCAGCAGAAAGAGGACATTGGTGTTGACATGAAGGCCCGTGCAGACGCGGGCCAGGCCATGTGGCTGTGGGCCAGCTCCGTGACGCCGTCATGCGATGGCGGGAAGAAGGTGCCATGGGCTCCCGGCTGTGGCGCTCTGGACGTTGCCAGCAAACTTGGGGCATCTAAACTGAGTCCAGCCGCCCCGTTCTAACCTTACCTGTGTTCACCATGTTAAAAAGTCCTCCCCAAACCGAACGATTAAAAAAAATTCAAACATGGGCAAAAGTCACGAACAGATATTTCAACGAAAAAAATATACTCCAGGCAAATACGCATGTGAAAATATGGTGAACTTTTTTAGCCGCCAGGGAATCGCTGATGGGAGCCACACACCTACCAAAATAGCTCAGGCGAAAAGTAGTGACATCGTTTTTGACAGGAAAAGCTTCTAAAGTTGGACCCTCAACACAAAAGGCATTAAGGTTTGTTTATTGACAAAATCAACCACTTGAGAGTCACCATGAACAGAATGGAAAACTAACAACGAAGGAAAAGACATGCAGCAGTTATAATACACATATAATTTTGTATAATGAAAATATTGGATTATCTATTAAAAATTAAGATGAAAAGTTAGTTCTAAGCCAACAGGATTAAGGATTTGAAAGACAGTTTATAAAAGGAGAAAATCAAACGATAATATTTCCAATAATAAAGGAAACGTAAACTAGAGCCACGAAGAGATGACTTAATTCCAGCAGACGAGCGAAACAGAGAGCCGGAGGCGCCAGGGAAGACATGGGGATTCTCCCACTTTGCTGATGGCTGCAGACATTGCTAAGTCACTTTGGAGGGCAATTTCAAAGAATCTACTAGGCTTTAAAATGCAATTGCCTTATGTCCCAGTAAATCTGCTTCTCACACACAGAGATCCAGGTGACAGGTAAGTGCCTTGCCCAGCTCACAAAGAACTAGAAGTGACTGGCAGTCCTGGGCACCGGGGGTTTGGTCACACTGCTCCAGGCATCCAGACCATGGGATCCAGCGTGTAGGGCACCTTGGATGTTGTAAGAGCAAGTCCCTAAACCGTGCGTGGGAAATGAAGGATGCCACTCACGACAACACACCCTCTATTTCTGGAAGTAACTTCCTTTTTCTTTTTTTAAAAAGATTGATTATTTATGCATCTAGAACTGGGGTACAGGTCAGCACTGCAGGGGTGGTGAGAGGAGTCACTAGAAACAGAGAGGGGAGCCAAACAAATAGGCAGATTAACAAAGCACACGGCTGAGGGGAGCAGCAGGTGAGACAGGAGAGGTCTGCTGCGCCGTGTGGGTCCCCTCCCTGGCTGGGGATCGAACTCATGCTGAAGTGCCTGCTGCTAGCTTTGTAGTTTAGGTTCCTAGTGCTGTGCTTTAACCCACTGCGCCACCAGGGAGAACCTGGAGGTAACTTTCATTGGAAATTCACGACCTGAATGGTGCAGTACACCCTGGTGCTACTTCCTGCTTCCCCAGTATGTCAAGTTTCTCTTTCTAAAATGATGATTTTTATATCTCCTCCCTTTCACCTTTCCCATATTGAGGACTTAGACCTTGACAAGAAACTGAGACCTGGAGCCATAGCAGGAGGGATCAGGACTGGGGCCTGGGGGAGACATAACAAAGCCCATGTCATATTGGCCAAGGTTGCCCCATCAGGAGACTGCGTCATCACCACGGCTCATCGCGGAGACCCCAAACAGCAGCATCACTATAAAAGCCCCGGAGCTGTTTTCACCAGCGGGACCCCATTCGTACGCCTCCCCTGCGTGGTGGGACCGGCACTGCTATCTGTCCTTGGTAAGTCTCAAGCTTGCCCGCCACTGACAGCACCTGGCCTGTGTCTCTAACCCTCGTGGCTCCGCATTAGAGAGCTGGCCCAAGTCTTGAGCAAACTGCCCTTGGCTTGCTTGCTTACTGCCATTTGCCGGGGTTCAAGTCACAGATTGGGGAGGGGGGCTCACCCACAACAGCCGCCATGCAACCGTATTCCCTCCCCATATCTCATCTAGTTTATGACCTTGCTTAACCCTTCAACCCAAACAAAATTTTTAAAAGATTTATTTATGCATACAGAACTGGGGTACAGATGCAGGGAGAGGACTCACCAGAGACAGAGTGGGGAGCAGAAAGGACAGATCAGAAGTACACTGCTGAGGGGAGCAGCGGGAGACAGGAGCAGTCTGCTGCGCCGTGTGGGTCAGCTCCCAGCCGGAGATCGAACTCGCACTGAGGCGGCTGAGGCAGCTTGTGGTGCTGCGTCCTAACCCGTGGTGCCACCAGGGAGGGCCCCGAACAAATGATAATAGAGTTACCTTATGACCCAACAATTCTACATGTCGGGTTCTGCCCCAGAGGGTGGCATGTAGGCTCTCCGAAGGGGTAGTTGCACAGAAGCCAGCAGACAGGGCAAAAATCAAAGGTCCATCCGCAGATGAGAGGACCCACAGGTGTCTTACACCCATACGCTGAAATACGGCTCAGCCCCTAAGGAAGGAAACCTGATGTATGCTCCAGCATGGCTGAACTTCGGAAACGTGCTGGGTGACATAGACCCAACACAAGGACAAATGGTGCGTGACTCCACTGGCATGGGGTGCCCGGAACTAGCAAACTCATAGACCGGAAGTTACATGCAGATTATAAGGGGCTGGGGAATCATCGCTCCTGGGTATGGGATTTCTTTTGGGGGATGTTTAGAAAACTTCTGGTTATGGCTGGTGGTGCTGGCTGCACAGGATTGCGAATGACCTCAATGCCTCTAAGCTGTAACATTGAAACATGGTAATTTGGTAGAGGGTAGGTGACTGACAAGCAAGGGGAGATCGGCTTCTCTTTTGTCCTGCCCTATGGCAGGGCCCCCTTTACCTTCTAGGGCAAACCTCTGTCTGGTTTCAAAGACAGCTCCTCCCCTAGTTAGCACCCGAAGAGAGGTAAGAAGTGAGATGCTGGTTCTAGGCATGGGTCGCTGTGTTGGCTCCCGGGGGCGCCAGCTGCCTGCCCCTGCCCCTGGATTCTGCAACACTCTGCGCAGCAGTGGGTTCTGTCTGGTTTCCAGTTCTGAGCTCCCCAGAACCGCAGAGGACCTTCTCTGTGTGGGCGCAGATGACACAACTTCTGCCACGAATAGGATGTGGCAGGGTGGTCTGTGGGGAGTTTGTCAATAGCTGGTCCCAGCCCCAGCTCTGGCCTCCACATGTCCAGGTTTTAAGGCCTGCCCCATGCAGCTGAGGTCTGTGGTGGGATCTGTGGGGCAGCCCCTGCAAAATAAGCCAGGGAAACGGAATGGCCTTCGTCTCCTGAGGCGGTTTTACACATCCCCCAGACCCTCACAGCCACATCTTCTGCCTGCCACCATATGCTTTAGGAAATGCAGAAGCAATAAATCAAATTAACCTCACGAAGGTCCCCTCGCTTAATGAAGCACATGTACAACATCAACAATGGCTACGAGACCCAGGGCTTTTAAGAGAACCGCAGTTCCCCACTGATTTTCATTCTAAAATCAGGAATGTGTCCTTCTGGTTACAAAATAATTGGCCATTTAGACATGATTTCCCCCCCAGCTTTATTGAAGTGCAATTAAGAAATAAAATTGTGCACACAGTTATTCCTCGGTATCCATCGGGAATTGGTTGCAGGACCCCCTCCCCCACACCAGCTGTGCGAGTCTGTTATTGAAATGGCATCTAGCCCAGGACCCCTCCCATGTGATGTCCGCAGTCCACCCTAACCTGCAGGGACTCAGGGCCGGGCCCTCCACCCTGCCCTTGAGAATCCGAGGATAACTTAGAAGCAGCTGTCTCTACCTGCAGCTTCCACATCCACATTTTCAACCAGCTGACATCGGGGTTGGCCGACTCTGACTGGGGGGGACCCGCGCAGAATAAGCCCGGTGTGAGGAGCACCCGCGCCCTCAACCCACGCTGTCGGTCATCTCTGCAGCGCTTATAACACTGATACAGGTCAGTGGGGTCAGTGGTTCGCACTGTATCATTTAGGGAATAATGAGAGTCTGTCTACACATGTTCAGCCCAGAGAAACCACCGTAGATTTAAATGCAAAGCAGGTATTTTTAATCTGAGGTCGGTTGGCTCTGAGGATTCAAAGCCCAGCTGAAGCGGCCCGACTGTATTTAATGTGTACAACATGATGATTTGCTATAAATCCACATTGTGAAACGACTCCCACAATCCGGGTAATTAACATCCACTGCCCCACAGAGTCACCGTTGTTTTGTGTGTGGTGAGAACACTTAAGACCCCTCGCTTAGCAAATTTCAATTATACTGTAGAGTGTTATTCACTTTAGTAACTACCAGATCCTTGTCATCTTACACCCGCTGAGCAACATCTCCCGTTACCTCCCTCCTGTCCCGCCCCCCTCAACCTCACGCCTGCTTGGGGCCCAGGAGCTCAACCTTGTAGATCCCACATATTGAGTGAAAGCTTGAGAGCTCTGTCTTCCCCCTGAGGCCCGGGTCACTTTGCAGAATGACGTCTTCTGGGTCCCTCCGTCCGCACACACAGAAGAGTGTCCCGATTTACCTGCACACAGCGCTCCGACCTCCACACTCTCCCCACCTTGGCCACTGGCTGTCTCTTCCAGAAGAGCCAGCCCCCCATGGGAGATGGCATCTGCCGGAGGTCTTGATTTGCATTTCCCCATGAGCAGTGGGGCTGCATCCCCTTTTGTGAACCTGCAATCTTCCTTGGAAAACCTCTTCTCAGGTCGTTTTGCCACTTAAACACTGCATCGCTGCCTTGCTCACCTGTTGACTGCTGACCACATTTGCCCTCAGTTCCCCTGAGTCCTTTGTTGTGAAAACAGCAGCTCAGGAAGAGCTGGCTTCTGCTGTGGGGAGAGCCCGGCGCAGGGGGCTGACTGACTGTCCACCTCCACTTATATGCCTGCTTTTATCTTTTTATAGAAAAGGCTCATGAAGGGTCTGCTTTTAATTTTTTTTAAAGATTTATGATTTATGTATGCATACAGACCTGGGGTACAGGCCAGTGGTGCAGGGGCGGTGAAAGGATTCACTAGAGACAGAGTGGGGAGCAGAACAGGCCGACTGATGAAGTGCATTGCTGAGGGGAGCAGCGGGCGAGACAGGAGAGACCTGCCACGCCATGTGGGTCACCTTGGGGGCAGGGATCGAACTTGTGCTGGAGTGGCTTTAGCTTCTCAGTGACCCGCTGTGCCACCAGGGAGGTGTCTTTAAAATTGTTAAAGAACAATTTTAAATATTGTTTTTTATTGTACAGATCATATGTCATAGGCACATATGTTTTATTATAGGCATTCACTATTATATAGAATGTTCTATGATTATATGTGTGTGTATATAAGGGAAATATAAGCAGGTTGGTAATCAGAGGATTTAACCAGGGAACTAGCATTTAAATAGGAGTGGGCGGAGGTCTGAAATATTACCAGTTACTCCAAATACTTGTCATGATTGATGCTTACTGGGCGTTGATGATGTTCCAAGGTGGCTGGAGGCTGTGGGCACACGGTGGCCAGACGGTCAGCCCCAGTCCCTGTCTCCAGGGAGAGCCTGGCTGTGAGTGAGGGCAGGCCGAGGCCCGCGGCTGCAGGGAGCACACAGCCCTCCAGGGAAGCTGTTTTGCTGGAACCCAGAGAGCAGAAGCCACACCGGGGCTTGAGGTCGGGACCAGACCGGAGACTGGTCCTGGGGACCAGCTGTGTGGTTGCTCAGGGCGGCTGTGACAAACACCCTGAGGTTCTCACCTGCCGAGGATGGTGGCTTTCTGGACTCGACAAGCGCTGATTCTCCAGACATTATCACGCAAACTGGGTCTTGCTTTCTGATGGGCGTGGGGACAGATGGCAGCGGCCTCAGCCAGCGGCCCTGCCTGGTGCACTCCGGGACACCGCCTGCCACACTTTCTCTCCTGCCTTTGGGATCTCTGACTTGGTTTAAAAATGCCACTCACCCACCTTGTGGCCATGAGGACGGTTACTCAGCATTGCCCCGAGCCCCCTATTCTTTGCTGTCCAGTGAGGGCCAGGGCTGGGGCGGGGGCGGTGTCGCAATGCCTCGTGAATGACAGAGTAGCACAGTCCTGGCGCTCAGAGACGTGCTTCACCGATGAGCCCCTTATCCAGCTTGACGCTTTGTTAAGTGAATCTCTGTTCAGCCAGGGCGACTATTCTCTAAAGATAGAAACTCCACTACCCCCTCACCCCCTTCGGGAAACAGGTCCCCAGTCACCTTCCCCTTCCACCGTTAAGGAACAGCCAGGGAGCTGGTGGAAAGGGTCTTGCAACTTTGGGCTGAGACACTCTCCTGGAACTAAGAGGCAACCATGATAAAACCAGGCCTTGTCTTCTGTCTTGTGGCGACCAGAGCCGTGTGTGTGTGTGTGTGTGTGTGTGTGTGTGAGCGCACACGCTGCTGAGTGCACCACGTGACCAAGCCAGCACTTTAAAGTCCCTGCTGCCGACGCTGGCACTGGCCTCTGAGCAGAATAATTGCCTGCAGACATCCCTTTTGATCACATTCTAATACCGATTTACAACTCTGCTTCCTTGTAACCCCCAAGAAAGCCCTAATCGCGGGGCACATACCAAAAGTTAGAATTTCTGTTTAGAAGGGGTGTCTGTAGTATGTGTTTGTGTAGGGCCACTGAGCCGTGTTCACTAATGTTTAGTTTTCCTTCCCCAAATTAAGCTCTCCATGCGCCTAGTGGGAAAACTTCATCTGAATGGCTCAGTGGAGCCCTAGACGCAGAAGACAATTTTTTTGTGGTTTGCTCGAGGCCAGCCAGTTTTTCCATCCTGTTCCTTTATGATGATCATGATTACTTCATTACCTACCCTGATGGGGTTTCTTTAGGTCCCAGTCTGTTTTTAATAAGAAGCAGACTAAAAACAAAGTTTCGGTTGTGTTTGAAATCTTCAGCTTTTTTTTTCCCGAAATAATAGGTTAAAGAATTTTATTTGTCTTCTGAGGTTCTGAGGTTGGCTCAGAAATGCTGTGACCCAAGTCCAGGGGAAACGGGGAAGTGGCACTTAGAATGTGTCATCCATACAGATTCCTGGGCTCTGCTCCGTAGCCCCAACCTGAACCCCCGGGGAGGCCCAGGAAACTGAGAGCTTAGCAAACATTCCAGGTGATTCTTGTGAACTGGGTAGTGGAGGAAAAATCCACCAGCAATATTTCTTTTTAATTGATGTATAATTCAATGCCGTAAAATCCACCATTAAAAGTGTACATGGAGCTCAGTGGTTTTGAGCGTAGTTCAAGGTCACGCAGCCACCACATTGTCCAATTCTGGAGCATTTCTACCTCCCAGCAAGAAACCCCATACCTACTAGCAGTTAACCCCAATTTCCCTTCCCTCTAGCCTCTGACTTGGTCCCTGTCTATGGATTTGTCGAGTCTGAATATTTCATAGACAAGATGCCATGTAATTGATGGCTTTTTGTGTCTTTCACTCAGCATAATGTTTTCAAAGATTGTCCATATGTAACATGCATTAGGACTTCTTTTCTTGTTATTGCTGGATAATGTTGCATTGTGATGTAATCAGTGTGGTAGATCACCTTTTGTTGATTACTAATCAGTGTTTGCTGAGCACCGTTTATGTGCAAGGTGCTTTCCTGGCTGGCCCAGGGCTTACAGATGAGTCCCAATAGTGCAGGGAATGGAGAAGGGATCTTTTGGCACAGAGCAGTGTGAATGAATGAGCTCACACACACAGGAAAGGCCAGTGAACTTGAAGCAGCAGGGGGCCCAGCCACTTGGTGGCCATCCAAGTTCAAGCCCAGAAGTCATTGTCACTGGGCTGAGGGCCGGGGCCTTAACTCCAGGTTGGGTCTGGGTCCTGGGCTCCCAGAGATGAATCAAACGAGACCCACCCTGCAGAACTCACAGATAGAGGCAACCCACAGACCCAGAGGTGCATAAGGCAGGGTGGCGTGGAGGGAGAGGGCTAGATGTGGGGCGTGGGGAGGCTCCTTCCAGCTCAGGTCGGTCAAGATGGAGGAGCAGGTAGCATTAGAGCCGGGCTTGGGTAGGACTGAGTGGACGAGCGACAGCGGGAGCAGCTGCCCACAAGGTCGGTGCTAGAAATGTCTGAGATGCGCCCTGGCATCTGAGACGTGTCCTTAGGTCAACGCTTCTCACCCCTGTCTGCACCTCAGAATCGCCTGGGGGCTCAGCCATGACCCACGTCTGGGACCTGTCCTTAGGGATTGTTTCAATTGATTCAGGCTGAGCCCAGGCAGCTGAATTTATTTAAAATGATTCTAATGAGTAACCAGAGTTAAGAAGTTCCTGGAGGATTCCAGGAGAGATGGTGGCCAGTGGCCTGGAGCATGAGGTTGAGTGGACTCGAGACAGGCTGACCACACCATTTATTGTGCAAACTGGGCCAGCTTTTTGCACAAGAACAGGTACAATAAGTATGCCAGGACAGCTAACCAGACTATCCCAGGCAAACTGGACTGTCCTCCCCCTCACCACAGAAGACGCTGGGTGCAGGCTCTGGTGTTGACTTCACTTCATCACCAGTGGGGGCCATTGAAGCTTCTGGGGCAGAACACTGACACCTAACACTGCCGTCGGAAGAGTAAGGGAGCAGCAGCTTGGGTAGACAAGGGAGAAGCTGGAGGCAGGAAGACAGAGGCCCAGAGGACAGGTGTGGGGGGGGGAGGCGGTGGGTGGTGAGAAGGCAGAGCCAGGGCGAGGAGAGCTCTCCCGCAGGCACCCAGCAGGCCTTCCCCTTAAACGAAAGTGGGGTGCTGGCAGGGCAGAGGCCTTGGAGAGGTGTCCTTCGGCCCCACCCATTGCCTCTGGCTCCTGCATAATGCAGTAGCAGCTGTGTAAGGAGTGGGGGTGGGGTACACAGTGGGGACCCCAGCACCCCACCCGCCTCATGCAGCAGCTCCCGCAGGACTCTGTTTGTTCCTTTGTGCGTTGGGAGAGCTCCTGCCAGCCTGCCTGCTGCCCTGCCCTCGCCCTGCAGGGGCTGGGCCGTCCGTCCCCTGGAGCGTCCTTGCCACGTCGGGGCGGGGGGACCCCAGTCCTCCCTCCCACTCCCCCAGCTTCCCGGTCAGTGGGGGAAGCTGCCTCTCAGCTTTCTCTCTCCCTTGGTCAGCGGCCTCTCAGGCTTGTCAGGCCGGATGGAGATCGGCCCCCTCAGGGGCCCGAGGCCTGGCCGGGGCTGCCAGTGAGCCGAGGGCACTGGCCAGCCTCTGTGCAGGGCCCTCCTCCAGGTCTTTGCCCTCCTGTCTCCTGCCCCCGAAAGCAGAAGCCGTTGACCAGGTACTGGCCTGGGCCGCAGAGTCGGGGGAGGAAGATCCAGACTCTCCTCCCCAGCAGCGGGAGGTGCAGTGGGGAGCAGGGGATACCCTGAGGCCAAACACATGGTCCACCACGGGCTGGAGCCTTGGGAGAGGAGAGGAGCAGGAGCAAGCACCTCCAAAGGGCAACAGCCCCTTCACTGTCCTCCTCTCGGCCTGGCAAAATACAAGTCAAGTAACATGAGACCCGCATGGCATCGACTGACGCCCGTGGGCCACCGGCCCCACATGCCCTTGGCCGAGGAGGGGACACTGGATGAAGGGGTCCCCAGGCATGGAGACACCCCCCAGCTTGGCCACTGGGGATGAAATGTCACTGCTCCTGGCCTGCAGACAAAGTCCCTCCTGTCCTTGGGCCCATGGGATGACCACGGTTACCCTGGAGTCCCCGGGTATCAGTACCCAGGGTCCTGGGTGCCCTGGCCTGGGCGCCGGGGCTGTGGGTGGGCTCTGGGGTCATTCCTGAGCCAGAGGAAACTGCTCGGTGACACGGTCTTCAGATCTGGGGGCTGGCGCTTCAGTGAGGGCCCAAGTGGTGATCTCTGGGTGCTCATCTGGAAAATGGGTGCCAGCAAACTCTCTGGCTCCAGGTAGCTGGCAGGGGAGCGCATTCCTTTGTGTTTAATGGAGTTGCCCGGGGCTCCACATCTGGGCACGGTAAGAACTGATCTTTGTTTAGGGAGGTGTCTCTTGACCCCCACACCCCCACTCCCACCCCTCTGGCTATTCACAGATTAGGCAAGTGGGCCTTGAGGGGACAGTTTCCCAGGTGACCTGACAAACAGTGCCCACAGGAGGGGCAGGAGCTGATGTTCTTGGAGCCCTGGGATGTCCGGAAGGAAGGGGTGAGGAGGCTTCCGCGTGGAAGCCGGAACTCATCTGCCAAAGCCTGGGACAAAGTGCCCCCCTGGGAGAGCCCACAGTCCCTGAAGGGACGGCAGCAGGGAGAAAGTGGGGTGGGTTCAGAGTGGCTACCCAGCTGGACCGCAGGGCCCACCGTCCGGGCCTGGGTGTGGCTGGGGACAGATGTCCCTCGGGACACAGCCGCTATTGTCATTGGCACGCTCGGCTGGGCAACATGGCTGGGCCTGCCAGGCTCGCAGCCTGACCTGGGCAGGTACCTCTGTGCGCGGGGCGTGGAGAGGCCGACCCGGAGCAGGGAAGGGTCCCGGCCCACCTCACAGACCATTGTCCACAGAGACACCACAGCGCTGTGCCAGAGCCCGGAATCTCTTGCTGTTCCGGCTTCTCCCCCATGACCACTGGCAACCAGAATTACTCTTAGGCCAGAATATGCCCCCAGATCCGACGGGGAGTGGGCGTGAAATGAGGCTTCCCGTTAATGCCAGCAAATGATGTTGAAGCAATTATTGAGTCAATGGGATTGACTGAATTTTGTGCCCTGGTGAAGTATGTTTGCTTAGAAGAAAGTCTAGGAAGTTATACAACGAAACGTCATCAGTCATGGCCTTGACTGGGCCGGTACCGGGCAGCACCACTTTTTTTCTTTTCATTGATGTGTATTTTCCTGTTTCTCCACACTGACCATGTCACTGTTTGAGATATGAAAGGCACTTTTCTAAGAAAAAGAAAATATTGTTCTCTAGAAGCCGAAGGAAAGGTTGGGTGGTGTCTCCTTCGTCTAATGCAGGAAGTAGAGGAAAATACCTTTGGCTTGGGTATTTAAATTTTTCCCCGAGCATCATTTTGAGGTTGTTCACATCTTTCAGCTCACGTGCTGCACCGAAACCTGAAATCTGGCTTTGCTCTGGTGGGCCACGCATGCTGGTGAACTTGAGGTTCTTATACCAGGAAAGACAAAGGGGTGGGACAGTCTTTGCCAAGACATTTCCTACTTCACTGAAACGTCTCTGCCAGCTATTTTTTCTTTCTTTTTCTCTACCACCAACCCTAAGTCCCCTCTGGCCCCTTCTCCCTCCCCGTTTACCCTAAGAGCCCCCCTTCATTTATTAACGGCTGCTAGTTTTTACAAGTATTTTACTTTGCCAAATTGTCTGCTAACGACACGCCTGATATTTGCCATTCTGCATTGCATTGCTTCATGTGATTCCTCAAACTCCTTCCATTTTGTTGTAAATGGCAATGGATTTTTTTTCTTTTTATTGAGGTGACATTGGTCTGGGCTTGTGTGTCCTTCCCATGCCCACCGCCATCCGCTGGCCCCTTCTCCCACTGCCTCCCACCTGCTCCCCTAGGGTAACCACATTCTGTGTAGGCAGATTTTTCTTAATCCCAAGTGGTTAAATTAAAGAGTTAGGTATCTAATTGGCCTGTATTACATTTTCTGGGGAAAACAACAACCAGCTAGCAGAATCAACAGAGCAGACAGAGTTGGGGCTGCAAGCAGGGACGGCCCAGCCCCAAGCGCACTGGTCGGAGCTGGGAGGGCCCTGGGGGTGCTGAGGGTGGGCCTGGCTCCAGCCTCTGAGGGCTGCCTGCGGGGCAAAGGGAGCCCAGGGCCCCGAGAGCGGGAGCCACGGGGCCTGCGTCTAGGCAGGCCATATAAGGCAGGCCTGTCCAGCTCGCCGCGAATGGGCGTCTTAGGAGATGTGGTAACCAGATGACCTCAAACTTCAACTGACAAAGATGTTTTGTCTGCTGGTTATTATGTCATCGTAAACACGACAGGAGACTCTGCAAGGATGGCTGGGAGCCGAGAGGTGAAGCAACCGATCTCACCAAAAGGCTCCTAGGACAGGAGGTAATTAAGGCTCATGTGACGGCAACAGGCATGACCAACTTTGGGGTGGGGTGGGGTCCCGTGTCTGCAGAAGCAGCAGTGGGGGTGTAGATGGCATAAACACTGGCAAGGCCGGGGACGTGCCAGCTCGGAACCGAGGCGCCTTGGAGAGAGTCACGTTCCTGCCAGTGAGACACTCGAGCATTTGTTTGTAGAAGGCGTTGGGGCACATTCTAACAAGGCCACCCCAGTGGGAGGACGCTGCCCGGCACCTGGGGACACGGGCGAGTGGAAAGTGAGGATTTCATCCTTTCACCGGCTCCTTCGCCACTGCCCTTGTTCAGCCGCAGCCTTGCACACGCACCTGGAGGCCTCAGGTGGCCACATCGTGCTCGTGGCTGGTTGTCCACAGGTGACCTGAGCCAGCACTGGGGCTACAGGTGCGGTCTCTGGTACCCTAGCGGGGGGACCAGCCCTGCGCATGGCCTGGGAACAGGGCTCCCAGGAGAGTGGGCCGACGTCCGGGGCAGAGCTCTGAGCCGGTGGTGTGTCGGTGCACGAGGTGGGGAAACTGAGTCAGGGTCCTATTTGTAAAGACAGCAACACTGCAGACAGATGGATGGGGCTCCTGCCTTTGAGTCACCTGTGCGCATGGGGCATATGTCTGGCCATGAGGTGCATTTTCCAGACCCTCTGGAATGTTCCGCCTGCAGAAGTGCTGCCTCATTTGGCTGTGGGTCAGCCTCGCGGGGCAGGACTGGCAGGTACGGGACACGGACGCGCTGGCTGTTCTTTACGGCCACGTTCACAAACCCAGGCAAGCAGTAGAGTGCCCTGGGTGGCTTGCTGGGCTGACTCAGTGCCCCTGGGTGGAGTCGGAGGTTTTGGGGCTCGCGCTTCCAGTATATCTCGCAGCTGAGGCTGATGCCACGGGAACAACAGCACCTTGAAAACCCCCTCCCCAGGGCGGGCCTCTCTCCAGTCCACGAGGTCTGAGCTGGCAGCACCCTGTCTGTGGCCTTGTCAGCAAAGTGCCAGGGCGGGGGAGCACCTTCCCCAGGCCTGCGTGAGGCTGCATCTCCATCTCCTCCTTGTGGGGTTTGCTCCTGCCCACGATTCCTGATTTTCTCTGAAACTACAGACACAGTTTTGAGGACGAATTTTTCCCTCCTCACCTAGGCAATGGGAGGGGCTGGGACGATCCTTCCATCTGTGGCACAGCAGTGCCCAGAGGCCAGCCATAGACCGGGGAGTCCAGGCCCCGGTTTCCGGCCCCTGTGGCAAGCGGCAGGGTCAGAGCAGGGCCTGCCGCCTGGGAGGAGCCTGATGCCAGCGCCCCTCACTCGGCCGAGCGCCAAGTGCCTCCCAGCCTGTGAGCCTGCCCCCCTGGCGCTTGTGAGCTCGGTTTCCCCAGAAACGTCCCAAGATCCTTCCCAGGACTCAGTGTTCTGACGCTGAGGGGGACGATGGAGCAGAGCAAAGAGGCTCACCAGGGCTCGCTGGGAAGGGGCGGATGTGACGGTGACACCAGCCCGGAGTGGGGTCTGGAGAGGTGGCGTGAGTCATGGGCCTGACAGGGTTGGGATGCGGAGCCGGGAGGCTGCTTGGGGCCGTGGTCACAGCGCTGCCCACAGGCCGGCTGGCTGTGGCTGCCCCTGGGGCGGCTGACGCCCCCCCCCCCCGCCCGCGGCCATTCACCCTCCGGCCCCGGGGTGGGGGGGCCCGGGAAACAGCCTATGATCCCGGGGAGGATCTGCAGAGGCTCTGGGCTCTGACCTCCATGAGCACTCTGGGAGTGGCCACACGCGTTGGGCGGCCTGTGGGAGGCCTCTGGGGGCCCAGCCCCTGCTGCAAAGCCCCTGCAGGACGCCAGCTCAGCCACCTTGCGGTGCTCAACTCTGGGCTCAGCACTGGGCCACCTGCTACAGGGACTCCCTGCTCCTCTGCTGGCCTCTTTGTGCCCCTGGGCAGGACTGGGGCTCTGGTCTGCAGCTCCCTCACACAGCTTAGCCGGCACAGTGCTGGACACACGGAGGGAAGCCCAGAGAGAGCTTTGCGATGCCGTCCGAAGGCCACCAGGGCAGCGGGCATGCAGCTGAGCAGCTGACTGACCTTGTTGTCTCCCCGCCCCTCCCGGTTCCTTCCCTCCTGCTGGCCTGCTGAGGCCCTTGGCGCGTCAGATGCCTGGCAGGCCACATCCCGGCGAAAGGGCCTCCGCTCTCGGCACGCTCCGGGCCTGGCAGCCCCAGAAGCCCTGAGGGCCGTGGCCTCGGCTTCTCCAGGGAGCCCCTCGCTGCCAGGCCTCTGCTAGGTGTCCGTGGGCTGGCCGTGCCGTCTGTGCAAACTTCTTTTGTCCATTGTCAACGCTCTCACTGTCTAATAGAAAGAATTCTTTTATTTTTACATTTTTTATGGAGGTGACATTGGGTCACAGTACTGTATGCAATTTGGGGGTGTCAGTTCACACCTTCTCAGGTGCATGCTACCCACCCACTCCTTGGTCCACACCCCAGCCCCCCACCCCCACAGCCGGGCTACCTCTGCCTGAGCACCTCTCCCCTCCCCCGCAGCCTCAGTTCTGCAGTCAGAATCCAAGGGTTTGCTGGCTCTGACTTTGTCTGCGTCTTTGTTTCCTTATATCCCACATAGGAGGGGCTCGCCCACGGTCTGTCTTTCTCTCCCGTCTTGTATCTTAGGAGCAATTGTTGAGTGGACACTGGGTAGGTGCGGATACAACACTAGTGTGCGGTTGCTGAAATCACCCAGCAGGGGAGCAAAAGCACCCCTCCTTCCTCCTGGGGTTGGTCTGGGCTGGGCCCAGAGCCCGGGGAGCTATCCGGTGGGGTGCAGGCATTTGGGACTATGGGAAAAGGTGGGGGGTTATCAGGAGGGGGCCAGAGTGGAGGGGTGCTCCCCGCTCAGCTTATGGGGTGTTTGGGGGAGGCCGTGTCCCCTTTAGCAAGGCTCTGGTCAGGTGGGAACTGGTTTGAGAGGTTATCTGAGGGCACAGGAAATATCTGGAATCTATGGGAATGGGAAATTAGGTCAGAGGTCACCTCAAATTAAAATTTTAAAAGCCCTCTGTGTGAAGGGAATCAAAGGAGGTGAAGACATTTGCTCTTCCGGACTCTCCTGAAACCAGATGTTAGTGGTTAAAATTCTTGTGGGGCCAGACAATGGGCACAGAGCAGTCTCTGGGGCCTCGTGGGGCCGGAACTGGCCCGGGGCTGCTGTGTGCGTCCTCACCTCCCCGCCTGGATGCGGACCCCAGGATTTACTGAGCAGAACCCAGTGCTGCGTGCTTGGGTACTCTGGAGTCTAGGGCACCCCTGTCCCCTCACTCTGAGCAAGATGCTCCCTGGAATGAAAAAGGATCCAGAATCCCTCCCTGGCCTGAGCCAGGACAGCTCGTTAGATGGAGGCCCTACTCCAGATTTATGATGGGGAGCCCCTCATCTGAGGGCCGAGGCCTTTTGATCTGGGTCCAGGGTGAGGGGCAGGGGATTCCTGGGTCTTAATTGGCATCAGCCACGCTGATGGGGACCAGGTCTCCAGCCCAGTGTCCAGTTCCAGCCTCCCGGCCTCCCGGCCTCCATTACAGAGGCCGACAGAGGGTGAAGGCCCTGGAGAGGAAGTGAGGAGTTTGTTCTAGATCTGGATCCTCCAGGGCATAAAAGCCAGGAGGGAGAATTAACCACGCACAGGGACCCTCCTTCCTGCAGGCCCTCTCAGGTTGGGCCCATGCCCAAACAGGCTTCTGCTGACTTCACACCCCCGGCGCGCCCCCACAGCGTCGTCCTTCCTGGAAGGGGTGGCCTGGGCCGGGCCTGAGCTGAGCGCTGTGTGGCCGCAAGTCTAGCAGGAGAGCAAGCTGCAGACTCACTGGAGGTAACTGGTGAACTTCGAGATCCTAGACTTGCTAGGCCCAGGGGTGTCCATTTGTATGAGGGATTTTATTACATTCTGGTCTTTTGTTTTCTGAGTGAAGGAAGGAGATGATGTATGAATGGGTACTTGGAGATACTAGAAGGCAACAGGCACTAGAGAGAAGGTAACAGAGGAGAGGGAGCCAGAGAACTACAGCAGAACAGAGATGAAGGAAAAGAAGGGAGGGAGGGAGGGAGGGGGAGG
>NW_004567121.1:31733909-31739034 GCF_000260355.1 Condylura cristata
AAAGGAGGAGGGGGGAGGGAGGAGGGGGAAAGAAGTGAGGGAGCAGACAGACAGGCAGCCTGGAGAACTAGAGTGGAGGACGGAGCCTGTGACAAGCTTGAGTGCAGCTGTGTGGAACCTCCCTGCCAGGCCAGGTCTTTTCAGATCTGTGGCCAGTGAAGTGTCTTTAGGCTTAAACTGGACCGAGCAGCCTCTCTCCTGAGAGGCGCAGTGGGCCGCCCGGTGAGGGCGGCGTTCAGGAGTGTGGGTGTTCATGCGCCAGCCTGGAGCGGTCCCCTCTATGGCACTGGGCTTGCGAGGGAGGGCAGCAGGCAGGAGAGGCACTGCCGCCCTGGACCAAGCTGCCCGCTGGAGGGCAAGCCGCTGGCGAGGCCGTCACCCCGCAGGGGAGGCCGCGGGGCACAGCTAAGGAGGCCGCTCAGGCCCAGAGCACGGGCACCGGCCTCCTTGCTCGTGGGCGAGGCTGGCCTGGGTGAGGGGAGAGGGGCCTCCTGTCGCCATGGCCGGCTCAGCGTGGGGCGCCCACCCCTGCTGCTCTGCTGTGGTCCCTTTTCCTGCTGAGCATCATCACTGCGTGTGACCCAGCTGCGCTCTCCAGTTTAGGAGACGCGGCAAAGCTGCGGGAGGCGGGTGAGCCTCTCTCCCCTTACTCGCCTGCCCAAGCTGGGGAGGCCGGAGCCTGGCCCCGCAGCACCGTGTGACCCTGGTGAAGACAGGGGCCTGGGAACCTGAGAGGGGGGTGTTGGAGGGACTTCCTAACAACTTTATTTTTTTTAATCTTTTTTTTTTTGTATACAAGACCTGGGGTACAGGGGGTGCAGGGGGTGAGAGGATTCCCCAGAGGCAGAGTGGGGAGCAGAACAGGCTGACTGATGAAGTCCACTGCTGAGGGGCGCAACGGGGAGACAGGAGAGGCCTGCTACGCCATGTGGTCACCTCTCCACCTCTCCGGGTTGGGGATAGAACTCATGACAGCACTGAGACGTTAACCCCTAAGCCACCAGGGCGGCCCACTTCCTAGTATCTTTAATAACAAAGCCACTGTGGTTCACCTCTGTGTGTAGGCCTCTCTCTGTGGAGTCCCTCTCTGTGTGGAACCCCACAGGGAGGGGAGGGCCCCTCTATGGTTTGGGGGGGGCCACTCAAAGCTGGGTGACTTTCTCAAGATCCCCAAACTGTTCGGCAGTCACTTAGGATTTGTGCCTTGTCTGTCATCCTCCAAAGCCTGCACCCCTCAATCTGCCTTCCTGGAGCGTGTGCTTTTCTTGGGGGTTCAGGAGGTCAAAAGGAGCAAGAGCCCCTCTCGCCCCTGCAGAGGAGTGTAGAGAGGGTATCTGAAGGGAGCTCTGAATGGGGATGGGGGTGGGGTGGGGGGGTGGGGGAGAACACTAAGGAGCAGAGGACTGCAGGCCCCGCTGTCCCGGGACTGAGAGAGGAGCCAGCTCTGCCAGCCTGTCCACCCCCTGCCGCCCTCGTTTCCCGTGGGAAGCACAGCCCCAGGAGGCTGTGTGTGCACACAGGCCAGCGTGTGTGCGCATGTGTGCGACTTCGAGCTCCAGCCTGAGGTGAACTGCTTCTGTTCCTGGGTGCAGCCTGGAGGAGCCCCCCCAAGCTCTCTGCCCATTCCCGATCCCTTCCGGTGCTGTTCCGCAAAGGCACAGGGACAGCAGCTGCCCAGGCGTCCAGGAATCCGAGCCAAGTTCTGCCACTGCCTGACGTAGGGGCTGTCCCTTCTCCTTCTGAGAACCTGGAGCCTGGGTGAAGCCTGGTCGCCCTAAAATGCTGGTGGGGAAGAGGGGGAGTGAGAGGCCTCTGGCAGCAGCACCCCGCGGAGCTGGGAGCAGGACTGCCCCATCGAAACCAGGTCAGCCTCTCACAGCTCCAGACTCTTAGCCCAGCGAAACTGGGAGGGTGACACCTGGGGCCATCGCTCCGTGTCCGGGTTTTATGACCCAGCGCCTGAGCCCAGGAAAGTATGAGTTCATCGGGCTGCCCCGCCCCGGAGTCTCCAGGCGGCTCCAGGGCCCTTGCCAGGCCCTGCGGCCTCCGCTGCCTGGCTCCGGGCTCCGGGCACCACGCTGGGGAAGGCAGGAGGAGGTGTCTCCACGGCCCTGCCAGCCCGCCCCCCACCCAGTCCGTAGGTGCAGTAACAGGGCGCCACTGCCAGCACCCCCTCCTGGGCTAGGGAGGGCTGCGGGAGGCAGGCAGGCTGGCAGAGCTGGCTCGCGGCACCCCGCCTCCCTGGAGGTGCTTTCCTTCCCAAGCTGGGCTCAGAGTCGGAAGCGCCCACAGTCCAGCCTGCCTCTCCTCATTTTCTAGACTTTCCTTTGGAAGCCCCCAGCCTGCCCCCCTCCTTCCTTCCCCCACCTCGGCCCCTTCCCTGGTCTCCCTCTTTCTCCGGCCCTGGCTGACTCCTGGCTCCTCCGGTGGCGCCAGACCTCCAGCACACAGGCACAAGGACAGACGGACTCTGGGGCAGGGCCTCCCCTGAGGGCTGCCCGCTGGGCCCGGCTGCCTGTGGGCGCTGCCAGGCGTCTCGGGCCTGTCCTCAGAACCCAAGCCTCCCTGGCGGAAGCCCCTCTGTGCCGCCGAGGCCTCCCCAGCCGCTCCGAGTGACTGACCTCAGAACTGGTCCCTTGCTCAGAACGTGGGAGAGGTTTCTGGGCCTTGAGGATGCAGGTGACGGGTAAGCCAAGGCTGTGGTCCTGGTTATTGGGGTGGAGGTGGGGGGATCTGGGAGCCTGGGCCCCGGTCGGAACTGGAATCCAGGCCAGACCAGGGTGAGCACGGGGTCTGGGCCGTCCCCCTGCTCCAGCCCCAGCAAGGACTCAGCATCCATGGCAGCCCTGCACCTTTAGGTTTTCGGGGCGGCTGATGAGGCCTGGAAAGCGCTCCCTCCCCCTCTGCCCAGCTCGGCCCTTCCCGTGTGAGTCTTGTCGCTTTTGGGGGCTTCCGGCATCTTCCATGGGTTCCTAGGCCTGGAGGGTACCCCCCCTGAGCCCCTCCTGGTTCAGGGGGAGCCACCTGAGGGTGGCCGCTGTGACCAGGTTCTGCTTGTGCCCTGTCCCTGAGGAACTGACAGGGCCCTTCACGGAAGGCACAGAGTGGGGGTCCCCCTTCGAGGCAGCAGTGAGTTGCCGAGGCCACGACCAGAGGGGCGGCTGGGTGGGGTGGCACCCTGTGGTCTCCTGGGCTGCGGGGATCCGCCTGGTTCCCACCCTGATCTGACTCTGACCTGGGGGTGTCAGTGAGCAACACCTGATCTGCTCCTGTGTGATCCGTCTCTGAGCTGTTAGGGTGCCTCTGCTTCTCTAAGCGATGGATTACGGGGTTCCACTTTTCTGTAATTTTTTTAAAGATTTATTTATTTATGCATACAGAACTGGGGTACAGGCCAGAGATGCGGAGGGTGAGAGGCTTCACCAGAGACAGAGTGGGGAGCAGAACAGGCAGATCCACGAAGTACACTGCTGAGGGGAGCAGCGGGCGGGTCAGGAGAGGTCTGCCGCGCCATGTGGTCACCTCTGGGGCAGGTGGGGATCAATCTCTTGCGGAAGTGGCTTTAGCTTCTTAGTGCAGTGCTTTAACCCGCTGCGCCACCAGGGAGGGCCCCTTTTCTGTAATTTTAAGTGAAAGGCCTTGAGTCCCTACCACACTTGAGGTGAAGGTCCGGGGCGGTTCCTCTCCCAGCATCCTGAGGACAGTCGGGTTTACTCTGGCTGCTCTGTCCTGTGCTCTGCTTCCGCTTGAAGCCTCCACTCCTCTCTCCTCTCTGTTCCCCAGTGGCTGGAGGCCTAGACACAGCCAGAGGCGACCTTCTCTGCTCCTGGCCCTCTTCCTTTCTTTCCTGCCTCACCCAGCCATGGGTCAAAGGCTGCCAAGGTCCAGATAAGGTTCTGACTTTGGAGTCATAGTCAAACTGGAGAATGTTCCTGAGCTCCACCGGGTAATGCTAAACGGCTTCCCGCTTGTGTCCACACCAGCAGGAGGGGCCCGTGGGCCTGTGGCCTCTCTCCTTTCTGGCCTTGGCTGTCAGGGACCCCAGCTGTGGCCTGTCTGATGCCAGGTTCCAGGGCTGGTGCCTTTTGGCCACTAGGCCATGGAGCCTGCGGTGGGGAGTCCAGGAGGTATGGGAAGCAGACTGCGGTCAGGCCTGTAATGGCAGAGTGGGTGAAACTCTGGTCTTTCATCTGAAAGCTGCAAGTGAAAGAATTCATCACAAAGCACAGCTCTTGTGGTGCCCACGCCCCGCCCCTCCCTCTCACCCTCAGAGGGGAGGCCTCAGTCACCCGGAATGCTGGCTGTTCCCGGCAGGCCTCCATCTTCTTCTCTCCGCAGATATCTGGCTCTTTCTGTCCCGGCACTTTCCCACCCTGGTCTGCCCATCAACCCACCTGACCCGTCTGTGTCACACGATAAACAAGGCCCTGCCCTCACCCCCCACCCCCAAGCTTTCCACACCAGCAGTGGCTTCAGGTAAGAGAACCCAACTGGGTAAGAAAAAAGCCATGTTTAGCTCAGGGACCTGAACACCTTGAGGTTGGCCTTGAGGCGAGGGGTGTGGGGGGCTTTATCTAGTCTCGTTACTGGGGTCTGTCCTGCCGGCCCTGCTCAGGGAGACCTGCCCTGGTGGCTCCCAAGTTCCCGACCACACATGCCCCCTTGAACCTCTAGTTAAACGTACACACATACATATACATGTATACGCACACACATGTAATTTGTATACGATTAGATGTTACTGTATTCTTGTTATCGTCATCGTTACTATGGAATGTTATTGAGATTTGAAATATAGATTCTAAGACAAATGAGTTTATGTATCGCATATGTATATATGCAGTTCATATTCTGAAAGATAAAGAAGGAAAAAAGAAACACTTCAAAATCAGGACCACCCTCAACCTCTTGTGCCCAAGCTGAGGGGTATGGTTTTAAGATCCAGATTTTCAATGGAGGGCAGTGTGAATTTAAACCACTTCCCTATACCAGTAATTCTGTTAAGGGGAAGGATGTCCCAAAGGAACTCTGCAGAGTCTTATGGACCCCACCCCCTACTCCAGCTTTCTGGACACTATCCCCTACTCCAGTGATTGGAAACTACAACTCCCAGCAGTACCAGGGA
>NW_004567121.1:31739264-31789729 GCF_000260355.1 Condylura cristata
GGTTGTTTCCTGTTCCTTTCCCCTTTTGTAAATAAACCCGTTATTGACCCTTTTGTGTGTCCCTACAGTATAACCGAATTGTGAGCGTGCGGGTGAGGCCCCACAGACAGGCGGCCCGGTCCACTCTGGGCTACCCTGTCACAATTCTACTTCTATAAATTCACAGTCCACACACGGCAGTGACGTGAGATGGCGTGTGTGCATGTGTGCGTTTCCGTGTGCTCATGGTTTCACGTGTGTGCACAGCATGTCACCGTCAGATATGTAATCGGGACAGCACTGCAGATGCAGACAGATGTGCCCCGGGGAGGCTCCCCAGTGGCATTAGCGCTTCTTGAATTTTCTACAGTTTGTCTGCATTTACCTGTGCCAAGATAATACTCTCTTACGCTTCACAGTATTGAGAACCTGAATAAGCACTTGGAATGGGCCTGGCACACACCATCATTCTGGAGCTCTTGATCCCGGCTGAGCGCTCCCTGCGCTCCCGCAGCATGGTGCCACGCCTCTCTCCTGCATCGCAGCCTTGTGCAATCGCTGCCCATCTGCACAGCTGTCTGCCCGGCTGGCCAAACGTGACTGCAGGGCAATGTTCTTTCTCTTTATGTCCCCACAAACAGAGGACGCTGGCACATAGTGGATTGTTGAGTGAATGAACAACTGCATGATTCTACAGTGTGTTGGGGTGGGGTGGGGGTGAAGCCACAGTCCCTGGCCCCTAGAAGCACATGGCCTAGTAGTGGAACAAGAGTCACCCATGTCATTTCATGCCACGTGCGACAGTGGCCCTGTAATCCTGGAGACCTGGAGGAAAGAGAAGAGAGATTCCCCAGAGCAGAGAAAAGGTGATTACAATCATGGCGGGGTGGGGTGGGGGAGGCAGGTCTGCAAACAAAGGTGTCAGGAAAGAGCTGTCCAGGGCAGGCCAAGCCTGGTGGCTGCACACTAGTCAGATATGGGGGGAGTAGGGAAGAGCTAGGTGTGGCCAAGGTGGCAGAGCTATGCCCAGCTGGGAGGAGGCTCACACACGCCATCTGCTACCATGATCTCAGAGCTGTGCCAGGGCACCTGGATGGCATCTGGTCTCACTAACCGCTGCCCTGAGCCAGCACCCAAAGAGGGAGCCAGGGAGCTGGCCTGTGCTGGTTTCCAGCCCTGGGGAGACTGGGGTTTGGTACTTTGTAGAAGCTTTAGTCCTAGACTTTGTCAACGCACGGACACCACACCTTTTGTGCACCTGACTCAAAACTGGCTTACCTTCTCGAAAGGGTTAATAACTTGGCTATTCACGTAGTATTAACTTGCCTGAACCATGTCAGGTCTCGAGGACTAAGAGGAGGCCGTCACAAGACTCAGCCAATCTTCCAAGCAAGGGAGATTGCTATAACCCATCATTTATATTTGAATCTCCCAACAGGGAGGTTATTATAGCCTATTATTGCGTAACAAACCACAGCCCAATTCAGAGAATTAAAAAAAAAAAAAACAACACAGCCCAGGATTTCATTCTCTCTTATGTTTCAGTGGGTTGACTGGGTTGAGCTGGCCGGTTCCTCTGGCCTCTTGTGGGGGGCTCTCCTACAGGTGCATTCAGATAAAGGCCAGGACTCAACTACAGAGCTAGCCCAGGGGGAGGGCTGGCTCTCTTCTTCTCCACAGGCCTCTCCACACTGTCTCTCCAGCAGAGTAGATAGGCAGCTCACAAAAGCGGAGATCACAAAGTGAACCTTTCCTGAAAGAGGAAGTGGAAGCTGCCGTTCGTCCTAAAACTAAGGCCAGAACTGGCGCAGAATCACTTCCGCCATGTTCTTCAGCCTAGACTCAGGTGGGAGGGACCTTGTCCTGGCAAGAATGCCAGGAGGCCTGTGTCCGTGGGGACCACCTTTGGAGAGCAGTTTCTGCAGCCCTGAGGAGTGGCAGTAAGGCACCAAAGGGAGAAGGGTCTGTAGATGGTGACCAGACGGATGTGCGGTCCTCCCTGGTGCTAATCCTGGTTCTTCCTAGCAGGGAAGAGTCAGGCAGGTGACCTAACTGCTTCCTGGGCTGTCCCACTCCAGTGTCCAAAGGAATTTCACCCTTGCTGTGTCAAGAACTAAAGTCTTATCTCTTCCTTCCTTCCTGTTACCTTCTTTTCTTCCAATTTACCTGGAATTCCAAGGTCATAGAGATGACCCAAGAGAGTTCAAGGTGATTGCCTGGCCTCTCTGGTAGAAGAGCAGAAAAATCGGGTGCAATATCCGCAAGTGCTGTTGCCCAATAGGAAAAATAGTGTGGCCCTCCCTGGTGGCATAGCAGGCTGAAGCTCAGCACTGCAAGCCAGCCACAGTCACGTCAGTGAGATTTTGATCCCCGCCCTGGAGCTGACCCACATGGCGCGGCAGACCTCTCGTGTCTCCCTGCTGCTCCCCTCAGCAGTGTGCTTCTCAGTCGGACTGTTCTGCTCCCCACTCTCTCTGGTGAAGCCTCTCACCTCCCCTGCTCCTCTGGCCTGTACCCCAGTTCTGTGTGCATAAATAAATAGATCTTTAAAAAAAAGAAAAAGGGAGTGAGAACCATACTTGGCTTAAGTTCATCTCCTGATGAGCAAAATGGACAAATTATGTGGAAGCTTCTAGAATTGTGGAACTCTATAATGAAGGAGGGGCTGATATTTAAGGAAGGGAAGTTTGGCCTCTGTTGATTTCTCTCTCTAGTTCCCTTTCCCACTGCTGATCTTCCTCTTAGGAAGGGTGGGGGAGTGTGAGACATCGGGGCTGACCGGGAGGGTGGCAGGCGTGGGTGGGCGTGAGTGTGAGCGCGCTCAGCCAGTCCGCGAGCTCCCTAGCGCTGACCGCTTAGGACTGGCCGCAGAGGTGAGCACGTGATCTCAGCCTCCATCAACCAGCGTCGGCCACGCCTTTCCCCCTGGCGCCCTCTCTAGAGGCAGTTTCTGACCCGTTGAATTGCCAAGTACCGTCTGGCCTCCCATGTGCTAGGAATCCGAGGGGGGAAAGACAGCTGGGGAGGAAGACATCGCTCTTCCTCCTGCACCCGAAAGCAGACGACCCAGCGACCCAGGCTTTTCATTTCCAAAAGATATGTATCTTTTCTGTAGCCCAAGAGCCTGAGGAATTCAGTATCTTTAACAAAAGAACCCTTATCCATCTTCCCCCTTGGTAACTTTCTTCTGGACTCAGCTCATTTTCTCCTCTTCCAGGAAGCCTGTTGCCTTGCCCTCCTTGTGCACAGATCCTTCAGATGGCCTCACCCTGTGCTGCCTGTAACGCAGATGGTTATGCTCTGTTTACGCTCCGGAAGGCAGCTGTGCGCTGTGCGAGCTGTGTGTGCATGCTGGGTGGGGTGGGGGTGTGTGTGAGGACGTAGGCGCCCGAGTGAGGTCATGAGGGCAGGCGTGGGTGTGGGTGAGGGAGCAGAGGAGCTGTGAACGCAGCGTGTGTGGTGAGTAAACGCCTGAGCGAGCAAGCGCGGGGACAGGCTCCGGCCGGCAGGGCCAGTTGGGGGGGAGGGGCGTGGGCAAGTCGCTGCAGGACAGCTTCAGCCTCGGGGCCCAGGCTAGTGTGCAGCACGGGGCAGGGGGAGACGGCCACGGCTGCGCCCGGCGTGGCCGGGCTCTCACGGGTGGTCTTGGGCTGGGACGTCTCCACCTTCCTCGGTGTCTGCAACCACAGAGGCGAGAGCCGCTTCCATCCTGCCTCCCCGGCTCCAGGCACGTGCTCCCCAGTTGCTAAGGCCCATTGGTGAGCATTCAAGGAGTAAATGCACGACCCGGATCCAGGGTGCCCCCTCCTCCAAGCTGCCCGGGGGGACTAGGAGGGTCTTTCTCCACTTGCGCAGGCGCGCAGGGTCGCAGGCTGTTTTCAGAACCCCTCACGGCATTCCTCCGCCCAGCTGTCTTAAGTCAGGTGTCCCCTGCTGAGTCACAATCGGCCGGCCACCGGAGCCTCGTGGTCTCCGCCTGGACCGGACTCCCCGGGAAGCTTGTCTCTGCTCTCGCTCACATGCACGCGGCACTGGCATGTGTTATATCGGCCACTGGGTCTCTTATACTCTATATTGCACTTGTCCCCAGCCTGGGACTGGGTCAGTTCCCACTTGGGTGTTGGCCCTGCTGCCTGGTCTGTGTGCTCAGCTATTCAACCCCTGTTTGTCGAGTGTTGCTCCAGAAGCATGTGCCGCGCATGAGAGAAACGTGCTCTGCACCCAGGGAGCATCCACCTGAGTGGGGGAGACACGGCAGGTGAGCAAATAACTCGGAACAGGTCATTTTGTTGCTGGTAGTTACGCAAAGTAAAACACAGAAGAGGGAAGCAGCCAGGAGAGCTGGAGGGGAGGCCATGTTTGAGCTGAGGCAAGCAGCCGTCTGGGAGAAGGTTCTCAGCAGGATCAAGCGCCGAAGAGCCGCCCCATGCCCCGCGCCCAGGCTTGGCCAACAGAACAAGACAGAGGGAGAGTGTGGGGAGCCGAGGTCGGGGAGGCACCCTGCTTTGTCTGGAAGGGCAGCCCGAGCAAAGGATCCAAGTTTTACTCAGTGACAGGAAGGGACCAGCTCCCATTGAAAAGCTTAACAGGGCTCCCTGGCTGTCGCTGCGGCCTGGATTGTGGGGGACAAGAGGGAGGCGGGGAGACTGTGGCCCTGGTGGAGGATGGGGAGGAAGGCAGGGCCCGCTGCACTGAGTCGGTCACAGGGCTGGGCGATGAGCCTCATCGCCTGGGAAGAGGCGCAACACTCAGGTGTTTGACACCAAGCGATGCTGGTGTCGGTGACCGGGATGGGAAAGGGCAGTTGGGGACAGAAACCAACAGCTTGTTTTGCTTATGCTGATCTGAAGTGCCCGTGGCCGGCCCAGTGAGGTGACAGGCAGGAGCAGAGATGCCGGATGCGCGTGTAGGAGGTGTCTGTGTAGGCGTAGGGTGGCTCTGAGGCCTCGCTGGGGCCTTCCAGGTGGGTCCTGACAATAGCAAGAGGCCCACAACCGGCCTGAACACACGACGCCATCTAAGCTTGACTGAAGCCAGCAGAGGACGGGCAGAGAGAGGCAAACGAAAAGCAGAAAGTTGTAGCCACGGGAAGGAGGCTCCTCTTCTTTTTTTGCATTTTCATTTTAACTGAAGTGACCTTGGATATGGCTGTTCCTAGATCTCAGGTATACAGTGGTATCTCTATCATGGCCCCACCCAATGTCCAGGTTCCAGCCAGCACCTTGCACTTGGCCTCCCTTTATCTTGTTGTCCACCTCCAACCCTCTTCCCCTCTGGTGACCACCATTTTGTTCTCATAATCTAGGAGATTATTTTTTTCTCTTGTGTTTGTGAAGAGACCGTTTCACTGAGAAGACAGTCAGCCTCCGACAGAGCCAGGAAGGAGACAGAGAAGCAGCCGCTGCCTTCAACAGCATGAGGGTGCTGGGGCCTTGATGAGGGCACGCTAGGACAGGGTATGGGAGCCCAACTGTGGGGTGTAGAGAGAATGGGGGCAGCGGTGGAGAGAGCTTCGTAGAGACAGAAGTTGGTGTGAAGAGCAAACAATTCATTAAGTGAGGCGGGAGGAGGTGGGGGTTATTTCAGGTGGTTTTATTTATGCATTTATTTATTTATGTATTTATTTATTAGGATTTACTTATTTATTCATACAGAACTGGGGTACAGGCCAGAGATGCGGAGGGTGGGAGGAGCCACCAGAGACAGAGTGAGGAGCAGAACAGGCAGACCGACGAAATACACTGCTGAGGGGAGCAGCGGGCTGGTCAGGAGAGGTCTGCCACGCCATGTGGTCACCTTCAGGGCAGGCGGGGATTGAACTCATGCTGAAGTGGCTTGAGCTTCTTAATGCTGCACTTTAACCTGATGCGCCACCAGGGAGGGCCTCAGGTGGTTTTATTTTGATGTTTTGTTTTAAAGAGATGAGCGTTAGACCATGGCAGAATGTCAACAGGGATGATCCTGTCGAAAGTGGGGAAGCTGTGATAGAGAGCGAAGATAATATAATTTCACGAGCAAAGATCTTGGGGTGGCGAGAGGGATGGGCCCCGGAGCTCAAGGCAGAGTAGGTGGGTTCAGATGTGAGTAGGTGTGTGGTTTGGGTGGTATGAGAATGAAGCGATTCTTTTCAGTATTTTCTATAGTCTACGTGTCACATAAGACAAAATGATCAACAAGGGGACAGAGACGAAGGTGGAGTCAAGGGCCAGGGACATAAAGAGACCGCGCCCTTGGGTGCCATCTATGAATCGCTAGTTGAAGGGGGCCGGGCAGCCACATCAGCACCCAGGTGCAGGAGACACGGAGGCTCAGGCTTCAGCCCCCGGCTCCCTGCCTTCAGGGCCCAGAGCGTCAAGCAGCACCTCTGTGTCGCTGCAGGTTTGGCCTCGCCAACAGAGACAGCAGCCCCTCCTCTGCCAGCCCTCAGCATGTTCCAGAAACATTAACTCTTCCCGTAGCTCCGAGAGCCCCCTGGGGGTGGGATGCAGGGATGCGATCACTATATAACTGCTCAGTCCTGTTTACCCAATCCTCCTCACACACCCCTCCCGCACAGAGTGGCCACACCCATGGAACAGACCCAGGACCATCCAAAGATAACACAGTGCAGTGTGGGGCTGGGTGCGGGCCCCAAATATGTTTGGATGACAAACAGGCTGCCCTGTCACAAAGAGCTTCTCAGCAGGAGTTTTATTGGGGTGCATATGTGTGTGTGTCTCTCCTTCATTGTCAGGCACCCACTTGCCTTCAGAGAAAGGACGTCTTCATCCCTCCCGTTAGTCATCCATCCCTGCACAAACAGCTTTCTCACCCATCCTGGGTCAGAAAGATGCTTCGTAAATTCTTAGTGAATGAATGAATGAGTGAGTGGCCACATCAAAGAAACTATCTGTCCAAGGCAAGAGAACCCTCACCTACTGGCTCGGGCAGACACACCCTCCTTCATCTCCACTCTGTCACAGCCAGGATGATGGGGTTCAGCACAGCTGTTCTTCAGCTCAAAGAAAGGTCCAAGAGGGAAGGCAGACAGAATCCTCAGGGGCCGAGGTAAGAACGCAAATCTCCTTCCTTGAGTCTATTACAACAGAATCTGGTGTTGATTTGATTTTGGACACCAGCTTGACCATGGCCTCCTGGTTGAGACCTTTCAACACTCAGGCCTCAGCTCTTTGACCTCAGGCCGAGAGCCCACCAAGCAGAATGGTCATCTCAGTGACTGCAGGGCCAAAGGTCGGTCAGTCAGGGATTGTGCCATTTTCAGCAGGTTCTGGTTCAGGCTGAAAAGGGAAAGACCCATCTCTGCGCGTCCAGGACTGAGAGGACATGGGCTGTTAGGTCCATCCTACTGGCCCATCTCTCCCCTTCTGTGACTTTGGGATTGTCCGGAATGCCCACATCAGCTAGACAAAGAATGGACACCCCAGTTGGATTTCTGGAAGAGTCTGAGAGGACAAGTCTGAAAGACTTGCTGAGCCCCCTGAAGCCAGGAGCAGGAATAACCGAGTGGGCAGAGGCCCAGAGCTAGTGCAGAGGAGGGTTTGCCCACACCTGGCTGCAGGCTCTTGCCCAGAGGCTAACAAAGCCTTGCTGCTGACCAGAGAGAAGCCCTGAGTGCGGGGGAGGCTTGAAAGAGCCAAAGGCCTGGCAAGAAGGAGCTTCCTGGAGAAGCCAGGAGGTGTGATGGGTGAGCCTGGAGACCCCTTAGAATCGAATTGGTGTCCTGGGGTCTTCTCCTAGGCAAAACGCAAGGGAGCTGAAACAACAGAAATTTATTTCCTCAATTTTCGAGGCCAGAAACCCTATGGCAAGTTTCCTCCTGAGCCCAGATGCCGCAGCCTTCTCACTGTGCCTTATATGGCTCTCCCCGGCATCTCCTGCTTACAAGGACTCCGATCAGATTGGACTAGGGCCCACCCCTGTGACTTCATGTAACCTCAGTGACCTCCTTACAGGCCCTATCTCCAAATACAGCCACATCTCAGGAACTGGGGTGTAGAGCTTCAACATGCGAAGTTGGGGAGGACATAGTTCCGTCCCTATCAGAGACTCAAGAAGTTCTCTGATGGTGGCTGCACCTCACAGGACAGTTGACGACTGTATACAAATAATAACCCAACACCAGTTCCGCATGTCCACACGCACAGTGTGGCTGTTGACTTTGGCTCACCGACTGGCCCTGGAGCCCCAGGACATGGGCATATCAGCCTGCAGGGGATGAGATGAAGGCAGTAGCCAGGATCCATTGCAAGGAAGGATGGCCGGGGGCTCCCCCCAGCTCCTGAGCGCTCCCCGCCTGCTGCCCCATCTTCCCTGCAGTGTTGAGTCCGAGGGTCTCGCACAGCCCCCAGCAATCAGCTGCTCTGGACTGTGACAGAGGGGGAAATTGAGGCAACAGCCTGCTTCACGGAGAGGAAATGACTCCTGATGCAGGAAGTTTGTGGCGGATGGTGTTTTATCTCCCTGACTCACTTGACATTCAGGCTCCGACAAGCTCACTATTTGCCCGAGGCCTGACAGTCCCCACACCCCAGTGAATCCACCCCTGTTGGGCCCGAACTCCCCAAGGACCCATGTGGGTCACGTGGCCTGGGCACCACCCTGGCAGCCTCTGGCCCTAGTCTCGGGGGTGGGGGGGCTGCCCCTCCCATGGCAGAGCTCTGTGCCCCCGGGTTTCACTTGGGCGCCCAGCTCCCCAGTAGTCTCCCGTGCAGTGCTGAGGACGACAGCAGGAGACGTGGGTGCGAAGGGCTGCGGGGCCCAGACGCCCAGTCCCTAGGACAGCTAGTTTCTCACGGAAGGTCTTCAGATGAAGGTCCCACCTCATGGGAAAGACTTCACCCTGCTGGCTGAGGTCTTGCTGGGGTTCCTAGAGGAAAGCTTTGTCTAGGTTCTTCCAAGGAGGCCAAGCTTGCCAGGGCCTGCCTCATGGCCTCGGAAGGCCGTTCCCTCCTTAACCTGGCGGTGGCTGGTGAGGGCCCCGGACTGGGGGGCTTAGAAGTGGAGGGTTGCTGGGGCTGGGGTGGGAACGGGAGTGGGTATGACCTCGCGATGTGTTCATGCTGATCATCAGCACCTTCTGGGCAGGGACCCTACAGTGTTCTTGACTGCAACCTTGGGTCTGGTCATGTTGCTGGAGACCACCCCTTCCTGGCTACGGTGACCTGACAGTGTCTGTGACCCCAGGGGCACCACCCCACGGCACCCAGGTGACCTGGTCTATTCTCCAAATCCATCCCAGTTCTCGGTCTGCTCTGCCATCTGGATGGTTCCCTCAGGACCACTGAGTCCAGTCCTCTCACTAACTGTGGCAAAGAAGAACAGAACCCCCAGAACCCCAGGGCTTGAAGCATTTCTGCTGATTGCCGCTGTCACCCCAGCCATCAGGCCTGGGAGGCGGTGGCCATTCATACCTGTGTGTCTGTCACATGAATACACGGCCCCCAGGGGATTCCAGCCCCTCCCCACAGCCGCACCCCAGCACAGACCATGGTCAAGAACTTGAGGTCCAGATGATCATGGCAGGTGAGTAGGGGACTCTCTCAGTCTCCAGGAGCCCATGGGATGGGATGAGACTACAGGCTGACCCCGCTGGTTGCTGTGAGTATGGGGCTTTCAGGAAGCGTGGAGGCGTGGGTCCTGGGAGCCCTCAGGCAGGTCGCTGAAACAGAGGGATTCCGTTAGCCCAGCCCTGAGGAGCTCGGGGCTGAGCTGGTGGCTGTGAAGGGTGCTGATCAGGCCTGGCCGGACTCCAGCTACAGTGGTGGGAATGTGACCATCAGCCCGGAGCTGTGTGAGCAGCTAAGTGTGTGGCCGGGGAGCTACCTGGAGCCAAAAGCAGCTTGCCCTCAGCCAGGCACTGCTGGGCACACCAGGCCTCAAAGCCTCTTGACTGTCAGCCCCCGACCACCCCAGCCTGGGGCGCTCAGGAGCTCCCCGAGTTCTGGTGCTCTCTCAGACCCACCTGGCTGGTCCGAAGAACAGCCACGACGGCAGATAAGGGCTGTGAGGGACGGCTGCGGAGACGAGCACCCAGCGGCCTCCTCCTTCCTTTACTCCAGCTCTTTGAGAGGAGTGACCACGTTGGACACACCACTTCAAACCATGGGGCCGGGCGAGGGGCCGGGTGGTGGGCGCCCACCCGAGCACTCCGAGGGGATTGCGTGGGGGTGGCCACGGCCAAGAGGCCTGCTCGGCTGGAAATTCTTGGCCTGGCGGATGCTGTGGTGCCCGAGGCTTGGCGTGAAACCTGCCTTTCCTGTCTAAGTCCCAGTCCCTGTCAGGCCCCGGTGAGGGCAGGACACTCTCACCGGTTCTCACATAGCGCTCCCTTGGGTTGGGCTCACCAACAGACAAGCGCTTGGCCCACGGTCCCCTCCCACTTTTTCTGGTTCAAGGGAAAGTGGTACAGTCACGGCCTCCAGTCCCCACTCTGGCTTCCTAGCGGAGGCCGGGCCCGATTTACCTCCTGATTTCCTCAGCTATAAAACCAGGATGGCGCTTGTGAGAATCGCCTGAAAGCAGCGGGCTCAGCAGGGGAGTCCTAGGCACGTAGTTCACCCCTGGCCCCCACAGTCCCGTGTCCTGAGCTTGTCTGTGTCCCTGGCCCAAGCTGACCAGAGGCCTACCTCACCCAGAGCGAGGCCCCGGGTCCCCCGGCTCCCCCAGCAGCTGTTAGGCCTCTCCTGGGAGCCTGCTGGACTCAGTCCCCTCCCGGCCTTCTGCTGGTGTTGGGCCCTGCTGAGCGGCCGGTCCGGTCTCCCTCCCTTCCAGCTTCTGCGGGCCCCTCACCTCCTTGATGAACCAGCTTCTTCAGGGCACCCCTCTCCCCCGAAAATGGCAGCTCTCTGCTGTGGAGGAGTGTCTGTCCCGTGTGTCAGCCTGTCCGCTGACGGTCCAACTCCTCCATATTTTGGCTTGAGTGGACTAACCCACCTTAGTGCCCTGGTTTCCACGCCGTGATGTCCTGCCCTCCACGGGACCAGGACAGTAACACTGCCACCCTAGGGCTTCCCATGCGCTGGCTGAGGGCCTCATACTCAAGCTCTCGAGTCCTCCCAGCCACACTGTCGCTTGAGGAGAAAACGGAGGCTCAGAGAGGTCAGGTGAGCTGAGAAAACGGAGGCTCAGAGAGGTCAGGTGAGCTGAGAAAACGGAGGCTCAGAGAGGTCAGGTGACCTGAGAAAACGGAGGCTCAGAGAGGTCAGGTGACCTGAGAAAACGGAGGCTCAGAGAAGGTGACCTGAGAACACACAGCCAGCAAAAGTGGACATGACCCTGAAGTTCATGCACTCTCCACTGAAGAGGGGACCTTTGGGCAGCTGGGGTGGAAGGAGCAGGGGACACTCTCTCTCAGGGACCTCTCAGAGGGGCCTTTCATTGGTCCTGCCCCAGGGCTGACCGCTCTGTTCAAACGGCCAGCAGCACCTCTAGCCTTGCAGAGTCATCGCAAAGTCCCTCTTGTCTCTGGGGCTTCAGCCTCTGGGGCTGACTGCCCGCCTATGCGGCAGGCCAGCAGAGAAACGCCCAGCCTCGGCCGGGTGCCCGCAGCGGGGCACCCTCCTGATGAGCCCTCGCCTGCCCGCCCGCCCACCTGCCTCCCTGCCCCCTCCTCACCCCAGCCCTGCTGGTACCAGTTCCTCCCAGCACACGGGCTGAGGGTGGAACCCTGTGAGGTCACGGCTGCCTGCCCGGCTCAGCGCACGCAGACACCTCATGAGGAAGTGCGAGGAGGGTTTGCAGACAGAGCAACAGACAGCGCGGGCTCACGTGGCCCCGGCCTGACTAGTGTGAATGGGAATGTTAACTTTTCTGGGCCTCAGTTGCCTTAACAGTAAAGTGCGTTGTTTAAAAATGAAGAACTGAGAACGGGGCGTTGCACTTTCCGTTAAAAATGCCACTCATTAGGGCTCTCCCTGGTGGCGCAGCAGGTTACAGCACCACATTATGAAGCTCTCCGAAGCCACTGCAGCACAAGCTCGAGTTCGATCCCCAGCCAGGGGTCTGACCCACATGGCGCGGCAGACCTCCCCTGACCCGCCCGCTGCTCCCCTCAGCAGTGTACTTTATCGATCTGCCTGTTCTGCTCCCCGCTCTGTCTCTGGTGAAGCCTCTCACCACCCCTGCACCTCTGCCCTGTACCCCAGTTCTGTATGCATAAGTAAATAAATTTTTTTTTTAAATGCCACTCAGTTGGCACTGAATGAAGGTTCGTTAAAGGGTGGTAGTGGGTATCAACACGGGATCAGGACAGTCTGGGCGGGGCGACCTGCCCTGGACTTTAGGAGATTTCTGGACTTCATTGCTGCTCTACACTGAGAGTTCGTAGCTGGGGCTGAGATCCGGAGTGATTCGCTGGTGTAGGAAACCCCACCACCACCTGCTGGGATCAGGTAGGCCCACAGGGGGCAAACTTCTGCAGGGTGAGTGAGGCAGACCAGAGGTAGTGAAATCATCCAAGGGAAGCTGCGGCCCCACCCAAGGGACCCTGCCCCTGCCCACTCCTCAGAGCCGCTGCCCTTTTAAAAAGCCTCTCTCCAAGGCCCCAGAGAGCAGGAGTGCAGCCTCGAGGACATGAGAGAAGCTCTGCTCTGGGGTCTTTCTGGAAGACCAGTCCTGCCTCTCATTGCTCGGGCCACAGCGGAAGGGGTCAGGGAACACCAGGTTGGTCAGCGCAGAGGGCTTGGGATGCCCAGGCTGGGGGCAGGCTGGGCCTCAGCAGCAGGGGCAGGGAGCCTAGAGGAGATGGAGGCAGGAGCAGCCCTGGGAGCAGGGAGCCCTGGGAATGGAAGGGCTTGCTTGGGTGGGAGCGCTTTCCCCAGGCTGGGCAGCGGATGACTAGGAGCTCACCCGGAGGCTGCAGAGGTCAGGCCCTGTGCTCTCCTGCAGGAAGACTCTCAACTGGTCTGACTGGATTGTAAGGCTCCCAGGCTTGGGGCTGGGAGCTCTCAGAGAGGGGCTGGGGTAAACTGGAAGACATTTCCGGGGGCTCTGGTTGAACGCAAGAACTTTTTATCTGTTTTAAAAAAATTAAAATGCTGATTTTGAGAGCACTGAGGCTCTGACCAAAGGCGTGGCAGGGTCAAGGGCCTTGAGATTTCCAGCCAAGACCCATCCAGAGGTGACCAGGCGTTTCCACCCACAACCCCCCTGGCCCAGCCTGTCACAGCAGGGCTGCAAATTATACGCTGCGAGAACAGTCTGGACGGTGAAGTCACTGCAGCCCTAATCCTATTTATTTCAATGACAGCTTTGGCAGAGCAGTAAATCTTGCTGCCAACCATGTCTCTGGCCGGTTCCCTGAAGGAACTACCATCAGACGTGACTACAGGGAGGGGTCCTGGTGAGAACCTCAATTTGCCATTCATCACCTTTTCCCTTCGAATGGAAAGTGCTTTCAGGGAAGCCTGCCATGTGGCAGGACGCAGTTTTCAAAGATGGCCTCCATCCTATACCCCACCTCACAGCGGGGTATCTTCTTGGTACACCTCCCGGGCAGGACTTTATGACTCAATGGTGGCTGAAGTCACCACCAAAGGGAAATACCATGGGATTCCAGAGGTAGGTCAAGAAAGTGTCTTGCATTTCCAGCCTGTTTTCTTGGGCCTCTTGCTCTGGGAAACCAGCCGCCATGCTGTGAGGAAGCCCAGCCAGGAGACCAGGCCACAGACAGGTGTTCTGGCTCTTGGCTCCTACCGGGTCATCACTGACCACCAGTCAGCAGACCTTTTCACTGACTCCGCCTCAGCCAGTGTCTGACTGCAACTGTATGACGGACCATGAGTGAGGGATGCCCCAGCAGTGTGAGGGCTAATAATAATAATAATAATAATAATAATAATAAAATGGGGATAGTTATTTTAAGCCACTAAGACTTGTGGTGATTGGTTACATGGTTAGAAATCACCAGAACTGCTATGAATGGTGGTAATAGAATAACCTTTGCTTATGAGATCTGTATTAGTGACAAAAAGGGGAATGTACCCTTTCCCACCCAAATGTCCTTCTCAGAGTCTGAAGCTGTAATATCTGGGTGATTCTGCCTCTCAAAGAGGGATTTGAAGGTGGGAATTCCAGTTTTCAGAAGCGGTCACACTCACCATCCCAAGGAGGTTCTTGGGACGGTTCCAGCCAGAGAGGTGGTTGTGACGCTTGGCAAGGTGGCTCAGCCTCAGGTAACCCCAGCACCGTGGTCTATTCGGAATGTCTTGACAGCACCCTGCAGCGTGGGTAGCTTGTCAATATTGCCATCTCCCACTTCTGGAGGCCGAGAAGTCCAGGGTCAAGGCCCCGGCAGGTTTGGCGTCCATTGAAGGCCCTTCTGGTGCAGAGAAGGCTCCTTGGGCTGCCCCACACATGATGGGGTCCCCAGCTCCCTCTTTCGTAAGGGCACTGGTCACAATCGTGAGGGCTCTGCCTTATGACCTGGTCATGGCCCCCAGACTGTCACACCAGGCGCAAACCCCACGTCCTGGCGCTCTGGCCTCGAATCTCTCACTTAGCTTCTCTGCACTTCCGGAGCCTTGGCTCCAAGCCCGGGAACCCATTCCTCCATGGGGTGGGTGTGAGGATTCGAATTCTTATAACCAGGCTTATGTTTAGGAAAGGATTGAAGCGACAGGCCATGGAGGCGTCAGCTGTAAATGACCCGGTCACCCAAATCCCCGCTGCTATTTGTCACAGGCTCACTGGCAGCGTGCACAGAGTTAGGTATTGGCACCATTGAACTGGAGACCACAAGGACACGGTGAGCTGGGCACTGCTGTTGCCTACGTTTGACGGAGGGGCAGACCAAGGCGCAGAGACACTAAGACACTTTTCCAAGGCGGCACAGCTAGTAGGCAGCTGGAATTTTGCCCTCCAGCCTGCCATGCCACGCTGCCATGGTACCACACAGTAAACGGTGACTTCTGAGTCAGGAGTGCTGATGGTGTGAGGGCCCAGCCCAGCCCCTCTCTGAAGAGCCAATCTGGAGACATCCAGCGACCTCAAGGCAGGATACTGTGCTCATGCAGGAGGATGGGGGCACACAGCGAGGGCGAAGTTCACACCCAAGCAACCGCAGCCCCCGTGGGGCGGAGAGTCAGGGCGGAGAGAGGAGGGCAGGAAACCGCCAAGGAAGAGGACATTCTAGAACACTAGGCCACTAACACCCATCTGGAGCCCTCAGGCGGCTGAGTCACCTGGAGAGGAGAGCGGAGCTGTTGGAGTGGAGGACTCGCGGTGTTCAGACTTGCCCTTGCCGAGGCCCGGCAGCCCCAGTGAGTCACCTGCGCTGTCTCTGAAGCGGTGACAGGCGGTACGGCATGTGTGTGCACAGACAGAGCCGGGGAGCCGGAAGCAGCACCTGCCACTCCGCTGTCTGCTGGGCCAAGGATGTGCTGGTTTGAGCTCTCCTAACACACGTAACTGTTCTGAAGAGACACTTTAAGTGAACGCTGTGTCCTTATCTTTTCAAACAGCTCGGAAGCGGTTTAACTTGCCCCTGTGACTAGGCATCGGTCACTGTGAACATCCACGTCCACGTGGAGCCACGGAGTGACCAGGCTCACAGGCGCTGCCTGGTCTGGGTGTGGCCCCTGCCCTGCCCTGATGGCCCCTGGCTGCTGGGCTCTGTGGGGCCCTGTGAGCGCCCTTAGATCACTGGCCCCAGCCGCTCCACGGCTGTCCGCTTCACCGCTGCGTGCTGTCAGGATGCCGGCCACGCACTCCTGGGCCTGTGGCTCCCGTTCTGTGTGGATTCACTGATGAGACGCCAGCATTTGTTAGAGGGGGCGGAAAAGCAGATTCCTAAGCACGGAGAACGGAAGCCTTCAGCCTGTAAAACTGCGGAGCTGTAGTTCGGGGAGCGGGTGACGTCACTCTTGGCTCCACAGGGACCCTTTGGGCCTGCACGGGCCTCCACAGCTCCAGGAAGGGAGGTGTGGCTGGAGCTGGGCACCCCGCAGGGGCCTTCTCCAGGCATTTAATCTTCTTGTATACAGAACCGTGTCTGCTTCCGCCCTGGGGACTTGTCATTCACAGTGACTTCAGGGTCACCCTGCTCCTTCACAGGCCAAGCTCTGCTTCCGTCCAGTCTCTGAGGCAGCCTCATTGGGTTACCCCAGTCAGTATTTATAAACACCCCCTGTGCCCAGCTCCCGCAGGCACTCAGGGAAGAGTCTGGGGTGGGCTAAGGCCGTGGTCCTGCCTTCCAGGAGCTCACAGTCTGGTGGGGTGGCCAGATCAATGAGTGTGGACAGTCGTGAGACCCAGGCAGGTCCCAGGTGGGGCTGGCTAGCAGCCGCGCTGTGGTCAGTGCGTCAGTGCGGTGGAGGGCAGGAGGAAAGGCTGCCAGGCATTTCAGGGACGGTTCTGGGGAGGCCGGCAGCAACACATACTGGAAGGACAGCTGACAGGCAGCGGTGCTCAGGTTCCTCCAAACAGGGGCAGGCATGAGGTGGGGTCCAGGCAATCCGTGAGCCCGGGAGAGGTCGGTGGGCCGGGAGGCAGGACGGGACCCCTCAGGGCTGGCCAAGGAGACATTGCGGGCCTCCCGCCAGCAGACTTGGGTGGGGATGGGCCGGGGAGGACGCCAGGAAAGAAACAGCTTGGAGGAGGGCGTAGGAGGAGAGCGGCATCCAGGTAGGAGCCCTGTGTGGAGGCAGGTGGAAGCTTTGGCGGGTGACGGGGGCTGCTGCTTCAGGAGGGGCGCCCGAGCCCCTGCAGCAATCTCAGGCTGAGCCGAGACGGCGCTGGTTGGGAGCCCAGGGGAGCCTGCGACCACCTGCCCTCTGCCAGGGCTGGGGCTGCCAGGCAGGCGGGTCACTGCATTCTGTGCTAATAGGCAATTATCAAAGTGCAATGTCAACAGGAAGCCTCTCATTCCACCACCTTGAAAGTGAGTTCCATTCATACCCGCTGAGAACGCACACCACCTCTCCCCCCTGTGCACACACAACAAAAGACAGTTTTCTTCTTTTCAAATTTACAAGCCGTGGGAAGCTGCCTCGCACTTGCGCAGGGGAGGGCCGGCAGTTCAGCCCCTCGCCGTCCCTCCGCAGTTCTCCTCTCCACAAAGCTGGCTGGCTCCAGTGCCGCTGTCTGCTGGGAACTGCGATGCTGGAAGGCGACAGGAAGGTTCTGGAAGGGTTTCTGAGTCTGTCTGTGCTTCCCGGGACACGACTGGGGTTCCGACCATCGGTCATGACCATGCCCAGCTGTAGCTGGCCTGGCGCCTGCGGGTCCAGGACCCAGTGCTCCCCAGCAGAGGCTGGTCCGGGGTGTCCTGGAGACGGCAGGGTCCGTGAGCAACTCGGGCTTGGTCCCGAGACCCCCGGGGGGGAACAGGGGAGACCGTACCGACGTCCGGACCTTGCTGCCACACACCCTTCCCGAGTTAAGTCTTCTTGGGAGTCGATCGTGTCTGCTCGTTCACCCGCAGGGTCAGAAAGCAGCGGGAGCGGCAAAGCGCAGGCTCCAGGCAACTTGCAGGCTCGAGGGACTCGGAGAGGATGATGTCGGGTGCGCAGGGGACTGAGGGGCCAGCGTGGCGATTCTCGCAGTTTGGAAATGTGCAGACACCCCTTGGGCTGCAGAGCGCGTGGACAGGATGTGAGCCCCTCTGGTCATCCCGCACTCCCCACTGGTTCCACCCACGGAGAAAGGCCCCCTTGGGGCTCTGCCTGGTCCCGGGTCTGCCCCTTCCCAGTAGGAGGCGCCGGGAGGCAGGGGCCTGCGCGAGAACCCGGCCCAGAGGCCAGGGCACGTGTCCCTTGCAGACACGCCGCCATGCGGCGGGAGCGGGAACTGCGGGCTCTGGGCGCACCGCCCCGGCCGCGCCCCGCAGCGCCCCCAGCGGCCACTGCTCGACTCCACGGGCTGGATCTTTACCGAGCATCGCCCGGGTAGAAGCAAGCCGGCTTCTGTCGCCTAACGTCCGCCCTGACCGGGCAAACCCCGAGTCAAGCGACAGAATGGACAGCGGAAGGGTAGGTGCCAAAGAGGCAGTCGCCGGAGAGGCGTGTTCAAGGGGTCTCGTCGGAGACCCAGGAGGACCCATCCCCATGGGGCAGGAGCTGAGACGAGGGTGTCCGGGAGATGGTTGTCGCCCACACCAGAGGGGCGCGCACCCCTGCTCTCCGAGGCACCCGAGGACGTGCAAGGAAGTCCAGCAGCCCCCAGATAACTGTGAGTAGTCTTCCTTGAATTTGCTTGAAAGAACACACGGAGAAGCTGACGTTGTTTAAAAGGGCTGTTCGATGGACCTGTGACGCGAAATCCCTGTGTATTTATCCGAACCAGATTTCAAATCCCTTCGGGGTGTGCTGCAGGATGCACCTCCGTGTAGGAACGGTAGGCTCCCAAGGGCCCGAGGGCTGCTGTGGAAGTGGGGGAAGGACCCTGGCAGCACCCGCAGGGAAAGTACCTGGACCCCTTGTGTGGAGGAAGAGCCAAGCGGCAGGGTGGCATTTATAAAGGTCACTGTCCCAGGTGAGGACAAGGGTCAGCAGTCCAGGAAAGTTGGAGCCTGTTGCTAGGGGCAGGGGAGGAGTGAGCTGTCCTGGGCCTGTTTTCCCCAGCTGGCCCAGACCACTGGGGGAATTGTAGGGTTGAGGATGCAGCCACTTAAAGCCCAGACCTGGTTTTAGTCCCGGTGCCTACAATTTTTCTTTTTCTTTTCAATGGCAGTCTCAGAGTTCAGGTTCCCACGGAACCTCCACCACTCAATTACCTGCAGGGCTCATTGCTCCTGAAAGGCTGGGGAGGTGCCCAGCCAGGAGACCATGATGGGCTTCTGCCTTTGAGTTAAATGGCTATAGGTGGCCCCCAAACACAACTATAGATACTACTTTGTTCGCATTTACAAGTCATTTTCCATCACAGAGGTAAGCGCAGTTATAGGACATCAGAGATAGCAGGGCCCTGAAATTCTGGTCCAGCCTCTCATTTTAAAGATGAACGTGGGACAGCCCAGAGATAATCCAGCTCAACCCAACCCAACCAACACTGAGTTACAGTGAGCAGAGCACGATGCCAGGCCCTGCCATGGTGGGTGTTATTTTAATTAGGGTGCCCAGGGAGAGTCTCTAAAAGATCACTGTTGATCAAAGGCTTGAGGAAGTGAGGAAACATGGAATATGGAGTTCGGGGGAGAGGCTTCGTCAGAGGAAACAGTAAGTGCAAAGGTCTGAGATCAGAGGCTGCCCGGCATGTTGAAGAAACAGGAAACCAGTGTTACTGGGACGTGGGGTACAAAGGCAGTGGTGGGCGGGAGGACGCGAGGCCAGAGAGGGACAGAGCAAGTCCGTAGGGTCTAGAAGGCCCGGTAAGGTCTTGAGTTATGTTCTGGATGAGATGGGAAACCATTTGAGGATTTTAAGCAGAACCATCACATAATGTGACTTAGAAATGGATTCTGGTCACTCGATGGAAAGGAGGCCAGGGCAGGAGAGCTAGGACTGAAACCCAGAGATGACCAGCAGCCTCCCGTGTCAATGCAGACCCAAATGACAAGGTCTGGGGCATGAGGGCAAAAGACACAGGCGTGGTCAGCCTGGAAAGTTCGAAGACGCCCAGGAGACACAGCTCGGAAGTGGAGGGGGGGACAGGTGCGCTCACTCCCCGCTGCTCTGCACCGGCTAAATTATTGTGTGAGCACACCTGGGATGGTAGATTGTGCTAGACCAGTTTTACAGATGAAGAAGCCAAGTTGAGAAAGACAGAAAGACCTTTCCAGGCCACGCAGCTGGTAAGTTAAGTGACCCAGGCAGGGGGAGACCCAGGCAGGGGGAGACCCGGGTAGGGAGACATTGTGTTACTGCTGCGGAGAGCAACTTGACATTACACCTTATTGACACATGAGGGCGCCCTTACCAATCAGCAGATTTCTTGGAGTCCTGATACTCGGATCAGCAATATATGGATCAGCTTTTTTCATCAGATTCAAAAATTGGAGTCTCTTGTCGGTGAGGATGTGACTTTCTCCTCTTGTGTCTGCTATCTCAATGGGTGTGTCAATGAAGTTGTGATGCCTGCTTTTTACAGACACTGCAAAGGACTGTCCAGTGGGGGTCAGGCACCCCACGGTCACCCCCTCTCTGGGCCCTCAGGATGACGTCAGAAGCATGACCTCATGCCTGATACAGTGTCTCCTGCAGTGCCAGCCAGGGTCCCTGGAGTCCTGGGGAGGCTGGAAGGACACTTTTACTACCCAGAGTCCCCGCAGAAGCTGAGGTACCTTTGCTGCCCCCCACAGCACCCCCACTGTCAATGGACAGGCTGCTTTTCTTCGGGCTTTTCAGTTCCACCCTTGTGGCCACCCACACCTGAGTCTTGTTTAAAACAGCTCATAGGCCCAGCATTGAAGGGAATGGCTTGAGGCAGGGCCTAGCCAGGTTCAAGAGCTGCTCCCCACAGGGCGCTGAGCCCCGGGCTTTCCTCCGGCCCCTGCCCCGGGTCTCGGGTGCTTTGGCACAAGCTCTGTCAGCCATAAGGTGTGAGTGTGGATGTCTGTGGAATCCTCTCTCCTCCGCTGGGGGAGCAATGACCGGGGGTCCCTAAGGCACGCTCAGGTCTCCTGCTCCTGACGGGGCTTCAGCACAGCCGGATGGTCTCGTTGGAACCGGGCCCACCTGAGCTGGCTCTGTGGGTGCCAGCTGTGCAAGTCAGCGTACGTTCTGTGGCAGTGGGGGAGTCTGGTGACGCTGGGCACAGGGCGCGCCCGGGGCAGCCCTGCCGGGTGTGAGCGTGCTGGAGCAGGGCTAAAGTTGCCTTAGAAGAATGGAAATCAGAGGAGCCATTTCAACTACCGAGGGTCTCAGGACCTGCCTAGTACCCGGGCTGGGTGGGGGCAGGGGTGTCCAGAGACAGTGTCCAGAGGGGCTGAGACCTCGGGACAGGGAAAGGAATTGCCACAAGCGGTTTGACTAATTAAAGTTCAAATCTCAAGGCCAGGAGCAGGTTCCAGAGCTCACGGCCCCTGAGGCCTGGCCACACTGAAGGGGGCGGTTGTGTGATTACCCCTTCCCTGTGCTCTCCCTGAGAACCTCAGGTCGGCTGCTTCGGGCCATCAGCATGTTCTCTCTGGTTATTAACCACCACGGGAAGGCCACGGCTGGGCTGTCCCAGGGGCAGAGGTGTGGCGGGGCTGTCTGGTGGCTGGCGGAGAGGCCGGCGGGAATCTGTCTGTCTGGGACACAGCAGAGCCACTGGAAAGCTTCAAACCGGAGGCCCAGACACAAGTGCGAGGCTCCCTCGGGGATGAGCAGGCTGACTGTCACTCGGATCCTCCTTCCCGGCACTTCCCAAGTGCTCCCCAGTGATATCACCCCACAGTGGCGCTGATGCGGCACAAGTGGCTTCACCCACGTTAGAGCGACCTGGCTCTGAAGCCAGGAGGCAGAGTCCTGCAACACGGTGACCTCGCAGCACCCAGGGGACACAGGGACAGCCCTCACCTCACGGTCCGTCCCAGAGCAACGCTGCATTTCCCGGCCAGCACCGGTGAGTGGCGAAGGTGGCTGAGCCCACCAGAGCCTGAGGCCACATCCCAGGTGGCTAAGTAGCAGCTTTGTCTGGACTCGTGCCCCAGGGACTGTCAGTCCCCTGCCTGCGGGCCCTGGGACACGCTCAGGAGAACCAGCAGCGGGCACCGTGTGGGCGGATGAATAATGACCCTTCTCTGCTTCAGGGCTGGCTTGACAAGTGGGGGTCGGCACAAGTGCAGCCTCCCCTCTCCCCAAGGCCAGGCTCTTGAGGACAGTGACCCTGGACATTCAGGGAGACACCGGACTGGGGAAGGACACGTGCTGGAGAGGGCGGTATCTGGAGACAGTGGGGGCTGGGGGCTGTGAAGCATACTCATTAGCTCACGGCGGTTTAAAACCCAGAGAGGTATAAAGAAGAAAACTGAAGTCGCCCACAACCTTGATGTTGCGTAGCGAAGCCTCAGCAAACACGATGCAGAGACAGGTCGGGTCCCAAGGCCCCTTGTGGGCTGCGGCGCTGGGGTCTCGCTGGCCAGCCAGGGCCTGCCCTGAAGGCCGGCTACAGCTGCTCCCTCGCCAGCTGGGCCCTGGTGACCTACAGGTTCAGCTGACAAGTTCACTGTTCTCTGCAGCCTCCACAAAAGAATTCCACTCTCTGCCTGGGACTCGTGGGATTCCTGGGGCTCAGAGTCCCTGGAGCTCCCCAAGCTCTGTAAACCATTCACAGCTTCTTTCTCACTCCTGTATTTCTTGAGAGTCTTCTCTGTCCCCTTCTTGCCCTCAGGAAAGGGACAGTCCCTGGGTATGAAAGCTTGGGGGTGAGGGTGGCGGTGGGGGGGGGGGGGGGGGGAGGCCTTCCCTCCAGCCAGCCCACGCACAGGGAGGCTCCTATGAGCTCTGGGAGCTGTGTTATGTTGCTTCTCTCCAGCATCTGTTCCCAATAAAGTTCCCTGACACTCCCCCGCTGTTCTTTCTGAGCCAGCCTGGCCTTCTTTGTGCTGGCTCAGGACTAGCGCCTGCTGTGATCTTAAAGGGCCTGCAGAAGACAGCAAAGATGGAGGCAGCAAACTGGGGGGGCGGGGGGGGTAGCGCCCCTGGGGGGAGTTGGGTTTAAGGAAGGTGGGGTTTGACAGAGGTGGAGGAGGGTGGCTATTTAGGGCCAGAGGGCAGCGCCAGGAGCAGACAAGCCCTTGGCATGTGCTGAGAGCGCTGAGCAGGGCCTCCACCCGTGCTTGCCCACGCCACGCGGCCCACTCCACGCTCACACGGCTGCTTCACTGTGGACGCAGGCAGAGAAAGTGTCTGGAGCCCAGAGGCCGCACCCCGCAGGCCATGGCGACCTGTTGTTTTGCAGTAAAAGAACTGGTCATAAAGAAGAAAGCATTGTAAAAGCTGTGCCTTTTCCAGGTTGTGTGGTGACATCGGGCACCCCCCAGTGGAGAGGGTTCTTGGGGGCTGGCACAGTGCGCAGAGGCTGGGGCAAGGAGTTGCAGGGACCCCCAACACAGCTCAGTCTGTCCTGTTTAGAAAGTTCACAGAGCCCTTAAAACGCGCGGAGTCCCCTGTGTTCAGACCAGCAGCGAGGAGAAATCTCTTCCCCATGGCTGGAGCACTTTTAATCATCCGAATCAATAAGTCAGTCTGAAAGGAAAAAGATGCCTGGTTACCTTGACTTGAATTAAAAAGTTAAACGTGGGAGGGAAATGCACTGGACTACGGTGAGGGCGCATGGGTGATTCGGTGATGGGAAACCCAAGGGGATTGCACCTGAGATGGAAAAATGCACAAAAATATGTAAAAATAAATTATAATTTTTTTTAAAAAAAAGTTAAACGTTACAGAACAAGCTGGTCTGGTTCAAATGCTCCTGTGGGCTTCCTGGGGGATGTACCAGAAGCAAAGAAAGGTCCCCCGCTCCCGGACAGGGCACAGCTCCCCAGCCAGTGTGACATTCCACGTGCAAAAAGAAATCCTTTCAGTGGTGTAAATTCAGCCAAGATGGACTGAAAAAAATGTAAACAAACTCAGGTTATCTGATTCCAAAGCCCTAGTGTTTTTTCACATACCGCAAGTACCAAATTAGGCAGCTCTGTAGTTATTTAATAACTGTGATTAAATTGTTGAACTAGAATCAAAGGATATAATTTAAAAAGAAAATCACTGTGTTGACATTCCCAGAGCTGTGCAGTAAGGGCAACTTAGAAAAAGAACCGTGTATTGTGGTCGGGGGACAGGCCCGCGGCGGGCGAGCAGACAGGCCGTCTGTGCCGGGAGGCGGGAGCCGCGGGCGGGTGCGGCGGGGGGGCCGCCCTGCCCGCTTCGGGGCAGCGATGCCTCGGACCCCAAAGCCAGGGAGGGTGGGTTAGCAGACGTGGCTTTCGGTGTGTCTCTTGGTCTTGCCAAGCCTGAAGTTTCTGCCGGACGCTTAAGGAGGGGAGAACAGATCCACCAGCTTCCTGGGGGTCAGCCCTCACCCCACCGTCCCATCCCCGGCCGGCTAGCTGGTGTCGTCAGAAACCGATTCGCAAGGTCCAGTTAAATTTGCATTTAAGTAAGGAATAATTTCTTAGTGTGAGTATGTCCCAAATGTTAGAGCCTTATTTGTCCTAAATGATCATTTATATAAAATCTGAACGTAACATGGGTCCTGTATTTCAATCTGCTAAATCCAGCAATTTCATGTCCGCCCTTGATCCTGCCCACGCTCTGGAATAGTCTCCAACCCTCAGCTTTGCGGTGGAACCCTGTCTGTGGTCTTCCATTTCTTGTGCCTTTGAACCCCACCCCCCAGGCTTTCCGACCCTCACCCAGGGTGAGTCCTAGGTGCCAAGCCTCCTCCCCTGGGGACACGGGGCCCCGAGGCCCCGAGGGAGCCCCCCTGACCCTTGATTTTCTGCCCCGGGCAGTGCCCATGATGAGCTGTGTCTGAGCAGACTATGGTCCTGGGGGAGCCCTCACAAAGCCCGCCTTGGAGTGGGAGTGGGAGGGAGGCGCTTCAGAGGCTCCTCATAGACTCTTGGAGATTGGGGGAAACCGAGATAACGTGTGTAAAAGTGGTGCCCGGGAGGGGTTCCAAACTAGCAATTCTGGCAGTATCCTCGGTATTATCTGTCTGTCCCCTGCGAGCCCCGAGGCTGAGACGGGAAGGCATCGTACCCACTTGTCTCCCCAACAGCCCCTGCGCCTGGCAGAGGCAGCTCAGAAATGCCAAGGGGTGTCAGCTAAGCTGTGGTAACCCCTTGCCAAGGTCACGGAGCCATGGAGCTGCTGAGAAGGAGGCTCCACGTGGGGACTCAGATTCCCCCTTCCAGGTCCCACATCCCAGTGGGAGCCGGGCAGACCACAGGCCTGCGGGTGACCCTGCCCAGCCTCCTCTTTCCTGTGTGCCACCCAGCGTGGTGGGTGCCTGAGGATCTGTATTTACTGAATGATTTCTGGGAGGTGAGGCCAGGGCAGGGCCCCTCCCCTGCCCCCCGCCCGCCAGGCCCCTGCCTCTCAGCAGAGCCAGGGTTTCTCCCCCTGGCTGCACCCTGGCAGAACCAGCCTGCACTGGACTGATGTCCCCTGGGCCACAGCCACACACGAGTCTGGGCCCGCGGGGTCCTGGTCCCTGCTGTGCTGCCGAGGGGGGCCGACCCCAGCTTTGAGGTTGGACCCGGAGCTGGGCACAGACCACCCAGCACCGACCTCACCAGGGCTTTGCAAAATAAACAGCCTCACCTGGCCACACAGAGGCCTCCTGGGCTCCGATGCCGGCGGCCTGGCCCTCACCGGCCTCATGAGATCCAGTACTTGGGCCGGCCAGAGGTGAGCCGGGGAGAGCAGAGCCGCCTCACAGCAGACCCAGCCTGTGTGCTGAGGGCACAAGCCCAAGGCCAGCCCCCTTCTAGCTCCCCACAAGGGGAGGAAAGTGGAGAATAAGCTGCCTGAGTGATGCGGCCTAGAGAAACCAAGTAAGCTTCTGTACCTGGTGAAGTCTGTGGACCAGCCCAGCGTGTGTTGTTTTTTTCAGTGGATGGTGGTTTATTAGGAAGATTAGATTTACCCCATAAACATTTCAGAAGCTGCTTTCTCTCCTGTTTGAGGTTTGGCAGACACCAAACCTCAGTGCGGTCAGCGGGTGAAGTATTTCAACCAACTCAAGATTTATTACCCCACCAGCCACCAGGGATGCCAGGGCTGTTTTGAGGGCACTTTCAGGGCCGGTGTTCTGGACTGGGGGACACAGCTCCCGCCCGGATGACTTCCCGCTTCGGATGACTCTCCGTTCAGCAACAGGCTGTTTTCCTACCGCGTGTCGGGGCCGGGGCTCAGGGGATGACGCTGGTGGTCCCAGCTCCTCGGACGAGGGCAGCTGCGTGTGGTGTGGACCTGTTGGAGAGCTGGGGTGGGGTAAGGGGGGGGCAGTTCCCGCTGACCAGGGCGCGACAGCCCCTACACCCAGCCCTCGCCTTGAAGTGTGTCTGCCAGGACCCTCTTAGGTGTCTGGCAGGATCTTTGGGAATTTATTTTATTCATCCTTTTTCAAAGAGTGCCAGGAACCCTTGAATTTCTGTCAGACTGCAGCCTAAAAGACTGTCATTTCCTTCTAGGGGAAGCGTTCGCCAGAGAGCAAGAGGTGTAGCTGGGTCAGGCCAGGTTCACTGGCTGCGTGTGCGAGGAGGCAGTGCTGGAAAAGAGAATGTAGCCTGGCTCCTCAGGGAGGTGCTGGAGGGTAGGCCCAGGGGGCGGGGAGGAGGAGGGCGGTGTCAGAGCTTGCTCTGGGCTGGGCGCAGCCCGGCACGGGCAGAGAGGTCCCACTCCAACTGGCCAGGCGGACGCTTGGCCTTCTCCCTCCCGGACGTGGCGAGAGAATCACTAGGCCGGAGCTGATGCTGCTTCTCTCTCACAGCGCCTCGTGGTCACGGTGGCAGGCTGAGGGTGTGAACAGGTCTCCCGGGCTGTGGTTTAGTCCACTGGTTCAAACGGGGCTTGGGGCCACCTGCCCTCCCCGCTCATTCTTGACCTAGGCCGCCTCACTCCTGGCTGAATTTAGGAAGGACCTTGGCGGTCATGGTGTCTCTCCCTCACCAACTCGCGAGTCTTCTCACTCAGCAGGGCCTTCTCCCAACCCCGCCGAGGCCCTTGCTGTGGGTGTTAGTTTTATTCCATTTGTCTCCAGTCTTTGCCTGGTTTGCCCAGGGAGACTGACAAAAGTGGGCCTTGCTCTCCAACTTCCATTTGGGTTTGATGGATGGAAGGCACCAGATAAATACCAGGGCAGGAGGAAGAAAGGGAAGGGAAGGGCGATCACCCCCAGCTACACACACTCACATGTGTCTCCTCTGACACACACACCCCTTCTCGCCCCCCCACCTGTACTCACTCACATGCACACTGTTCTCACACACTCGCTCATCTCCTGGCAGGTAGAGCAGCACCCCCTCATCCCTGTACCCTAGAAATGCTCCAGGATGCTTAGACCTCCATCGGCTCCTTAACTACCCACACCTCTGACGGTGGCCCAGCCCTCTAAGTCCTTCAGTTAAATGCAGAGAAACGGCTGCTGAGGGCACCTCACTGCTCAGCAATCACCCCGGATGTGCTGGGGGCCTCTACCAGAGCTCTGCAGAAGCCCAGGCTTAGGGCTGCATCTCAGCTGTCGGGCCTTCTGTTGCATTGCTCAGATTCCCCTCCCTGCACCCCGCCTCATGGCCTGATGATCTGAGAAGACACAGAGGCTGCCGCCTCCGTCGGGGGCTGTCTGCACACAGGGCTCACATTCCCTCACCTTCCCTCACGTTCAGCCCTTCTCATCACTGAAGCCCTGGCACGATCGTCACAACCTTTCTTGGAGATGGACTCACAGGCCTGTGACCCTGGAAGACAAGGGGCCAATGCGATCCCACGACCACAACGGCTACCTCAACAGCATGACTAGAATAGCCCTGGGGTCAAGTCTGGGTCACAAGTGGCAGTGACTGGAGTGAACTGGGGTTCACCCAGTTGCCGGAGCAACCAAGGGAATTTTATATTTCAGGCACCCGCAAGCTGGAAATTGAGAGTCTGTTCACTTTGCACCTGACAAAAGTACTCTGACCCTGTTCAATTCTCAAGTGTCGCCTCCTCCGTGAGGTCTGCTTCCTCAGCAGAATTAGTTATGGATGGGGCTCCTTCAGTCTTTGGGGACAGATCGGGTTGTGTTAGCTGGTGGCGTACCTGCTGGTCCCCCTCCACCCACCAGGAGACAGTGAGCTCTTCAGACACAGACCTGGCCTCATTGCTGCTCATTAATAGCTAAATGAACGAAGGAGGGATGAAGAGCGTTAAAGCAGGAAGTTTCCCAAGTCTTCTGCCTTGGGGGGGTCTGCTGCTTTGATTCACTGTTTGCTGGAGCAGAGAAGTTGCTGGTGTCCTGCTTGTCCACAGTGGTAGCTAGCTGGACCTCCTTCCCGACCAATGAAGAACGCGTAGGCTATCATGGATGGGATGGCAAGTTTCCTCATACAAATTGTATAAAACCTGGCCATTTCTGCTCTGGGGGACTCAGCCTTTTAGGATGGATCCCACTGAGCCCACCGGTGTGACCATTAAATTTCTCTCTGGGAAATTGCCACAACATTTACTCTCTGTAGACTGATAAAACAAACCATGGCTAGGCTAAATCAGGCACGTCAACATTTTCTAGATGTTCAATGAGTATGGATTGCAAACTTAAATTTAATTTGCCCAGGGCGGAGGCCAAGAAATTCAGCCTATTTCCTGCCTTTTCTGAAGACCAGTGGGAACCAGAAAGATCGAACATTTTTCAACATTTAGAGCACATGTTCCCTTCACAGGCATCTCTTCTTCTGAGATGAATTAAATAAGTGAAAGAAGCTTTGACCTAGAGTTAGGAGAACTTGCTGGAAACCTTGAGCTGTGGCTTGTAGCTAAGTGTCCCTTTCCACTGGACTTCTGGTCTCTGCTCTTCAGCCTCCTCAACTGCAAGAGCTGGACACAATCACGGAAATAGCAACTTTTGGCACTGGAGAGGAGAGCCAACCTTTGGCACTGGAGGGGAGGGACCTTCGCAAGGGAGGAGCCCAGCCAGGTCGTGGCCTGCCACAGTGGGTGCCAGGGGCCGGCAGAGTGGTGGTCTCCTGGCGTGCTTGGGCACAGCAGTGGGTGGACTATTTGGTTCAGCTCAGGGATTGCTGAGTAGAGAGATAAGCAGCCCTGAATTCAGAGAGAAGCAGCTGGGGCGGAGGTAATGTTGGAGCTATTTAGTTTGGGAGGCAAAGGAGACCAGAGAGGCAGAGAGAGAAAGAAGCCGGGAAGAACAAATTGACAACAGCTTTCTTCTGCGTGAGTACAGAATAATGCCCTCCCCGTGAGGGCTCCAGCAAGATCTCGCCTCCCTGCACCGGTAGCCACACTCACACGATGCACACAAGCATGGAAACCAGTGAGGACTGCACCCCAGTAATATGTCAGGAAGCTGAATCTCACTTACACCTGTCATTTTTTCCCTTGAACTAATAAGACTTGCTGGGGGTGTCAGAATCTCTCACTATTTGGTGAATTTGTTGTTTTCCCCTGTCATTTTCTCTTTTTGCTTTATATATTTTAAGGCTTTTAAAATAGGTTCAGTACAGATTTGGAACTGTTACATCTATCTCCCTGACGGACTGAACTTTTTGCCATGATGCTGTGATTCTCCTTATCCCTAGTAATGTTTTATGTTTTTCAGTCTTCAAAAATCTATTTGTCAGACATTTCTTTTCTTTTGGTTCTATTTGCCCAATCTCTCTTTTCCATTCTTTGATTTTTAGCCTTCTCTTTATTTCTAAGTCTGTCATGTAAAGGGCACATAGCTTAAGTTTTTATTGTATATCATAATCACGGTTTTTTAAGTGGAAAATTGCATTCGGTCTTGTTTATTTTACTTTGCGGCTCTGTCCCATTGTTCAATTCCCCTCTCTGTCTCCTGTCGTACTTTTGACGAGTTTTTTATGCATGTTATAGAGATTAGAAAGAAAATTCCACAGGAGGTTTGGAGTAAAGGGAAATAGACTATAATGTTCACCAAGAAGAAGAAAACAATACTTACTCTAATAAACCCAACATTAAGCAGGCAGAGTAACTGGTTTTCATTTGTTCCACCAAAATAAGTGTTAGTCTTACAAAGTTTAATCTGCTTATTCACTGTTCTCCTATAAGATACAATCTAGAGAAAAAAAATAAAACTGCAAAAAAAAAAAAAGCAATCATCTAGGCAACAATTATTGAGCACCAGCTTTGTGTAACACCCTGAGTCAGAGTCTGGAAGTTTCCATGTGAAGGGGCAGTCAGACAGTCAACACGTACACACGTGTTATTTCACATTTGAGAGGGGCATGGATCAGAAAGAAGGGCTGGGTCCATGGTGGGGAAGTTACTTTGAGGGGAGTGGTGAGATGTGGTTTCTTGGAGCTGAGACATGAAGGAGGGGAGGAGGGATCTTAGAAAGGGCCAGGTGGAAGGTGGGTCAAACAAAAGGAATTACAAAGCACAGGGTGAGAGATAGGCATCAAGGTGGCCTGTTGAGGGCTGGATGAAAGGAAGGTGACTGATAGGAAGGGTGAGGCCAAGCAGCAGAAGTAAGGAGGCTGGCAAGATCCAGATTCACCAGGGACTTAGAAGACATGGTAAGGAATCTGGGTTTGACTGAAAGACAAAGCATGATGTGGTTTTTAAAAAAAATGCCATTTTGTAAAGAAGGTTTCTATCGGGTGAATGACGATAAGTCATCGCTCTAATACGAAAACCACACGTCCTGAAAAATCTACCAAGCCTGTGGAAACTAGGACAACTGGTCACCCTAAGTATGTCATAGGTTTGACTCTTGGTCTATAATCAGGTCTTCAAGAAACATAACCCTATTACTAATAACTCAACCTAATCCTATCTTGAGTTTCTTCCTTCCCAACAGGGGAAGGAGACCACTTCCCCTTTCAGGATCACAAAGGAAGGTTTTCTAAGCAGACATTCAGAAAGCTGGGTGAGTGTCTATAGCTGGTCTATTAGAGCAGATACTCTAACTGCCCAAGATGAGGTAATCTGGGGGAGACCTGGCCCCTCTCGCCCTTACCAGTGTGAGACAAATTCCAGCTCTGGGTCCCCACCCCCTTCAGGCATCAAACCAAAAGGCACCACCAACACAGATACATGGTTCAGCTGCTTTACAGCCTTTCTATGATTCCAGGAGTGTGGATGATAACGTCTGTCTCTCTGCTGGAAGACTGTAATGGGTGGGGGGTGTCCTGGAAGAGAATCAAAGAGGAAAACTAGAGGGCTTTTCAATATTTTTTTCTGACACTAGTTAAAGCAGAGAGACAAGTTAGGAGGCAATTGCATATTCCAGGTGGCAGAAGACGGTCACTTGATGTCGTGATGGCAGTGGAGATGGAGAAGAGGGCACACTTGGAAACATATTTCCGGGAGGGGGTCTGCACTGCAAGCTCATGGAGGGGCGTGAGCGGCAGGGGGCCTCAAGGATCACATCTTCTGTCTGCTTTGCTGGCTCGGTAGTTAGACAAGAAGGTTAGCTGGCACAGTATTTGTGCCTCAAGAGGGAAAGCCCTCATGGGATATGGGGTGGCCTGTCCATCTGAGGGTCAGCTCTGCCATTGAAGAGAGCAGCCTCAGCAACCCAAGTGAACCAGCTCCAGTTTTATATTTCACCGAAGACTGGTTATATTTGTCTTTTGGAAAATCTGGTTACTCATGAGACATGGCAGTAAAGACATGGGCTCACTTATCTTGAAAGCATGGAGAAATATGCTTAAACGTCTCACAAGTTCACGAAATAAACAAGATTTTACTTGTATGTTACATGGAAAAATACTAAATACTCTTAAAGACAGTCAGACCAGTGGGACAGATTCCTTTTTTAACTTTTCCCTTTGATCTTATTGGGACTGAGATGTTGGTGTTGGATTGCGAGCCATGAATTGCTGGTTTTCTGGGAAGAAGGAAAGGAAAGGGAAAACAGCTACCAAAGAATTCTCTTTTCCCCATCTCCCAGAGGAAACACCAGTAAAACAAACAGAAAGACCAAAGGTCTGTTCTAAAATGCGGCCTAGGTGCTGGGGCTGTTTCTGTCTGCTCCTTGGAAACCTTTGACAAAGGAGTAGGCGGGCTGGTCAGGGAGAAGTGGGGAATAGCCTTAGTCTGAGTTTGGGAAGAAGTGAGGGGAAGTGGAGAAGGGGTTTGGGGTTGTAGGAGCCTGGGAAAGAGGAAAGAGAGATGCAGGAATTTGGAATTACAGAGGGAATGACGACTTGCTCTTAACTATTACCTTATGTTGATCATGAATTGTAAAACATGCTGGCTCTTTTCCTTTTTTAAGCAAAGCCCTATTATTGTGGAGTCTGAATCTCAAAGTGCTGGGAAAATAGAGTTTATGTGCTTACTTGTGCAGAGATTTCCTCTGCAAGCCCTGTTTTGGGGAGCAGGGGAGGGTCCTTATGTTGAATTATAAACCCAAAATGTTGGGCCCTCCCTGATGGCACAACGAGTTAAGGGACAGTGCTGCAAAGCTGGCTGCAGACATAAGTTCGATCCCGACCAGGGAGGTGACCCACATGGCGCGGCAGACCTCTCTGGATCCACCCACTGCTCCCCTCAGCCGTGGACTTCATCTGTTCTGCTCCCCACTCTGTCTCTGGTGAATCCTCTCACCACCCCTGCGCCTCTGGCCTGTACCCCAGTTCTGTATGCATAGATAAATAAATCTTTTTTTTTAAAGATTTATTTATCTATTCACACAGAACTGGGGTACAGGCCAGAGATGTAGAGGGTGAGAGGATTCACCAGAGACAGAGTGAGGAGCAGAACAGGCAGGTCGACGAAGTACACTGCTGAGGGGAGCAGCGGGCGGGTCAGGAGAGGTCTGCCGCGCCATGTGGTCACCTCCGGGGCAGGCGGGGATCGAATGGAACTCATGCGGAAGTGGCTTTAGCTCCTTTGTGCTGTGCTTTAACCTGCTGCACCACCAGGGAGGGCCAGGATAAATAAATCTTAAAAAAATAAAATAAAATAAACCCAAAATGTCATCAAAGAAAATAGAGCCTAAGGAGAGAGTTCCTCTTTCTAGGGCTAAGGCTTGTGGGACCCATGTCATCGCCACCATCCTCAGATCAAGAAGTGAGCAGGCCAGACTTAACAGCAAAGTAAAAAGTGCAGGCTGGTAGACATGGCACTCCTCTGCTGACTCCGCCTCAGCCCGGTTCTTGCAGAACTCCCCACGCTCAGGCCTGCTGCCCGGCCCCTGGCCTAAGGGATGTGCTGCATGCTTGGATCCTGTCCATGCAGCTTAGGAGCTCACTCGATGCATCTAAAACTGTATAAAAGCTAATTTTCTGGGGCCCTCCCTGGTGGTGCACGTCTTAAAGCGCAGCACTGTGAAGCTCCTTGAAGTCACTGTAGCCTGAGTTTGTTCCCCGGCCGGGGAGCGGCCCACATGGCACGGCAGACCTCTCCTGACCCGCCTGCTGTTCTCCTCAGCAGTGTATTTCACTCAATCTGCATTGCACTTCACTGTTCTGCTCCCCACCCTGCCTCTGGTGAAGCCTCTCACCCCATACCTCTGGCCTTTACCCCAGCTCTTATGTGCATAAATGAAAAAAAGAGAAGCAAATTAACTATGGAGACAGAAAGCCAAGAGATGGCAGTCTGGGAACCGGGTTGGGGAGCAAGGGAAATTTTGGGGGTCATAAATGCCCTCGCTGTCCAGCTTGGGATGACCATTTGACAGATGTACACATTAGTCAAAGCCCATCACATCACACACTTAGAACACACGCAGTTGGCTATTGTATTTCAATTATACATCAACAAAGCTATACGGATCTTTGAAACTCAAAGGGCAGCTATTAATGTTTTTATTTCTTCTGTATTTCTTCTAGAACAGTTATAATCTCCCCCATGTACATGAATGTAGGAAGACTAGCAGATGTCACGTACTCAGAAAAGCAAAAGGGCATGTTTGTGCTTTTCTGGCTTCTCACCCCAGCATCGAATTTATGTTGTGAGCCAACCTCTCCTGCCTCCCTCCCGCTCTCCAGCCCCATCTCCCCTACAACAAAGAGGCAGTGAGTTATTCCACAAATTGCGTTTGTTCAGAAACAACAGCAGAAAGCAATTAGGAAATGTGGTTCCATGGCAAAACAAGCACACTTCCCCAGAACAAAAGAAAACCCCTTCTATAGATTTCTGAGGGGGCGTCGTGAACACAGCGTCTCCTGAGGGAAACGGAAATTTGGAGTGTAACATCTTCTCATTTGCTGGTCATGGTGTTCTCTCATTGGCTGGGCTGTTGCTGGCCAAGAAAGAGCAGCTTCCTCCCGCTGGAGAGGCAGGGTCAGGTCTCCCCTGGCTGGATTCTGTTTGTGTGTGTGTGCTGATTGCACAAGCACCAGAACATTCTTCTAGTCTCCTGACCTCATTTAAATGAGGTTTCTAGATATTATTTTGCACACACCCAGCCCTAAGTTTCACCACATGGAACTGTCAGTTCCCCGAATACTCCCTCTCTGGCTACTGTGGCCTGGAGAGCAGACAGCGCTGAGCCAGCTGCAGAGGGTGCCTGCCATCAGGAGGGCGGGGCCAGAGGCAGTCCAAGGCACGACCCCCTTCCCTGCTGGAGCTGACCTCTTCCTGCCTGGCTCCCTGCTGTGGGAGGGGAGAGATGAGTCAGTCCGGCCTGTGAGATGTCAGCCTGGAGGCTGGGGCACCGGCATGGCCTGGCAGCCTGAGCAGATGCCCAGACTGGCCCTCCACTACTGCTCTGATCTAGGCCTGTGTGCTGGGTGAGGCCCTGGAAGCGCCTCTCATGGAGCAGCCAGTCCCTGCTGGCCGTCAGCACAGGCCAGGAGCAGGAAGCACGTGGCTACCAAGTGAAGGAGGGTCGGGCTAAGATGGTTCTTTAGCACAGCCAGTCCAGCCCTCCTTCAAGGCTGCATACCAGAGAGGGGCAGGGGTGTCTCAAATCCCATGGCCACTGTGGTTCCGGAAGCTCTGGGCCCCATGGCCGGGGATTGTCTGGAGGCACAAGACTCCAATGAGCTGAGCTTGTCTATGTCCACTGCTCCCGGGGCATGGGAACCCTCATGCCTACCTCCCAGCCCCAGAAAGAAGGGACTTGGATGGGTGGGTGGGGGGCGGTCACACCTGCCCAGCCAGCCCCAAGTCTCATAAACCTATTCCTTGCCACAAAGCTCTTAATATTCACTTCCTGCTCACTCTGTGCCTGTGGGTGAACTCCGGCCACAGTAAAGCAAGACTCCTGAATTCTTTTGCCTTTGCATTTTTTAATATCTCCTGAGGACTTGATCTTACTCTGGACTTCAGGGCACACTGGGCTCCATCTTATGGAGTGTACAGAAGAGTCAACATGGCTTGTCCATCCTTTGCTCACTCAGCTGGGAGAAGTGTTAATGGGATCGGTTATTACTTTCAGAAATTATAGTGCAGGTGTTTGACAAGTCCATATTTGCAGGATGAAGAGTGAGATGACGAAAATCTCAGATCTTGGAAAACAAAAAGGCCAAGGACTTTGGGTCTTTCACTTGTCCAAGCTCCCCTTTCCAGCCCTCAGCTCTGCACCCTCCTACTTAGCAGGACAGGGCCCTTCATTTCCCCGGAGGTGCCAGGCTTGTTCGCCCCCGATTGTCTGTCTTCATGTGAACCTTTCAGGAACAGTTGTTAAATTGAAGGCTCAAAGAATCCCAAGATCAAGTCCTCGGGAGGTATTAAAAAATGCAAAGGCAAAAGAATTCAGGAGTCTTGCTTTACTGTGGCCGGAGTTCACCCACAGGCACAGAGTGAGCAGGAAGTGAATATTAAGAGCTTTGTGGCAAGGAGTAGGTTTATGAGACTTGGGGCTGGCTGGGCAGGTGTGATATTGCAGGGAAGGGCAGCCTGGCACTGGGTCAGGGGGCACGCTTGGATGGCCCTGTCCACAGAGCCCTTCAGGGAAACCTGGGGTGGGGTGGGGGCTCGGGGGTGGGAGGGGCTGTAGCCCTTTAATCCTCTGGTCAGCCTCTTTGTTTTAGGGCTTCCTCCCTCCCCCTCTCATTTTTCACTCATTCCCAGTCCATTCCAGCAGGGCAGCTAGCAGGAAGACCCGGCCAGCTGCGCGTGTCAGTGGCCAGGAGGAAGCTGAGCAGGCTGGGGTAGGATTTAGCTACTGAACTCTTACAGTAGAGTTTGAGTTTTCCATTAGAGAAGTATCCAAGGATGGTTTTGAGGTCTAATGCTTGCAATGCACGCGCTTACATGCTTAGCAAGCTGTCAGCTCCGGGAGCAAGGTGAGCCTCGGCCTGCTTAGAGGTGGGCTTCTTAGAGGTCGGTCCACTGTGGCAGACCCAAGCCGCCCTCCGGCCTCTGCAGAGCCGGGCAGTCTGCCTGGGGGTGGGGTGGGGGCGTGTGAAATCGCTGCTCGTAACTGCACCCTTTGGGAGGAGGAAGCTGACCCTGGGCGGGACAGAAAGCCCAGTGTCAGCACCAGATGCCAAAGCTGGACAGAATCAGACTTGAGGAGATCTAAAATAGATGCTCTAGGGATTAAGCAGGCCCTTGATCTGGATGCAGTACCGCTGACCTGGTTTCTGGATTGCTCATCCATCAGCAAATATTTATCAAGCTGTGCTTAGCGGGAGGCGGTTTGGTATAAAGGGATGTTATAAACATGTCCCGGCCTGCCCGGAGCTGGCGCGCGGAGGTGGGGCGACAGGCCTCAGCGCAGATACCAATAAAACCAGCCTGCAGGCACACGGCACACCCGGGCATGGAGGCCCTGGCACTGTTGTGCAGGAGCCCAGGCCACCGGGGTCAGGGTTGGAGCCTCAGGGAAGGAACAGGGCCGGCCCTTGGGCACGCACAACCGTCCTCGGCCTTTTGCCTACTATGGGGACGTGGGGGGGAGGTTAGGAGGTGCCAATGTGGGCGGAAGGGTGGGAGGTGCCAATGTGGGCAGGCCAGTGTCCACATAGGTGAGATCTCTGGAGTCTTCCACCGCATCGCCGGATCCAGGCCATGCACTGCCGGCCTTAAAGCCGCTCCCGGCCTGTGGGAAGGGCTCTTGGTCCACTTGCCAGTCAGCTCTCCAGCGAGCTTGCTGAGGCCATCGCCATTCCCCATTTCTCTAACAATGACCGCGGTGGGCACAAGGCTGTGGCTGCCCGGGCACCCCTCCCCTCAGCCTTTCCGAGGGGGAAAGTTGCCTGAAACTCCACTACGATAACTTAATTCTGATGGAGTGAAGTGGCCCCCTCCCCGGCCTCCTTTACTGAAACTCCACTCAGGCGGCAGACTGAAGTCGCTGGGACTCTGGTGTGAATCACTGCGCAGATGCAGCATCTCGTGAGAAGCAGGTCTCGGGGAACCCTTCCCGCTGGGCGCTCCCCTGCCCACGGGAGCTGACCCACCACCCTGTGCCAATAGGTCTGAGGCCTCATCTTTCAGTCCTAGGTGACAACAGCGAAGAGAGAGCTCAAAGACAACTTGGCAAACGTCCAAAAAGATGCCTGCGGGGATCTTCCTTGTCTATTTACAACAAGAAAAACCCAAAACCAAAAAAAAAAAAAAACAAAACTGGAAACAAACCAAAACCCATCAATAAGAGACTGAGTCAGTCATTGCACACAATGACGTCTGTGCACTAGAAAAAGCAGTGAGTGGTTGCTCTGTTCACTACGAGGGTGTGAGCCCTGCGGACATTCTTCACGGAATAAAGCGAGGTGGAGAAGTGGATTATGCCACTGTTTATGGAGGAAGTGAGGTGATACGATTAGATTCAAATTCTTCTTGAGTTTTAAAGATGTCTCTGGAGGAGGGCATGGAGACGACAGGAATGTAAACGAGGTATCTCCAGACATGTTTGGGTTTGTAGATTTGACCTTGGAGACATGCATGCTTGACCTAATTATAAACAGAATCAAAATGAAACACCGGTCCTTAACAGTTGGGGGGAAGTCCTACCGGTGACTCTGAGCATCCAGCTGACCGCACTCCCCACAGAGAAGGATTGCCCCATTACTCTAAGTACAGCCATTTGGCTCGTGGGGTTGAAGCCAACGGTCCATCTGCAGGGTTTCCTCACTCCCCTGCCCTTGTCCCTGAAGAGTGGTCCTGGGTGCCCCAGGTGATAGATGGGCATGGATATTCCAGAATTCCTATGTGAAGTCCTAGCCCCCTGCCTCAGACCGTGACCTCATTTGCAAAGTGTTGCTCAGATGTCATTAGCTTTAGATGAGCTCACTACGGTGGGCCTAGTCCCAGGGCCCTGGTGCTTATAAACAGGGAGTTTGGACGCAGAGAGACACATGCCAGGGAGAACTCCACATGAAGACGGAGGCAGAGATGGGGTGATGCTTGTACCTGCCACGGAGCATGGAAGGTGGCCAGCTCCGAGCAGCAGCAGAGGGAACCGAGGGAGAGGCACGGAACAGACACTCCACCTCGGCCTGAGAGGGAACCAATTCTGACACCTGGATCTTGGACTTCTGGTCACCAGGACCCCGAGACAGCCACTTCGAGTTGGCGAAGCCCCCCACTGCGGACTCGGTTAGGCAGCCCTAGCCGGTCCATGCCTCTGGCTTCTCTAGTTAATTATTTGTGTGGCTTACTGCCTCTGTCACTCTGGAATACGTCAGGGCTGGCCACCCCCTCCTGCCTGCTTAAATCCATTGGCAGATGGAGAACTGTACCTTCCCTTAGGGTGAGGCCTCGCCCTGAGGAGCTGCTGTCTGCTGCTGCTTGGGCCTCAGGCTCTTCACCCTCCTCCACTCAGACTTCTGCCCCACCCCCACTACTCTCGGCTCTGATTCATAATTTGAAGGCTTTGGATTATGCTTGCCCCTAATATTGCTGAACATCAAAGACACTGACTTTATCATCCTTCTGGATGCTTCTGTATGACTGAAAGGAGAAACAGAAGGATGCTAAATGTGATCCATGCTCATGCCAGAAGTCCTTAAGATTAAAACCCATTCGCCCTGCCCTCACAGTGATCAAGTATATGGAAATTAATTTTCCCATGGCGATAATTACAGGTTACTTTTCATCTTCAAGATACTTGAGCAACACTTACCAATGACTCCGTCCAATACCCTGGAGCAATTAAAAAGAGAACCACATATTTAATTTGGCACAGGAGAAAATTACCAATATTAGCAGACAAGATATACCTTGGAGGGCTGGGGGTGTGTGTGTGTGAATAATTAGTTGTGGTAGAAATATTTCGAGGCACGATCACCCTCTGCTTTCATCAGAGTAAAGAAATGGAAGCTTCATTAGGAAGCCAATCTTATTTCCAATTTACAGATTCAGACAGGCACTTCTTGTCCTGGCAAACACTGATTAGCCAATAATAATCTAACCTGAGGTTAATGTAAAAACTGTAAATCTGCAGTATCCAGAGTTTTGAAAATCCCATGTTCGCTTCCCTCCTTTGTTACAAAAAAGTGAGGACCAGAGAGAGAGTGATACACCCCTTATTGCTATGCCACTGGGACCGCCCTGTCAGGCACCACCCATGCTCTTCCAAGGCAGGGGTGGAGGGGAGGCCGACCACCCTCGCGTGCGAGCAGCTGGGGCTCACATCTGGAGAAGGCCGGGTAATGAAATTTATGGAGAGAGGCTCCCTCCTGGTTTCTGTCAGGCCTCCTTCTCTTGCCCCTCCTGCGTAATTGCTGGGCCCCACCCTCCTGTGGTGCTTTCAGCCTTCAGAGCCCCAGGCCTGACGGCAGGAGCCTGCACCTTCAGGAAAGCTCTGTTCATGGATGTTGCTGGAAAGAGACTCCACTTGCACCTCCTTCCTGTAGTTCTGCCCCTGGCCACAGCCCTGGGAGAGGACTGTGTGAGGTCTGTGAGGGAGCCATCCTGCAGGGGATGTGCCCAGGTCCCTGGGAAACACCTGCCCCTCGGCACCCGTGATTGGCATTGCCCCTGCAACTGGTCTGCAGTCTGAAACTGTGGCTCCCAGATCACCCCGCGCCTGCCTACATCCCTGAGAAAAGAGCAGGCCCCAGAAGATCAGTGCTGGACCGGGCTGTTATTGAGAGAAACTGGACTGAGGCAGCTGTCCAGAAAGATCTGAGGGAGAAATGGCCTACCAGAAAGCTGACCCCCTCAATCTGAGCACCCAGAGTCCCTAGGGAGGCTTTGAAGTCTCAGTAGTCACCAGCAGCAACCCAGTCAAAATCCTGCTCAGTGGTTTCAGTGGCGCAAACGAAAACAGAAAAGTTTCCTTTCAGGTCAGGAGCAAGACAGAATTGTCCGCTCTTACCACTTCTATTTCCTTTAGTCTCAGAGGTCTTAGCCAGAGCAACTAGGACTAAAAGGAATCCAGATTGCAAAAGAAGTGAAACCACCATCTGCAGATGATATGGCAACAATTAGAAAATCCTAAAGACTGACTCCTTTAAAAAAACTAGAAACAATAAGTGATTACAGTAAAGTGACAGGCTACAGAATTAACATACAAAATGTCTGCTGTGATCCTATACACAAATAAGTAAGTAGAAGAGAAAGAAATTAAGAAAATCCATTTACAATCATAGCAAAAAGAATTAAATACCTAGGGACAAATTTAACAAGGAAGTTGAAAGACCCAAACCATGAAAACTATAAGACACTGTTAAAAAATACAGAATAAGACACACAGAGATAGAAAGATACTCCATGATTAGGGATAGTGACAGTTAATGTAGTCAAGAGGAATATATATAGACTCAGGACATCCCTATCAAAAATAACAATGATGCGGGCCCTCCCTGCTGGCGCAGCAGGTTGGGACGCAGCACTGCAGGCTGGTGGCTTCCACTTCAGTTCGAGCTCGATCCCTGTCCCGGAGGTGACCCACAGGGCGCGGCAGACCTCTCTTGACCCACCCGCTGCTCCCCTCAGCAGTGGACTTCATCGATCTGCCTGGTCTGCTCCCCACTCTGTCTCTGGTGAATCGTCTCACTGCCCTGGCACCTCTGGCTTGTACCCCAGTTCTGTATGCATAAATAAATAATCTTAAAAAACAACAACAACAACAATGATGCTTTTAAAGGAAGTAGAATAGAAAAAATAAAACAACCTAAAATCTATATGGAGCCACCAAAAACCGCAAATAGCTAACGCAATCTTGAAAAACAAAAAGTGATGATAATTTAAGAAGTACAATATTGGAATAGAAACAGACACATGGCTTAGTGGAATAGAATTATGAACCCAGAAATAAACCCATACGTATACTGATGCTTAGCCTATGACTAGAGATGTGACTTTACAATGGAGAAAGGAAGTGGAATGGGGAAAACCAGGCAGCCAGCAAAAAAATGAAACTGGATCATTCTTTAACTCCATAACCAAAAAAAAAAAAAAAAAAAGAATTAAAATGTGAATTTAATACCTGAAACCATAGAAGAAAACCTAAGTGATATGTCAGCATTACAGATGTCTGTGGGAACATGACTCCAATGTGTAGGGACATAAAAGCGAAATGAAAAGAAAGTATCAGTGGAATGAAAAGACCTGTGGAATGAGAGGAGATATTTGCATGTCAAGGGGTTGGTGTCTAGGGTATATAACGAACTTATGCAATTCAACAACAAAAAACCTAAAACAATTAAAACCTGGGCAGATCTTAATAGACACTTATACAGCAGATCCACAGATGGCCAATAGGCATAGGGGAAAAAGGCTAATTATAAGTTATTATTAAGGAAATGCAAAACAAAGCCATAATGAGACATTTCACATCCGTAAGAATGGCAGAGACCAGAAAGACTTCTGACATGTACTGGCGAGTGTGTGGCAAATGTTAATGGGTGCAACCATTTTGGAAAACAGAACTTCTTCAAAAACTAATAATAGAACTACCATTTGACCCAGCAACCCCACTTCCGGATGAACATGAAATCATTTACTTGAAGCGTTATATGTACCATGATGTATATTGTAGCAACACTCACTATAGCTAAGAGATGGAAATAATCTAAGTGCCCACTATTAGATGATTGTTTTTTGTTTTTCTTTAAAAAAGATTTACTTATTTTCTTATACAAGATGGGGTACAGGCCAGAGGTGTGAGGGGTGAGAATATTCACCAGAGACAGAGTGCGGAGCAGAACAGGCAGATCGATGGAGTGCTTTGCTGAGGGGAGCAGCGGGCGGGTCAGGAGAGGTCGCTGCACCAAGTGGGTCAGCTCCCCGGCCAGGGATCAAACTTGTGCTGCAGTGGCTGCAGACAGCTAATTAGTGTTTCACATAAACCTGTTGTACCACCATGGAGGGCCCTGTTGATAGATGATTGGATAAGGAAGACAACTGGATTTCACCTATGTGCGCAACATAAGGAAACAAAGCAGATGAATGAATAAACAAAATTAAGCCAGTGGACATTGACAGCAGAACTGAGGTTACCTGAGGGTAAGACCGTGGGAATAAGGCTGCGCCCTTCTCTGCTCCCTCAAGCGCCCTCTGCAGAAGAACCGCCTTTTCATGCCTGAGTTGCATCCTTTTGCAAGGAGCCTCTGCCAGCTACTGCCAACATGAGGCAGAGTCTACGCTGCTGCCCCTTGACTTGGGCTCAGCTATGTGATTTGTCTTAGCTTGAGGGACGTAAGCAGATAAAAATCTCCTGCAAGAGCTTGGGCATGAGTTTGCCCTTTTATGGTGCTCTCCACAGCGCAGCAAGAGTTATAAGAAGGAGCCCGGGCCATTGTGCTGAGAATGAGACCCAGATGGCCAAGTCATCACTGTCACCCCAGCTGACATGGAACCAGCCACCAGACATGGGAAAGCGTTTAGACCAGCCAAGTTCCCAAGCCAACCTCAGAGTTCTGTGGATCTGACTCAACCCAGAAGAAATGTCCAGCTTAGCAGAGTCATGAGAAGTTTAAAAAAAAGTCTGAAACCACTAAATTTCTTTGTGGTTTGTTACACACCAAAAACCTTCCTTATTCATGTTTTTAGTTCCCACTTCACCTCCACATGCACTTTCATATTTCACAGGAAGAGGCATATATTCTATGTTTTCATTATTTACCTTTTCGTGGTGTCTGGTACCTTCTATTATGGGTGGAGATTTATTAGTCTTGATTGCTGTTCTCCTTCTTGTCTACCCTCCCCGAATACAAATATTTCAATGTTTTAGGAAATCAATATTCAGTGGTTACTTGAGTATGCCATATCACTTTTATTCACATCTGAACACTGTATACTCCGGTTAAATTTCTTTCTCAGTTTTTCATTTTCTCTTGAACTTACAATAATTGCTTTGTTGACTTGTGTGCTTTGTTTTCTCAGTGCTTATTGTTTGCTAAGTCTTGTCACACTTTCCCAGTCCTTTTCAGAAAAACTTGGTCTGCCAGGTCTTTCCCCTTAAGGGGCTGTTAAGTGGGGTGCTAGGAGGCTGCTTGGATTTTGGGGGGGTATTTTGGGGAATGGCCGCTTTTAACTATTGGTACATGGTTTCTTGACCTGTCTGGGCCATTTGTTGGGGAACAAAATGCCATTATCTTTAGGTTTTTCCTCTTGGGCTAGTCAGGGGATGGATTTGGGTTTTGTGGGCTTAGAAACTTATACAAAAAGATCCACAGTGTTTAGGTGAATTGAATGCTTGGCTCATAGTTACAACACATTTTTCCCTTACATCTTCAGACTATAAACTCTTCTAATAACCTCTTGATTTGACAATGATTGTAAAACATCCATAGAAAAGGGAGAAAGTTTGTGGCCCTGTAGTTTGCTTGACCTTATTTGTTGTTATTTATTGACAATTTAAGAAAAGTTTTTTTATTTAAATTAACTTTACCACTCATTATTGGTAATAATGTGGCAATTTCCCAGAGAAATCAGAGCACTCAGAGAGTGGCACTCAGAGAGGTGGAGAGAGAGATTTAATTGTCATACCGGCGGGCTCGTGGGATAAGTCCCAGAAAACTGAACCCGAATTACAGGAGTGGTGAGGTTTTATGCCGTTTATAGGAGGAAACTTGCCATCCCATGCATCATAGTATCATAGCATCATAGCGTAACTGTTCTTTGTTTTTTCCGGAAGGGGGTCCAGCTAGCTACCACTGTGGACAAGCAGTGCAGGAGACCAGCAACTTCTCTGCTCCAGCAAACAGTGAATCAAAGCAGCAGACCCCCCCAGCAGCAGGCCTGGGGAAGTAGCAAAATCTAGCAGAGTGCTGGGAAACTTCCTGCTCCAAAATCATGTAAGTTTTAAGAACTATTGTCAGGCCCTCCCTGCTGGCGCAGCAGGGTAAAGCACAGCACTGAGAAGCTAAAGCCACTTCCGCCTGCCCCAGAGGTGAGCACCTGGCGCCGCAGACCTCTCCTGGCCCGCCCGCTGCTCCCCTCAGCAGTGGACTTCATCCATCGGCCTGTTCTGCTCCTCTCTCTGTCTCTGGTGAAACCTCTCGCCGCCCCTGAGCCTCTGGCCTGTCCCCCAGTTCTGTATGCACAAATAAATAAATCTTTAAAAAAAGAAAAAAGAAGAACTATTGTCAAATTTGGGAAAACATTAAGAAAATAGATTAGTGATTTCCTAGGCCTAGGAGGGATGGGGAAGGCAGCATGGTGGCTAGAAGACAGAGGACTGTTCCTGGGGAGAATAATAAAGTGTTCTCAAGTAGACTGTGGTCCATTTTTGTTCACATACTAAGAAACCATTGAACTGTGTGGGTTTGCTAATTTTTTTTAAAAGATTTATTTATTTATGCATACAGAACTGGGGTACATGCCAGAGGTGTAGGGGCAGCAAGAGGCCTCACCAGAGACAGAGTGGGGAGCAGAACAGGCAGATCGAGGGAAGTACACTGCTGAGGGGAGCAGCGGGCGGGTCAGGAGAAGTCTACCAGCCAGGGCAGGCGGGGATGGAACTCATGCGGAAGTGGCTTTGGTTTCTCAGTGCTGTGCTTTAACCCGCTGCGCCACCGGGGAGGGCCAGGATTTGCTAATTCTAAGCGGCCTATCCAGCCTCCATTTTGTTACTGACAGTTCTGTATTCCTGAGGTGAGGTCAGAACTGCCGGGTCATAGGAACCCAACTCGACAAAGTGCCTTTCATATCAATTAATAGCGTAAAGCTGGACCACCCTGGGAAGGGTCTGCTTCATGAGGTATGACCAGGAACGCTTGGGGGGGCTGTAGGGGCTGCTGATAACAATACGTAAATTTACTTGTGACTTATACATCGCAGGTAGGATGGGGAATGCCAGGGGGTGGGTGTGTGGGGTTGACTGATGTCTAACAAAGGACCCCGGAAGCTGATCAGTGGAATACCGTGTTGGTAAGATTGAAACCCTGACTGGGTTAGTATGGCTTGATCGCAACTATAGCACCAAGCCACCAGCAGATGAGATAGACTCAATCTCTAATACAATAGATGACAATCCCACCCTTCCCCTTTTCCTTCTTCTGCTTCCCCGGCTCCTTTTCTGCTTCCCTTACAATTGACACTGCACCACTAATTTATCAATAGAAGGGCCAGGATCTTAGTCTTGAGCATCCCACATTCCGTAGTCCCCTGCACGACTTCCGTTTCTTTATCAGTGTGTTGCTGCCTGATGCAACAGAATTGTACACTTGACGTGGGTAAATGCATGGTAGGTGACTTATCTTTTATTTAAGCTCAAGTAAAACTGTATCCGTTTGTCTCTTCTAAAACTGGGATGTTCGGATGTATTCTGCACAGATTAATTTCTGCATCTGTGTATTTCAAATCTTGCTTCTTCTCATGGCCCAGGTATTTCGCAGGCCAGTGGCTAAAGGACACACTTCTAAGATAATGGCAGATTTAGGACTGTCCTTCTGGCCCGACCTGACCACCCCAGGTAGGTGAGCCATTCCCACAACCCGAGCACATGTTTAATCACTGAACCTCAAATTATAAAAGCACAATTCAACATCTTCCTTGGTGCCAGATTCCCCATGACCACTAGATCATCACTTGACTCAAGAGGAACTTGAGAAGCAGAGGAAGAGCAGAAGTGGAAGAAGCAGAGGAGAAGCAGAAGTAGAAAGAGCCAATGGCCTCACCCCTTTTTTGCAAATTAAATAAGAACAAGATCATTTTAAACAGAAACACTCTCTTCCAGGAACAAATAACAGCGGGTCTTGAAATTGACAATTGTTAGACCAAAGTCTTGGGGAATTTGAGCGTTGGTGAGCTTAAAGCACCTTGAAAGGCTTGATTTAGAGAATTCTAGACCCCATGAATCTTGCACATGAAGAAAGTAAACCCAATTAACTATTGAATCTTCTGCCCAGGAAACTGTAACAATGTAAAAACTTCAGATATATAAGAAGAAAATTGAAGCAATTGAGCAAATTTCTTAGTAGCTGACCCAAGACTACAGAGGTCAAAGTCTGGACATAGAAAGATCTTTCTGGTCCTCCTGAGTGGCCCAGTGCAACACTGCAAACTCGCTGCAGTGCTTAAGTGTGAGTTTGATCCCTGTCCCTGGACGTGACCCACAGGGCACAGCAGACCTCTCCTGGCCTGCCTGCTGCTCCCCTCAGCAGTGTACTTCGCACATCTGCCTGTTCTGCTCCCCGCTCTGTCTCTTGTGAATCCTCTCACCACCCCTGCACCTCTGGGCTGTACTCCAGTCTTGAAAAAAAAAACTTCCCCCAATTTTGAAAATAACATTATAGCATCTCATAAGTGTGTCATAATTTCCTAAGCTCTTCTCCTTTTGCTGGTGTTCATATTTTTCTATTATATATAATGCTGGGATAAAAGATCTCTCTGGGCATCTTATTTTCTCATTTCTTTTTTTTGAAAATGCATTTTTTAATAGTATTATTTTAAAGGTTTATTTATTTATATATGCAGAACTGGGATACAGCCAGAGGTGCAGGGGCGGTGAGAGGATTCACCAGAGACAGAGTTGGGGAGCAGGACAGACAGATGGACGAAGTGCACTGCTGAGGGGAGCAGCAGTGGGGCAGGAGAGGTCTGGCCATGAGGATCACCCCAGGGGCTGAGGATCACCCCGGGGCCGGGGATCGAAATTGCAGTGAAGCTGCAGCAGCTGGCCAGCAGTGCTGCATCCCAACTCGCTGAACCACTAAGGAGGGCCCTACTTTCTCCTTTCTGGAAACTTTGCTCAAAGAACACCTTTGTAGAAATAGGATTCCTGGGCTAGAGCCTCTATTTATTGTGAATCTTAGCTCATTACCAAAGAGCTTTCCCTCAGTGCCATACAGCCCCACCAATTATGTATCAGTCTGCTCACCAGTCCAAGTTATAGTCACTTAATAAAGAACTGGAAAGAATCTTTTGTTTATATTTAACTTCATTTCTTTGGTGTATCATTTTCCTCTACGTTTCTTAGGAAGTTTTGTTACTGTCTGTGGCTGTCAGTTCATCTTCTTCACATATTTTTCAACTTCTGCTCTGATGTTTTAATTATGAATTCTCTGATATGTTTAGATAGCAGTGCTATCATTCAATCTGCTTTATTTCTCCCTGCAGTTTGCCTTTTGCTTATTCATTTTCTTTGTACTGTTCCTTATGCTAAAGCTTATGTTTTGGGGTGGGCAATTCAAATTGATTTAGAGTGTGGCTTAAATGTTCTATTGGCTTGTACTCATAAAGCATAATTTCAAAGGTTCAGGCTCCTTTGTCTCTATTAATTTTCCTTTAAGTGTATTAAAAAATTCATTAAGTACATCCATACTAAATGACAAAAAAAATAATAACTTGATTGAACCACAGGCTTTTTAGCAGGCCACTAAATTATTCCTATAAAGATCCTTAGGTTGTTTTGAAGCCTGTGTGATTGAAAGGCAAACATTTCCACAAAATCCTGAATTGTGTGAAAGGGACATAAAAAAATCAAAGGAGTTAGGGTGGTGGTGTGGAAAAATAAGTAGTTATAAAATAAAAATCCTCATGAGTGAAGAATTTACAGGAAATTGGGCCTTCCCTGGTGGTGCAACGGGTTAACAGCACAGCACTATAAAGCTAGCTAGTGGCAGCTGCTTCAGCATGAGTTAGATCCCCGGCCAGGGAGGTGACCCATATGGTACAGCAGACCTCTCCTATCTTGCGTGCTGCTCCCCTCAGTGTTATACTTCATCAGTCTGCTTCTTCTGCTCCCCACTCTGTCTCTGGTGAATCCTCTCACTGCCCCTGCACCTCCGGCCTATACCCTAGTTCTGTGTGCATAAATAAATAAATCTAAAAAAAAGAAAAGAAAAGAATTTACAGGAAATAACATTTGAGGGATGGTTAGGGGCATCTTTTGAACCAAGCACATTAAGTTCTTTTGAAATACTTCAATATAATGTTAAATAAAGTAGCTGAGTCCTGTTTATTAAGGAGTATTCTTTAGCCCAAACAATTTTTTGCCTCATGAATAGATTGGGGAGCAGGGGTGGAGGGCAGACTAACTTAATATTCTATCTACTGATGTATTTTCCAGGTGCCTCACATTGGAGAAGACAGTAATGAGGGGACTAATAGAGAGCCGAATTGATTTTTCACTAAATCTTTTATGTCTTGCCTATATGACAGACTCATTCATCTGCTATAGACCCACCTATTGGCAGATATTCCTTGGAAGAGCCTTTAAAAATTATCTTCTCCAAGAGTTCTATGATTGATAGAGGGTTAAGGTGGAAGAGCACATTTTAACCATAAATTATGGTGTGAAAGGCCAAACTCAAATAACTTGTAATGAAATAATGTCAGCTGGGTGGAAACAGTGATGAGGTAGAAGGAGACTTGTAAAAATCTGCAGGGTAGCTAGAGTAGATGCAAAAAAAATCGTTTTCAGGGCATGGATTTAATTTAAAATCTGCATTAAAATTATCATTAGAGTTTGTCTTCACATACAGTATAAGTTCAAATTAATTATAGCTGAGTGCTGACTGTGTGCTGTTGGAAGGCTTAATGTCAATGAACTAATTAAATCCTCACAATACCCCATTGAAAAAAATTATTATCTCCATTTTATTTATGAAAGATTGGAATGAGCTCATACAGGCTTTTAATCTAACTTCACATCATCACTGTGCACATTTTATTTCTTTGCCTCTGTGTGCTGAGATCTGGGTCAGTGTAGCAATAAATTGCAATCTTCTAAAATACCAATTTTCTCTCAAAATGACTCAGACTAGAATTTATCCAGTCCACTGAGATCTTTGTTTTACCAACTTCTCCTCTTCCCCATTGGTTGATGGTATTTATTGAGTCCCTCTTTCTGGTTAAGGCTGGCTTTTCCCTGGTGCCCACATTACCCTTTAAAGTAGTTTAAAAGTGGGTTATCAAATAATATAGAAGTATTATGCAAGCTAGAATAACTGTCCATTCAGAAGTAAATCAAGCCTCTGTGCTTAGAATTTATATTGTAGTGCTGGAGATAAATAACAAATGACACAGTGATCCTCAATGCTGTCAATTGGTTCTTGGAAGCTATGACTTTAAGCAATATATAGCGTAAGGAAAGCAGGTCTTCCAATAGGGTCATTTTGTTTAAAGTCAGCAGAATTATTTTACTCTACTAGAGGGCCTGCGTATTTCCTTTGCAGCAGTGCTCATTGAAGTCATTCCAGTATAATCACCTCGACTCAAAATAGACTGTGGTCTCCAGCTAAGAATATGGTTGGCATGGGGGAAAGCCTCCCTAGCCCCAAAGCGTTAGACCGTATATATATATATTTTTTACGAGGTTCAAATCTCATACAAATACAAAGTGATACCTGTTAAACATTTTATTTGCTCCTTTTTAATGACGGGGATGATTAAGATGTTATAAGTGGCTTAATAGAGAACTTAAAGTACCCACTTATGTTACTGAATCAGGAAATAGAAATAAATTTACAAATAGCTGCAAAATTGCTTTTTCCAAAGAGTGGGAAGATTCGATAGGAAATTTAATGAACCCCAGTATTTCGTCATTATTGGTTACATACAATTTAGTTGTACAGAATGCTACAAAGACGATGCAAAGTCGCTATAATATCAGAACGCCTGAAAGGGTGTGCCAGACGAAGGCTGGCTTTTCACTGAGCGCACCCACTATTCTTTTGGTCCATTTCAGGGTGTTGCATTTTCCGCATGAAAACCCCTCTTATTGTCTGGAAGCAGCCAGCTGAGCAGTTCTTCCTCATTTACCTCCCCTTTATCTTTTTCTCAGTCCTCAAGCCTATTAGTTGCCTCAGTCAGGGCTGGGCGGGGACCGCGCTCGCACCCAGGAGGACTGAGTCAGGGAGCTTGCACACGCAGGATTCTGCCCCCAGGGAGTCCTCGATTTCTGCCCCCCGAGTCGGGAGCCAGCCCGGGCGGTCAGCCCCGCCCCTGCGCAGGCACCGCCCCCGGCCTGTCCAATAATCGAGCAGCACGCAAGTCACGTGGGCGGCCGCGGTCTCGTGATGCCTCTGAAGCCGAACGTGGCAAAGACGTCACTCACAAAGTTCCTCCATGCCCGCTTTCTCCCACCCATCCCAGATCGTCTCTGCCTCTGCCCATTAAATTCCTTTCCTCGCCGCTGTCTCCTTGGAGATGGTGGCCGACCGGACTAACCCCAACTACAGCAGCCCCAGGCCTACCAGCCAGCCCTCGCGTCTGAGGCGGGGACAGCTTAACACCGTGGACAATTGCCCCTCTGACTGGGCTTGAGGCCTTGTCAATCTCCAAGTTGTTCCAATCAGGTCCCGAGTCAGCCAACTTTCGGCTCTCCTATTGGCCTGTGTGCGAGGTGGAGGAAGGGGGTGGGCCGAGGTCGCGCGAGAGCGCTCCGGGCCCGCAGTGCGCAGGTGCGAAAGAGCGGGCTGGGCCCGGGCCGAGGGCGGGCTTGAAGACGCGTCGTCTGCGCTTGGACGCGGTGACAGAGCTATCTGGGTTCGACCGCCGGTGGGACGCTTTTGTCAGGAGCCGGCCGAAGACGAGGCCCTCGAGATTCCCGATGGTGTCCATGACTTTCAAGCGGAGCCGCAGCGACCGGTTCTACAGCACCCGGTGCTGCGGCTGTTGCCATGTCCGCACCGGGACGATCATCCTGGGGACCTG
>NW_004567121.1:31790159-31802355 GCF_000260355.1 Condylura cristata
AAAAAATCACTGCGATCTGGATAAAGGCTGCGGAGTGGGGCGTTGGGTCTTGCCAGAAAGGAAAACGGAAGGTCCAGCTGTAACGCGTTTGTCTGGACTCGAGAATCTTAGTTGTCACAATGTGTTTGTGATGTAGGCAGAAATGTCCCCAAATTTTCGTTCAAGTTTGTGATTCCGCGTCTTGGAGGCGATACGGTGCGCCCGGTGTCTGCAGCGCTCCCCGCCCCACTAGTAGCGTATCTGTGACAGACCGTTCGGGCTCTAGGAGATCTTTGGTAAAAAGCCTGTTCTGTTCTGCCGCCAGTGCTCCTGGGCTCCAGGATCTGTGTCAGAGCCGTTTGACGGTGTCGTGATTGGCCGCACTGATCTTTCCTGACTCCTTACCATCGTTTCCCGTGTCCGCACACTGAAATTCATTTGTGACTTATAAATACGTGGGTCTGTGGAGGTAGTTTAGGCTGTAGTGCCTTGACTGAAGCTTTAGTAACTTATGTTGGGAACTCGGCCAATTTCACTAACTTTGATTTTTTGGTGTGGGGGGTTGTGGTATTAGTGAGTCTCTGCAGTTTCTCAAAACCTGCCCACCCCACCCCCCAAATCTCTGTATCTCATTCTTTTTGCTTTTGTTATCACTACTTCCTTACCCATGTCTTGAAATCATTACCATTTGGACAAATACCAGATGAGAATCATTCCAGTTAGGCAGGCACTGAGCTCCCTTCCCCAGAGGACTACTGACCTCCACAGTATTCCTCACTGCCAGGTGGCTTTTTGCAGCCTTGTTCTTGTACATCAAAAACAACAAAACTGGAATGCACACGTTTATTTGCTTGTTTCTAAGTGTATTTTAATATTTCCTTTACTTTTATATTCAGCAACATAGTCGTACTGGTACAATGATCGTCGGTTTCTCTTCAAACGTCCCTCCTGTTTATAGTTTAACTGATTTGTAATATTGGACGTCAGTCAGTTAATAGCAGCATTGTCCCTTTAACTTCCTTTTATTCTCCATTTTGCCAAAGGCCTGGGTCTTTACTTTCTTTTGTTTGTCCTTAGCACGCTGCCTTTCATTTCCTTAAATGAATAATTCAAAATTTGAGGGCTCCCAAGCCTCTTACCCAACCCTGTCTCTCTTATCTCTAGAAGATGATTTTCCTTCTGCTTAACTGAGTGAGTCCAACGGTCTGGGACTTTGCCTACAAATTTAATCTTTCGGTTTTTTCTCAGACCTTTCCTTTCCATTCACAGAACAAAGGATTTCTAGCTCCTCCTCAAAAGAAAATAGCCACCATCCCCATTCCAACCATCTGAATGTAATTGACTATACTTCTTTCCAGTCTTTCCTGAATTGTTGGGTTAGCTCATAAACATGAAAGAAATAGCAGGGGAAAGTGGGAGTTACAAACAACGAAACTCTAAACTGCAGAAAGGAAAACTTTAATAAGGGTGTTTATTCTTCCAAAATAGAGTGAGGAGTTTAAGTCTTTATTCCTGTGGAAGCAGTTGATGTGGAAACATTTCTCAGATCTCCTTTTTTTCATGCTTTAGTTTCACAATTTTTAGAAGATGCCATCACAGTTCTTATTTTACATGAACTTTTCTGGCTAGTAGAACATTGTAAGTTGCTTGGGTCATTTAATCTGTTTTAAGTAAGGAGATTTATTATCACACAATGTGAAAAGCTTTGGTTGGTATACAAAAAGAATAAATCACAGAGATTTTGTGTCATTTGGCTTCTCTATTCCTGTTACCTGTCACACAGAGGCTCTCCAGAGTTTTTTGTGACCATGGCACCTGCCCTTAAGATAGTTATCATCTTCCAAAGTACCTTGGAGCAAAGTAATGAAGTGTAAGGTATAGTGGCAAGGAAAAAGGGTAGGAGGGTGGTCAGTAACAAGATTCTACTCAGTTTAGGAGTGGGAAAAAACCTGCATCCATTCAGTGTCACTGGTGACTGTCAGAAGTAGCTTCAGCACCAAGGAATGTAGAGGGACTGCCAGGGAGACGGGACCATGAAGAAACAAGAGCACCTAGACCAGTGTTGTAGAACACTTCCACACAAGAAGCTCTTGCCCAGACTGCATTTTGTTGCCAGGAGCTTTCTTTACTAGAGTGGAAAAACATGGCAGTGAAGCAGAATCTCACTTCCCCGCCCCAGCTACCTCCTAGGGATTATCTCCTGTGTTCCAGGCTTCTCCTTAGCTTGCCTCTAGTTGCTGGGAACCTGGGGGAGGTGTACCCCTGCCTCCTGCAGGGTCCTGCTCTATGGGTGGCTTTGTAATTGCTACAGTGTCATTGTTTTTTAGCTACTGCTGCTGCTGGCTTAGTGTTAAGGTTGATTGTGTACTAACTGCTTGCCACAGTTTTGTTGCCTGGTGTTCAGCAATACAGTCAGGAGGCAAAGAAACCGGCCGTGAAGTCTGTCTTCTGCCTTTGCCATTAGATTTGAGAGAAGCATGCCAGGTTTAGTACCTGGTGAAATAATATGAACTGTCAGAATGAGCTTCACTTTAAATGTCGGCATTCTTAAAATTGTTTTATTTAAAGAATTTGAAGACATGATTTTAAACAACAGTTTCTTGCATGGTGTAAGTTCTAATGTTTATTGAATGGTTGAAAATGGGCTTGAGTCTTGCAAGAGCTATACTCATGGTTAAGAATAAATGATGAGCCGTTCTAATCTTGGAAAGATTTAATATGTGGCTTTATTTTTGTGAGTGTCAACTGTCACCAGTCTGAAGTTAAGTAGCTGGAAGAAAGTGCAGGCGTGTTTCCTCTGCTGTGTTCCTGCACGACCCTCACTCAAATAAGCATAGGTTTTTAAAAAAAAAAAATTAAAGATTATTTTGTATGAGATGAGGGATGCAACTTTATTTTTTATTTAAAGATTTATTTATTTATACATAGAACTGGGGTACAGTCCAGAGGCACGGTTGTGGTGATAGGCTTCACCAGTGACAGAATGGGGAGCAGAGCAGGCAGATCCACAAAATACACTGCTGAGGGGACTAGTGGGCGGGTCAGGAGAAGTCTGTTGTGCCATGTGGGTCACCTCCTGGGCAGGGATCGAACTCACACTGAAGCGGCTGTGGCTAGCTTGCAGTGCTGTGCTTTGGTCACCCGCTGCGCCACCAGAGAGGGCCGTGTTTGCTTTCTTATGTGTAGTCCCCATAGAATTTTCACTACCACTTCACCATCCATCACCATAGTCACCTGTGCTCTTCCTTCCCTTTTTTTTTTTTTTTTAAAGATTTATGCATACAAGAACTGTGGTACAGGCCAAAGGTGCAGGGGTAGGGAATGGAGGATTCACCAGAGACAGAGTGGGGAGCAGGACAGGCAGGTTGACTGAAATAAACTTGCTGAGGGGAGTAGCTGGGAGACAGGAGAGGTCTGCTGTGCTGTGTGGGTCAGCTCCCTGGCCAGAGCAACTGGGGGGTGGAGCTAGTGCTGCAGGGGCCAATAGCTGCTAGTGCTGATACTTAACCCCTTGTGCCATCAGGGAGGCCCTTCCCTCTTGAGTTTTGATCCTTCTCCCTCCCCTGCAGAAGGGCTCTGATGTATAGTTTCTTCCTGTATTTCCTTCCAGTCCTCATTCCTGAGTCCTTTAAATAAGCATAGGTTGTTTTTATTTCACAGTGTCTTTTTTCAAATATATTGTTTGTGTCTTTGTATTTGTTATTCCTTCTCCCTGAAATGTTCTCTCTCCACGTCATGTTTTAAAATCTTTTTACTAAGGAAAACACCAAATATATAAAAATAGTGAAGTAATTAATAAAAATCTCCTAGTTAAAAAAAAATCTCCCATTTACTATCACCATTAACAGCTTTTTGCCAGTTCCAGATAACTTTTTAATGATTAGCACAAATGTTTGGTGAAACTTCCCTTGTTTCCCAGCTTGAGGAAATCTCTTGGTTTCTTCTCTGTACCCGACTTAGTCTCTGCGACTTAGTCTCTGCGGATCTCTTGTGTGCACTTACTCACATCAGCTGATAAGCTGTTATCTTTCTACCCTACAACAGTATGTTCTTGAGGGAGGAAAGGGGGCAATCTTATTTAATAAAATGTTACTTTTTATTGGAATATTTGCAGTGTGCATTGCACATTTGTTAAAGAACTGTCCAGAAAAAGAATAGTTGGAATGACATAATAGTAAACAACAAAAATTATAAAATTCAACAAAAATGCTAAAGATAGTCAATTTAGTCTTTATCTCACAGCATTCTTCCTGACATGGTGTTCTAATATATGGTCGGTCTTTCCCTCCCTTATCCCCCTCCTTCCCCCCTTCCCTTTCCCTGGAGACCCTTATCTGGATGCCTTGAAGCAAAGCATTGTTTTAATTATAGTCTAGCCCCTATTGCTTAGTAAAAGGAGTTGTGGGAAAATGAAAGAATGATGACTTGAAAACAAAACAAACAAAAAACCCCGAAAACACCAGTCCCCAAAGTACCTTGTGAGATGGGTGTGGGGATGAAAAAAGAAAGTTAGTCTCCCAGAGCTGTGTTTGCTTGAGGGAGCTGACAGTAAAGTCTGGCATCTAGTTTAATTTTTTATATGAGGTATGTGAAAAACAAAAGCAACACAAAAAGGTACTTTCAGCACTACTGCCAGAGAGTGGGGTGTTCATCGCCTATACTGTTACGAAAAAATTTGCTGCATTCTGTGTCTCTCCGTATTTGTAGGTTTAGAAGTTAATCATTATTTTATTTACACTTTTGCTAATTTTCTTTCCTGAGCACAGTAAAGGGGGGGTGGGGGGCAAGAATCAGAAATAAGTGTTCTGTAATTATTTGCACACGGCTATTATTTTCAAAGAAATATTGTACTGTAAAATTATAAAGTTAATTTTCTGAAAATTGTTACATGAAACTTAGTAAGAATAACAAGTATAATCAAAAGTAAATAGCACAGGGCTTTTTTGTGAAAAAGATTTATTTATTTATGCATACAGAGCTGGGGTACAGGCCAGAGGTGCAGGGGTTGTGAGAGGGCTCACCAGAGACAGAGCAGGGAGCAGAACAGCCACATGGATGAAGTCCACTGCTGAGGGGAGCAGCGGGCAAAACAGGAGAGGTCTGCAGCTGCATGTGGGTCAGCAACCAGGTAGGCCAGGATGGGGGCTCAGAGGCTACTAGCTTGCCAGAGTCACTCTTTAACCCGGGGGGCCACAGGGAGGGCCCCAGCACTGGGCTATTGGTATAGGATATGTGCTCAGTGATGTACCCTTTAAGGTCACAGGGATGGCTATCTCAGATTAATACTTAAGAATGCAAATTAATGCTTTAGAATGAAGTAATGGTGGCCTAGTAGCATATAATGAGTTAGCAGTGACCAAGAGGTACCCAATGGCCCCAGCTTTTTAAGGGGTACATGCACTAAAAGAGATTCAGCCTTCAGCAAGCACAAATGCAGGAGAAGCCGACTCTTAGTGTGATACATTTTCAGTAAAATTAGTGTGCATAACCCATTCCCTTGTGGGCAGATGCCTCGCCAGATGGGGCGGCCTGAAGCAGGGCTGTTAAGAACCCAAAACTTGCCACTGTCTGAAGTACCTCTAGCAAAGAACCACAAGAAAGGGGTTAGACATATTTGAAAGAGCTGTGACAGGAGAGACTCATAATTCAAAATACACCACATCAAAATAATGACTGCCATTGTCTCTGCCTCGAGCAGCCCTCCCACACGTCTCTCACCCATATGTCTCTTCCAAGTGTCTCTACAAGTCTTTCCATGTCTCCTCCCAGCAATACCAAAGTGCAGGTCAGCGCAGGGAAAGCAGGAGAGAACACACCTGTGTGTGTTCAGTTTCTAAGCCACACAGGGCTGCTAATTCCACCCCAGCTCCTGGCTTCCTGTTCAGGAGTGAACTTCATGGCACGCTGGGAGTTGTAATTCTTGGCACTTGAGGTCTGTGGAAATGAGGGGGTGGGGTCTGGAAAAACGTCCAAAATTTGTTTGAATGTTTAATGGTACGGAAATTAGTTTTACTGATTCTAGATTCTTTTGTTTTGACCTGTGATTGATTTTGATCAGTATTCAGGGGTATGACTCACTAATCTAGAAGAAGACAATAGTGGATGAGTCTGTGACTCATTCGTGAAAGAAAAAGATTTTTATTTAATCCTACATATAATAAAAGTCATTTCAGAAGGGAAATTCAGACCCCTAGAAATGTGTGTCACTTCCATCATGTGGCGGCAGGTGAGCAGGTTTCCCTGGACACATGGTGCCTTTATTTGCTCTGCAGAGCTCCCAGCTGGGCCCATTTGAAGGGGGGTTGACCTCAGACTGATTTCCATACAAAGAATATATAATGTTTCAGTGAACCTATCCAGATGTCAGTTAACTCACCTCATTGTATTAGTTTGTGTTCATACACTACCTATACTGGCCAAACCGACTCCAGTGCAGTAAAAACAGACCCACCCCCATCCCAGAAAGCAAAACCAAACCTCAGCCTGCAGCTAGGGTTACAAATAGCCTTACAAATAGGATGTTTCTTATGTGTGAGATCTTTCAAGAGAGAAAGGATCAAGTACCCTGCCTTTGAGCATTGCAAAGAAAAGGCTAGTTTCTCATTGTATATGTTGGAGAATAAAGTATAAACATTTTTATAGCCTTATATATGGTTTCTTTTGGAAAGATTTCAAAACAGGAGTTACTTAGGAGTGGTCATAAGAAATCCTGTAGTGGTAAAAGCAAGATAATCTTGGAATCAGACTTGTACCCTAACTCTACCCTCTGTTGTAAAGTTATTTCACTTGTTGAACCTTAGTTTCCCCATCTGTGAATGGGCTTTAGTCATAATTACTTCACAAGGTTGGTGGGAAGACAAAATGAAAAGAGACACAAACACACACACATCCACATGCCCTTGAACAGGTATTTTCGTTGTGTAAAGTGTATCTTCTCAATGTGCGCTTTGATCCTAAATTTTATCTTGTGACATTTTAGCTAATCTAATTATCTAGTAAGATAATATTTATCTTAGAGAGGATATGCTTTCAGCCAGTGAGCTTATTTATTATTCAAGGTGGATAGGAGAGCTGGACTTAAATAGTATTGGTAAGCTTGTCATATCCCCTGAAACTATCAAATGTTCAGGTTTTCACAAAGGAGTCAAGAACTGTAGAGAAAGAGAAGTCCGACATCCATCCTAGGTGATGGGCTATACTTCCTTCAACATTAGCAGGGTTGTTTGGGGCACTTAAAGGAAAGGCAAGACTGCTGAGATACCACAGGGGGTCATGACCATGTAAAGCATAAACCATTTCTTTTGAAAATAGAGTTCCAACCCTGGTCAACTAGAAAAATTCACCAGGTGTGATTGGAATGAGATTTCAGCAAGATGTTTGATAGTCTCAAGCTATCTCTCTCTCCCGCCCCACCCCGCCCTCCCCACCTAGCCTAATACTTAACTCAAAGGTTGCTAACAGAGGACTTCCTCTGACTGCTTGATGCTCAGCCCAGATCCCCTTTGCTTCAGTGACTTCGGTGGAGATGCTGATATTAGTCTGGTCTTATTTTCAAATACAGGAAGCTGAGAGAGATGAGGTGTCTGAATCTAGATCAAGATAGTCTTTGACACAGGCAAGAATGTAATAAGCCACTTATAGTTGATTGATAGTTTATTGCAGATACACAAGGGTTTGTTCTTAGGCCTCTGGATCCAACAGTCCAATCCAGGGGGTAGTTAGCAGGATGTAGTATAAAAATGGATTAGGGCTTTAGGGAGATTCTCTCCTGTTGCCCTGAAAACTGTCGTGAAGCCAGTGCAATTTCAGGCTGTGTTAATTGAAACTGTTAGCTAGGATATGAGAACTGAGATCCTGGCGCCTTATTTCTAGATTACCTTATACAAACAGGAGCACTTGTATAAAGGAAAGCAAAGAGGAAACAGTGAGGTAGCTGAGAAATATGCTAGAGTAATGACTTAGGTATCTGGATGTTTATTCTGGAAAAGAATATTTGGAGACACACAGGGCAGCTGCCCTTAGGTGAAAGATAAGAGGAGCACCTCTTCAGGAAGGGAAGCTGATTATCTCAGAGGTAGAAATAAGGACCACTGGGTGAAAGTTAAGTGACTAATTGAAATCTTGGAAGGTCTTTAAGCCATTGAGTCTATCTCAAGAGAAAATAGTTCTCTGCTTTGGCTAGGAGATGCCCTGAAGGGACTTCAGGCTTAGCTGATGGATCCTTACAGATTTACTTGATGAATTAACATATAGGATGGACTGTAGCTCCTTCACGCCCAGCATTTGTTGGCGTAGGCATGAATGTAACTGAACATGAGCAGTTTATAATGATTTTTAACTGTGTTGTTTGATTCTGTTGCTATTGAGCAGATCAGTCAGACATCTTTGGAACAGCTACCTTTAGTTTATAATTAATGGAATACTTTCAAACTGCTCTTGCATGGTGGAAGGGTGCATTGTTTTGTCTCGTGTCGTCTCTGCTTTTCGTTATGTCAGGCAAAATTTTCAAATGTGGAAAGGCATTTACAGATTGTGTGGGTGACTGTATCCTGCCTAGCAATTAATGTAATTGATAAACTTACCTTCAACAGGTGGTAAACCTATTGATGGCAATTTTGCTGACTGTGGAGGTAACTCATCCTAACTCAATGCCAGCGGTCAACATTCAGTATGAAGTTATCGGTAATTACTACTCATCTGAGAGAATGGCTGGTACGTTTTCTGTTTAAAATATCTTCTGCTAATTATACACACAGCACATACTTGCTACTTAGAGGAGGCTTGACTAAGTTATGTTTAAGTTCTACTTGGCTGAGGCAGAAAAGTGTTTTTGTGGGTTTTTCAAAGATAGAGTATTAAAATTTATAGCCAGAAGGTGGAATGGACTACTAGAAAATGTTTGAGAAATATGAAAAACTATGAGCCTTTCAGGGGTAGCTTGCAAGTGCAGGAGAGGATTGGAGGTTTGCTCACAGAACAGAAACTTACAGTAAAATGTAAAACACGAATTATTTAAATATGTGGTGATATTTTTTGCTCGGGTTTACAATTTAAATGTATTTCTATTTTTTACGCGAGGAAAGACTTGACATTGGAGTTAAAAACGAAGTAATCCTAGGACATTAATTCATGGGATTTACCTTTTTAAATTTATTTATTCCCAGATAGTATTTTATTACGTACCTTTTTCTAAAACACAGCTGCAAAAAAAAAAAAAATCTAGTAAAGATTTTATATTAGAAATCTAATATTTAAACAGAAAGTTACACCTCAGACTTTTCAGTGCTGTCAACTGAAAAAATACCAAGAGCATAGTAAGACAACTCTTCTGGCATTTGATTTTTCTGAGTAGTCTGTTTTTATGTAAAAGCCAAAATAGAACAGTAAAAAAAGCATTAGCTTTTTTGGCCATGTTTGGTCTTTAAACAGTTTCACTTCAGGCTGTAAATTGTATTGTACACTGCTGATGTCAGCATTCCCCTGTGACACGTTACTTCTCTAGAAGTGGAGACGGGGGTCGGATGTGTGGTGTCTCGTTCTCGCGACCTGCTGCAGCTCTCGGCTGGGCTGAGGGCGGCGTCCCAGGTTCCTTTCCTGTCGCGTGAGCTGCAGACACGCTCACTGGGAGCAGGGAGATCCTGATTATGTTTTTCTTGGTTATGATTTTATCAAGGCCCTTGTTCTTGAAAGAATATGAAAATACATCATTCTTGGTCTCTGGTAGTGTTATAGTCAAGTTAATTTCTGATATCTGACCTGAGGACCGCATTCAAATAACGAGGTTGGTGCTTAGTTATCTTAATAAGCTAGACAGGACGTGGTACTCAGGATGTGAACTAACTTCTGCCGCATAATTAAGTTGTTTATCAGATACGAAGTTGACCTGATTTCTAGTCACCTTGGGATTGATAAACACTTGGGGCCCCCTAGAGGAGGTTCCTGAACATAGTAGAGGGTGAGAACCTCAGGTTCTGCCTGGACACCTGGCTGGCACTCATATATTTTGTTTGTTTTATTAATTCGTAAATGCTGGCGTGTCTCTTGTCCCGGGCATCATGTACTTCCCACCACCACCCTGTTTCTCTCCTGTTTTGCTGTATGTTGCAGTGGAAAACCTTGAACTTTTTATTACTATTTTAGTACTTACGAATCAAAAAAAGTACTTTATAAACTTTGCATAACAAATCCTGAAAGGTAATTCCTTGAATTACAAATTTTGCACTCAGGCTTGACAGTACCAGTACCTAGCTTGTTAAATTTCACATCTTGTTTTATCTAGCTTCTTCCCTCCAAGGGCCATTTTATGTTTGAATCCTAAACATTTACCTGCCCTGTCTCCTAGGGTATTCTTGTCTCCGTGACAAATACCACTGCCGTTTGTACTGCCAGATGACAAGGTGACACACAACATGGGTCCGTGGTCCCACGACGGCCCCGCGGCTCTTCCAGCCAGTCATCAGTAGCCCCTCGGCTTCATAATGTTAGACTGCGTGCTTAGAACCAGCAGGGGTGGTTTAATACTAGTGAGATTACTGAGGTGCTGTGTGAGAAAATTGGGGAATATGGATTCATACAGGGAAGGGTTAGAATTACATTTGCATATTAAGGTCTTAGACTGAGCAGACATCTCTCCTAGTCAAATGCCTGGTTCCTCAAGACGTGCTAGTGAGCTGTAAGTTGAAAGAATTGGAGCTCTGAATTCACGATGCTGACACAGACTTTTTACCCTCTTAATTTTAGATTGTTTTCTGGTAGCCAGGCTTGCTTGAAAATACACTGACGGGTAAACATGTAAAGATATGTTTTGCTCTTTTTGTAACATAAGTGGCTTAATTGAATTTTGCTTCTATTTTTCAGATAATGCCTGTGTTCTTTTTGCCGTCTCTGTTCTTATGTTTATAATCAGCTCAATGATGGTCTATGGAGCCATTTCCGTAAGTAGCCTCCTTGTCTCTAGCTTGTTGGGGTTGAGCTTTCCTGAGTGGTGTCTGGTAATTTTATGTATGTAATGTGGTTGTTCTCTTTGTTCCTTCAGTATCAAGTGGGCTGGCTCATACCATTCTTCTGTTACCGGCTCTTTGACTTCGTTCTCAGTTGCCTGGTTGCTATCAGTTCTTTCACTTACTTGCCAAGAATCAAGGAATATCTGGATCAGTTAGTAAGTATATATGCTAATGAGATCTTTTTCCACTTTAAGTAAAATTATTAGATGGAAATTACTTACTGGCTTTTATTTTATTTTAACCTGTCCTGTTTATTAAAGTGATAGTGCTCTTCATTGCCATTACTAGAAACCAGTAAGATGAAACAGTGTCTTCCAGCCGTCCCATTGGGATTATCCATATTTAAAAGTCCCCAAAGGTGGAGCTCGTAGAACTTAAGGAGCAGTTCAATTTTACACTTGCGTATGCTGAGGGTTTAGTAATTTGACTCTTTGGCACTCGCCAGAGAATTGGCTCTTTGCCTTTGCAGCACCATAGTAAATATGAGAGCGACTGTATCCTTCGCTGTATTCTAGTTTGAGGAGTCACGACATGAAGCTGTCACCTGTGGCCGAGAGCTAGTGCTGTCGCATGGCAGCAGTAAGTGAGGAGCTTAGGCTAACACTGGAGAGGCAGAGAAAAGTCTGGGCTGAAATAAGGTCTGGAAAGGTGGTGGAATCCAGGTAACATAGGTTTCATTCCTCAAATGCTGCTGCTTTTTCGAGTGTTTCCCCCACCTGCAGATTTTCTGCCTAGTCCATTTTTTGCATATCACCAAATATACTCACTCAAAAACAGCATTTGTTAGTTGCTTCTACATGCCAGGGCGCACTGCACAGGCCTTGTGGACCATCATTGTCTAGTGAAAGATCGGTACACTGACAGTTATGATTCCAGCTTGTGGTAAATGTTGTAAAGGAAGTATATAGCTGCTGTGTGAGTGGACAACTCTGTTAGACCAGGAAGCCACGTTGGAACTGGTGTGCAGGAGTCTGAGTAGGAGTTAGGACCGGAAAATAAAGAAGAAAATGTTCCAGATAAAAGAAACATCCAAGGCAGGAAAGAGCGTGGTGCACCAGGGGACTCAGATGACCGGGGCACTGGCACAGGCAGAGCCTGCAGAAGCCAGGCCTGCTCATCTGTGGTAGAGCCTTCCTGAGAGTAGTTTTTGCTCATCGAGTCAGCTTTTGTTGAGAAATGGCAAGTCTTCCGAATAAGACCCAAGCATTGCCCCA
>NW_004567121.1:31802825-31815062 GCF_000260355.1 Condylura cristata
ATAATAAATCTTTTGAATAAAAACATACCAGTTTAAAAAATTGCATGCTCTTTAGAGACAAAAACATGAAAGTGAATTTTTTACTGTCCTCATACACCTCCAGGGGCTTTCCTGTTTATCCACTACCTCTCGTGGACTGAAAGTGCTTTCATTGTTGGCCACTCTGTAATCCTGAATTCTGCTTCTGTAATAGCTTTCTCCCTGAACCTGCCCCTTGCACACAGCAGATGCTGAAAGGGTATCGCAGTAAGTTCAGACGGCCCTTCGTAGTAGACTGTGACAGCTGTGCGATAAGCCGTATCACCTGGCCTGGCTTTCTCACCAGCGTCGTGCCACCTTTTTGCTTCTTTTGGATGAGAATTGGGATCAGTTCAATTTTGGAAAAATTATTTTCTTCATGTACAACTAATGGGCCATAGAACTTAAACTCAGTAATGCAGGTGTTAGCCTGGGGTCTCATACAGAAAAGATAGTGTTTTTCCACATACCAAATGTATTGGAAAATTGTGAAAAGTTAAGCCAAAATGAGCTCAACTTAGGGTCTTACAAGTATTCTAGGCATTCAGACAGTCAAATATATTTTAAGTGATTAGTAGCATGCATTAATAATGAGGCTCAGAAGCACTTTGAGTTAAATTCTTTCTGTAAGTTTTTACTGCAGATCAGTTCTGGCTGTTGCCTTTGTGTTCCTCAGATGCTTTCTGGGTGATCACAAAGTGCAGGTTCCGTGAGTGGATTTGTTTTTTTTTTTTTAAGATTTATTTATTTGTGCATACAGAACTGGGTACAGGCCAGAGGTGTGGGTGGTGAGAGGCTTCACCAGAGACAGAATGGGGAGCAGAACAGGCAGAACTGACAGAGAACACAGCTGAGGGGAGCAGCGGGCGGGTCAGGAGAGGTCTGCCGCGCCCTGTGGTCACCTCCGGGGCGGGCTGGGGATTGAACTCATACTGAAGTGGCGTTAGCTCCTTAGTGCTGTGCTTTAACCCTCTGTGCCACCAGGGAGGGCCCACCGTGACTGGATTTAACTGTGTGTGCACAGCTGATAAACTTTATTTTTAGTGCAGTTTTATGTTCTCAGCAAAATGGAAGAGAAAGTCCAGAGAGGTCATGCGCACATCCCCATGTACATACAGACACCTGCCGTCCCCTTGTGCACCCCTCTCCCCCCACTGTGGTACCCTTGATGAACCTGCATTGACACATTGCATCCCCAAATTCCAGTTTGTATTTGGGGTCTCTCTTGGTGGTGTCCAGTCTCTGTGCTTGGACAGCTGCCTGATGACGCATCTCCCGCACTGTAACATCACCCAGAATAGTCTCACTGCCCACTTCATCCTCCCCACTTTTTCCTTTACAGCCTGATTTTCCCTACAAAGATGACCTCCTGGCACTGGACTCCAGCTGTCTCCTGTTCATCGTCCTTGTGTTCTTTGCCTTATTCATCATCTTTAAGGTGAGTCTGTTGACTGAACATTTGCATGGGGTCAGGCTGACTGTACACCTAAACCTTTCTGTTGCGTTACCTCCCTCAGTTAACAGTCATGCTTACTCTGATAGCATGAAAGTCCTGCTATGTGGGGAATGTCCTCCCTCCTGTTGCCAGGAAATAGTTGAATATTAGGACTTTTCCCTAAGTGTGAGGAATCTTATTTTTGGGAAGTCATTGGATTGAAGATCTGTGCAAAGTCTCAAGTTTCAGAAGCAGAACTTGTGCAGCATGGTGGCCTTGAGGCCTGAAGTGAAGAGCCGCCTGTGGTGTTAATGGTTTCAGTGGTGCTAATAAACGTGCGGCATGTAAAGGTCAGCAAGCGGAGCCGGAGCCTGCCCCGTGCTGCTCAGCGCGTCATGGCCCTGCTCCCAGGAGAGAATGTGGGGGAGGAGTATAAGTCACCGCCTTGGAGAGCTGGTGTCTGTTGAGTTTCCTGCGTGTGAGTTTCGTTTGTATTCTTTCAGGCTTATCTCATCAACTGTGTTTGGAATTGCTATAAGTACATCAACAACAGAAATGTGCCTGAGATCGCCGTGTACCCTGCCTTTGAAGCACCGCCTCAGGTGAACAGCGTCAGTGTGGTAACACCCAGCTAGCTAGTGTTCCCAAAGAAGAGCATTGGGTCTTGGCTTTCTTCATTGCCATTACTGATGTGGGGGCATGAAGAGCTTACACCCCAAGACAGCATTTCTCACATGGAGTCCAGGACATGTGGGCTCCTCATCCCCTCTAGCTGGCTGCAGTTTGACTTGACAAAGCGTCTCGCAGAGTGTTGCCGTTCCTGAGGTCAGACGACAGAGTAGTGCGGGCCGTGCCGGGCTCAAGGCTTCTGGAGTTTCTCAGTGGGGAGCAGGAGGTTGGGTACCATGACTTGAAGCTTGTGTTGCCTTAAAAAAGCAGTCGTGTGAGCCAGAGGGGAAGCTGATCTTTCTGTAGGGAGGTGAACGAAGCGGGCTCCGTGAGCTGCGGGGGGCTGTCTCCAGGCCCTTGCAGCCGTACTGCCTGCTGATGTTTCCAGTTTGTGCTGTGCGTGGCCCGTCTAGGGCCAGCCTGTTGCTCTTGGAGACCGTTCGGTTAGCATGCCAGCCCCCTAGCTAGGTGCCCCTTGCCCTAGAGGACATGTTTTAAGTACCTGGATCTTCAGCTACAGGCTGAAATTCAGAACCAGTATCTTATTGGAGACTTAGCCTGGTGCGCTGTGGCCCTAAACCTAACGCCTCAACCTCAGGCGTAATTACTCGGCATTGAACCGTATCTGTCAGTGGAATGAGAGGAGAGCAGTGGCATCCACTGCCCATCGAGGCGTCCCTGTCATCTCGGACAGTCCAGAGTGGTTCTCACCTGCACGAGAAGGCTGGCTCACAGGTCATCCCTACAGCCAGGGGCCACTCAGCGCCCCCCTGCGGGTTTGCACGTCGCTCGCGGGGACATGGGTTCTGAACACTGCCTTGCTCCAGATGGGATCTTAAAGGAGAATTAAGTCTGCTATTTTTTTTTTTCTGTCTGCAGTATGTCTTGCCAACCTATGAAATGGCGGTGAAGATGCCTGAGAAAGAGCCACCGCCTCCGTACATCCCTGCCTGAAGAGTCTGCCTTTGTCAATAAACCCTATACCAGCTTTTTGTCTTGTTTATTTTACAGAATGCTGCAATACAGGGCTCTTCAAACTTGTTTGATACAAAATACATTTTACTTTGTTTAAGCATTTATTTTCAAACACTAACAAGCTTTTTGGATACCTATTAAATAGGGGTTTTGTTAAGTCTATTACATTTTAGTAGTTTTTGAAGACAATCTAGGTTAAGAGCAAAGTGCCATTGTTTGCCTTTCTGGGGGCGGGGGGTGGGATGGGGATGTTCGCCACACAATTTCTTTTATAACTTGCACTTTCTTTACATAAGTGTTTGCATTTTGGTTATTTGCTGCCCTGGATACTTTCAGGAAGAATGGATTAAATATTCAGGGTGAGTGAGTTGGTTATAAGATCTGAGTTTTTCGGCTGTGAAAGTGGGACACTAATGTTTTAACTTGACTGTGGAAGATGATGGCTGCATGTTTCTAATCGAATGTGTTTCCATCTTTGTGATAAAATGCTTTAATAAATCTCTTAAGTATTTACTGTTGTCATTCTTTTAAACACCTGTTAGCCTTTTTGGGTAGATCGCTCAACCTTGTTCACAACCCAGTTTCACTCTTCTCCTGACCTTCAAAACATGTTGAGGAGGCCTCACCAGCGACACAGAGGGGAGCAGAACAGGCGGATCAACGAAGTACACTGCTGAGGGAGGCAGCGGGCGGGTCGGGAGAGGTCTGCTGTGCCGTGTGGATCGCCTCCGGGGCGGGGATCGAGCTCCCTCTGAGGCGGCTGCGGCCCAGCCTGCTGTGCCACCAGGGAGGGCCCATCTAGTCCGTGTTCTTTGCTAACTTCACAAACATCTGCTTGCGCCTGTTGCTCTGCTCTGGTTTTGTCCCTCTAGTTTCACTCTGTCAACTTTTATTAACCACCATGAATGTGGCAGCAAAGTTCTAGTAAACGTTCACTAAATGTTTACAGTGCTGTCAAGCTGTGAGCTGCCTGTTAGCCCTTGTTCGTCAGCAGGAGCTCAGCAGAACGTATTCTCGCCGGCGTGGTGAGCACCTAGGGTGCAGTGGCGAGTGGCCTTGGGAGAATTGTGGGCTTACTGCTCCCGCGACACACCCCTGTAACCGTGAACAAAAGTTCAGTCTCTGTTATCAGCATGTAATCTGTTCCAGGTGCAGGAGATGTGGTTTTAGTGTGGAGGGACAGATGATTCAAGTTATACTTTATCGTAGAGAAAAACCTGGAGAAAAGCGAAACAAGGAAAGGGGGTAGTGGGAGAGGCCTGACACCGCTTCTGGCTCCACTTCTCGAGTGTTCTCATTTGAAAAACTCGCCGTGAGGGAAGAATCTCAGGGTTATAAATAATGAAAGATACAATTCATGTGCAGGCCTAATAGTGCCTAGCACAGCAAAATCAGACACTGCAGGCAGGTTGCATGAAAGAGTTGCTGAGAAATCCTGGTTTCAGGCCGACTAGGCTTTGACCCCCAGTTCTGCCGCACATTTCCCAGGAGAGCCTGGTCAAGTTTCTTAACCTGGGTGAACTTTAGTTTGCATTGTAGCTTCCAAAGGCAGTGGTGTGTGTGTGCAGACGAGGCAGCTGCGGCGGATACTCGGTACACTTAAATGTAATGAAAAAGGTCACTGACCGTTTTTACTAAGGCAAATGCCATCAGCGGGCCGTGTTCTCTCATCATTTGGCAAACCGACCTTCGGTTAGCTTCGGAGAGGAATTTGGTGAGTTGCCTGCTTCCTTTTCTCTCTCTCCACACTGAGATCACCCTTCCATTACAGCCCATGGTCTGCTGTGTTTCTCTGGTAGTGAACAACTTGGAGATGAAATCTCTCTTTCCACCTGCAGGATTGAGCATAGTGACCCCCATAAAGCCGGGGCGGGTATTATCTATTCACTGAATCAATTTGCCTCCACAAATTTAGATTTGTGGAGATTCTTTACAATATAAATTGGCTTTCAGTCGAAATTACATACACTAGAAATCTGAATGCTGGGGATTCGGTCACTGCACCGAGTTCCTGCGGCTGCAACCAGAGGACTGAGTCATTGATAAGTACCCAGATTCTTCTCTCGGAGGATGTATGGCCCCCCTTTTAGAGCCTCTGCTGATTTGTTCCCAGGAATCATGAAACTTTGTCTTGTGCCAATGCCCCTGGGGGGCAAGTTCTTAGGGAAGAAATCTGTGATAAAAAAGGCCAAAAGTTGATTGAAAGAAAAACTGACCTTGCTTTGAGGGTTGCTTTGTTTTCCTATGAAAGCCCAGTCTTCAAATATGAAAAAATAATCTACAGGGGTGGTAAATGCTAAATAACAAGTTTGCGCACACGAGAGACAGCCAAGGTCTGGCGTCAGAAGATCGAAATTCAGTGCCTGGCTTTGAAGCAAGAAGTTGCTAGCCTGCTGCCTCGGGGAGCCTGCAGCGGCTTCCCGGAGCAGAAAAGTTGCTGGGTGAGCTGCTGGTCCACAGTGGTAGCCTTGGAGACCTTGACCCCCTTCCCGAACAAGAAAGAATACATGGCTGGAGTGCCAAGCTTCCTCACACCCTGCACACAACCCTGCTGTCCCCGCAGTTCGGGGCTCAGACTTGGGAGCCTTCCCACTCTGCCCGCCAGTGTGACAATTACATTTCTCTTTACTCTGAGTGCTACCTGATTTCCCTGGGAAATTGCCATAACAGCTTCACTGAGCTAATGCTCCCCCCTTCTGGGAAATGCAACTGGGATCAGGGCTTCCGTTGTGCAGGAGAAGACGCACGCCCTTGACTTACACAGTGCTTGGGTTTGCTCTTAGGATCAAGTGAGGCAGCAGAAGCCAGAGAGCTGACGGCCATAAAGCGCTGTGCAAATACTCCCAGGAAGGGGCTGGAGCGGTGATGGAAGAGGGAGAGGGAAAGTATTTGACCTGGAAACCAGAAAAAGAGCAACTGTTCTGAGGTCTGTCAGAAAGGAGCTTTGTCATCATCCAGTTAGTAGCTAGAGGTCTGGACTTGGGCATCGGGGAAGCTGATTTATATTCCTGGCCCCTGCCCGTGGAGTGGCGTTGGTAGAAGACTCGTCGCGGATGACGACTGGTCAGCCTCGTGCTGACCAGCTGTCACTCTTAGTTTTGGGTAAATGATTATCTTTTAGAGACAAAAATACTTTGAAAACAAGTCCCCATCTAACCCCCACTTCTGGTGCTTTGCAGAGCGGCACATACCGCTGTTGTTCTCCAGAGGATGGCTTGGCCATTTTTTTGCAGTGAGGTTCTATTGCAGATGGATACTTTTAGCCTTTCTATATCTGAAAATATCTATTACACCTTTTCTTAATCCAGTTTTATTGATCCTTTTTTAGAGACATTCTTTTGATAGTTTTTTTTTTTTTCCAAATTGCTGTAATGTTGGCTTACAACACTGTCTATTTTAGGGGTGCAGGCTCACACCTCTTCAGCTGCATGTTATACCACACCCACTACCAACATACCAGTAACCCCTCACCACAGACCACAAAGGCCTCCTGTTCCCTGCCCTGCCCTGCCCTCTCTGGCTACCTTACTTCTGCAGTCAGAGTATGAGCGTTTCGTTGGTTTCTGTCAATGCTGCTTTGTTCCTTTATGTGAGGATGAACTATTTTGTGTTTGTCTTTCTCCTTCTGACTTACTTTGCGTAACACAATCCCCTCCAATTCCATTCATGGTAAGATTTCATTGCATAGTTTTATATAGCTGAGGAGCACCCGATTGTGTGTCCATGCAGTTATCTGTCAGTGGCACTAAGGTGGTTTCACTATTGGCTTCTGGATTTGGTGGCTGGGGTTCTCAGAGGCTGCTCTTGACAAGTGTGGTGGCGAAGAGGAAGGCAGAGGAGCTGGTGGTTGGTGACCACAGAGCCAGCCCCGTTTAGTACAATCGCCCAATACACTGGGGACCATTTATTGCACCTGCTCTTGCTGTGGACCCCACCCGGGCCTGGAGACAAGACCACAGCGCCGGATGCCCAAGGCCCTGCAGACTTACTCAGCACTACAGCTGCCACCAACGACTGTTACCCAGCCCATGGGGCCAGTCCCAAACCTTCAGGCCCAGGAAGCCTCTGTGACGGCTGCCCAGCCCAGAGCAAGAGCACTGCATCCAGGTCAGTGTGCACAGGCCTCCTGCCCACTCCTGCAGAGGCCAGGCCACCCTGCGAGGCTGTGAATTGCGTGTTCCTGTCATGAATCATTAAGTCCAGGGGGAAATAGCCTTTGGCATCCATGTGACTCCACTTCTCTGCCTTTGGGGCTGGGCAGCCACGCTCAGCCAGAAGGTCAGAAGGTAGAAGGGCTTGATATGGAGTGAGTGACAGCCCTCGGAAGAGACGCTCAGGCACACTCCTCAGCGGGCCAGGAGGGAGGGCCCGCGCAGCTCCCAGTCCCGAGGCAAGAGCAAAGAAGACGCCCTAGTGGCTCTGCCTAAGAAGCTGAGAGGCTGCTAGACTGTGCTTAGGGTTAGATGGCCAAAGTGAGGGCACCCGGGTCTAGGCCCCAAAGTTCTCACTGAGTCAAGAGAGGTGAGCTCCCTACCCCTTCCCTCATAAAGATCTGGATAAAGAAACTGCTCGACTGTATTACGGTTCCTGGCCACTCGCTCTCGGCTTGCTGCTGCCAGACTTGCCCAAGACCCACTTTGACCAGTATCACCTGGAGTGGACCCCACGTCAGTGAGCGAGCCACGTCCCGCAGAAGTGATAAGGCTGCCCCTGGCCCTGCCCCTCTGCCCCTTATCCCTTTCCACAGACCAGCATCTAGCAGAAGGGGACTGTGCCTCGAGTCTGGGGGTCTGGATAGAGAGCCATGGGCCCTTCAGGAGAGACAAGTAACAGGGCAGAGACCAGGCTTGGTTGTTAGACAGCAAATTTGGGGTCACTGGTTACCAGACATAGACACGCTCAATAAGTAGTCTTCCAGGCTTATGTATATATATAAACAACAGTAAGAGTCAGTTTTTCAAGAAGGCTCCCCACAATGTATTCCTCTGGTTAACCAAACAGGTTTAACTTTAACATACCTACGTGCAAAGGTGCTGAACAGCCCATTCCGAAGCAGGCTCCTCCCCGACCTTGGGGGTGGGGCTGGGGGTGGGGGCAGTAGCAGAGGGGAGAGGAGCCCACCCCAGCACCTGGCCAGGCAGGTGTGTTCACTGACCCTGTATTCCTGGCAAAAGAAGCACCTGTTCTTTCCTTCCCTGGTTGCCATGCGGCCAAGGCCGGGTCACAAGCAGGTCTGCTCTGCGGTGGTTTGTTTCTGGAAGTCTCTGTCCCACCACTGACTGCACACTATGTGTCTGTGTCCTGGTATCTGTGCGGGTTTCTAGAGCAAGCTCTCCAGCTGGGTAGAGTTTGCCAGAATTCAGCTGTGAACACAGGCGTCTGTCCTCTGGTCTGCAGCTGGGCAGAAATGAACAACTCTGAGGTATCCCTCATCACGAAAAATGGAGGCTTACAAAAAAACAAGCAGGAAGCTGGATTGGAAAGACAGAGTGGGCAGGAGGGGTCTGCATAACCCAGGTTTCTTCAAACTGTTGGCTGGGGAACAGTGAATCGTGCACTCTCTAGCTGTTCACGACTAGATACTTAAAAAAACCGAAATAGAACTGAATGGAGTTGAGTAAAACAGGAAACATGAGTAAAACATTGTTCCACTCCAGTGGTGAGTGTAAATGATGTTTCACAAACTACATTTCTGTTATACATGTGCATTAAATATTCATGTAGCTCCTGGATCACAAAACAGCTGTTATCATAGACAATGGTAAAAAATGATTTGAAAAAACTAATTTAAGATATGACTTCAGGGAAGGCTGCTTTGAGGAAAAGATTACACTGATTACCGGTGAGCTAGTTGACTTGATACTTCATTTTTTAACTTGTGAAGCTTAACACATACAATACCTGTACAATGAAGCAATCGAAGCTAAGAACCATCTTATAGACGGAAGTAACATTGTTTTTGGGTGGCTCTTTTCAGCACGGTGAGTTCTAAATATCAATTGCTACTACTAGGTCATGAGCCTCTTCTCAGGACTCACTGGTGAGAACAAAGAAGCGCCATCTGTGTTTCAGGAAGGGCCGTTTCTTTTCCTGAACAGCCACCATCGCCTTCAACCTTGTCTCAATCCCAAGTGACTCATGGAGCTGGAAAACTGGCATTGTACACTGGCACAGATAGCTGGACACAGGTTCGCTTTAATTCTCAGGTTTTCTGCTTATTCTAGAAGAACGGATAGCGTCACGACCATCCCAGCTGGCCTCAGGCTAGCCCTGAGACACGGGAGAAACAGAGGTGGCAACACAATTTATACCATGCACATTTTGTAGATTGTCTTTGCGTTTTACTCAGGTAAATTTTTTTTTAAAGATTTATTTATTCATATGGAACTGGGGTACGGGCCAGAGATGTGGAGGGTGAGAGGATTCACCAGAGACAGAGTGGGGAGCAGAACAGGCAGATCGATGAAGTCCACTGCTGAGGGGAGCAGCGGGCGGGTCAGGAGAGGTCTGCCGCGCCATGTGGTCACCTCCAGGGCAGGCGGGAATCGAACTCATGCAGAAGTGGCTTTAGCTTCTCAGTGCTGTGCTTTAACCCACTGCGTCACCAGGGAGGGCTCCCTACTCAGGTAAATTTTTAAAAAAATATTTTGGTGGTAAGAACACTTTTTTTTTAAAAAGATTTATTTGTGCATATAGAACTGGGGTACAGGCCAGAGGTACAGGGTGGCAAGAGGATTCACCAGAGACAGAGTGGGGAGCAGAACAGGCAGATCAGATCCTCGAAGGCCACTGCTGAGGGGAGCAGCGGGCGGGTCAGGAGAGGTCTGCCGCGCCATGTGGTCACCTCCCGGGCAGGTACCGAACTCATGCTGAAGTGGCTTTAGCTTCTTAGTGCTGCGCTTTAACCTGCTGTGCCACCAGGGAGGGCCCTACTCGGGTAAATTTTAATAGCAAAAGTCAGCAAGTAAAGTACCCTTTAAAAGAAAAGACTTACTTTGATCTGAATTGTTTATAAAAATAAATTATATTTGTTCTCCAAGCGCCTTGTCTTGTTTTTTCTTTACCAGATGTAAGAAGATGCACCCATAGGCTTGGGCCCCCACTTGTTTGGGGGACCGGGGGGCTCTGCCGCACCTCCTGGTAGCAAAGAGAGGCCAAGATCTCTGTGTCCGAGTCTGCAGTCTTCTGTGTCTGCTGTCACTCACCTGAGAGCTGAGATACTGATTTATTTTGAACTCTTTGAAACAATGCCCCCTAACGGCACTCAGCAGAACCCACTCTGGCTGGAGTAAGCAGAAAAGGAGATCCTAGGAAGGGCTTTATCAATCCCGCCAGCAGCTCAGAGTGCAAATGGCAAAGCCACCCTCTCCTCAGACTTCCTCATGCCATCACTGATGGGGATTTCCAGTTGGTGTAACTCCGTGGCGCTCACGCATGTGCCGCTGCACCGCCCCCCGCAGCCGGACCCCGGAGCTCTATGACATGGGGGAGGGGCTAAGACACAGGCTTGGAATCCCATACTGGCCTGCAGGCCTGCTGGAGGGGACGCGTAGGGACACTGCTGCCAGACACAGCCATCGCGGCGTACCTCGCCTTCCCTGGGCACCGGCGCCCCAGCCTGGCCCCCTCCGTGGCTGCACGGAAGGCTGGATGCCTCCCCACAAGGGTGCACGGTGATGGCGTCTCACCTCTGGCCGCTGGAGCAGGGTTCCGAGGCCCTTCTGATGGGCGGAGTCTGGCTCACTGCAAATATCTTTGCTGCAAGAGACTCTGGGGAAGCGACTGTGAACAATTGCTAGATTCTGCTGGGAGAGCGGCGGCTCTGGATTCGGAAGTCTAGAAGTTTAACGCAGGTGTTCACGGCTTGGGGGATCGTCCAAAACAGCACGACGGTGTCAGCAACCCAGAGCACTGGCAAGAGCGGCGTTTAGCAATCCCCTTTCCTGGCCATAGGTTCTCTCATACTTCAGTGTCCTCTTCCCACTAGCATAACTCTCTGCTTTCTTCTAAGATTCCTCTAACTCGGTGACTTCTCCCAGGGAGCGGAGAGTCATCTTCCCTGGTTATGACTGTCAGGCTGTAAAGAGTCAGCTGCACTGATCCCCGAGGGGGGTGTTGATTCTGTGAGGTCCCAAGGGGGGGAAGTGTCTGAGAAACCCACCTTGCTCGAAGGTGATGAGCGCGGGATGAGGTAGGCGGGGTGGTAGGGAGCAGGTGCCAGGGAACAGGCGAGAGCCAGCACAGCACCCCAGGCCAGGGAGGGCTAGCGTGGCTGAAGCATGGAGAGTTCTAGATGTGGCCCCGGCCCGAGAGCAGGTGGTGGTGGAATCCTGACCGGCCTTGTTGGTCATGAAAAGGAGATTGAGTTTTACTGGGAGTGAAGCTGCCAGGTTTAAGGAGAGAAGTGACTTTCCGCTGACGGGTGAAGGGTGACTGTTAAAGGGCCGTGGCCTGCAAGCCGTGGCCACCTACGGTCATCATCGTGGTGCTTAGATCCAGCTCAGAAGTCGCCTGCTCTGAGAAGCCCCCTTGTGGGGCAGAGTCAGCATGCTCCCAGCTGCGGCTGTTCCCTGACAGGGTGCATGGCCTCGAGAGCTGCTTCTGGCCGGGAGGTGAGTCCCTAGGGTCTCCTGGGGCCTCCAGCCCAGTGCTGCCACCTGGCCCTTCCGAGGGGCCATGGGCTATAGGGGGAGACTTTGAAGCCGCTGTCGGCTCAAACTGTCCTTCCAGCTGGGAAAGGGGGCTCTCTGGGGAATGCATGTTTGACTTTCTATTCCCAGTAATGTAGGTTCACATGTTTGTGGATGTTTGAGGCTGCGATGAAAGCGCGTCTGTTCGTGCTGCAGACGCTGGGATTTTTAGTATTATTTTCCAAAACCCAGAGCCCACTGCAAAACCTTGGGACTTGGCTGGGGCAAGGAAGGTGTGCGGAGCGGAATGAAACCTGGAGGCCAGCAAACCTGGCCGGAGGTGGGGGGCAGGCGCGCCCCGGGGGTCCCCAACAGGGACGCTGGGGAGCAGGCACGCGGCTGGGGCCTCAGACCGGGAGAGAGGGAGGGTGGGCGGTGCCCAGGCCGGGGCCGCGGTTGCCAGGGCTGCCGAGCGCCGCCAGGAGGCACCGGGCCGAGCCCACCCAGGGG
>NW_004567121.1:31815479-31838043 GCF_000260355.1 Condylura cristata
CGGGGCCGGCCAGCCCGGAGGCGCCCGCGGCGCAGGTAGGGCCGCGCGGTGGGCAGCCTGAGAGACGGGAATGGCCCGGGCAGGGACCCGCGAGGGAGGGACCCGGCTGGCCCTGGCGGAGGGATGGGTGGGCAGCGGGCTGGGGCGTCGAAGGACAAACCACGGTCTGTGGACGGTGCCGCCCTGGGATCTGGGCCAGACCCTGGAGATAGGACAAAGGACCCCCCTTAGTTGATCTGGGGGGTAGGGGTAGAGACTGAGTCCTGGAGAAGGCAGGGCTAGAAGCTGAGTCTCAAGAAGCTCACCAGTCACTGTCCCCTGCACTCGGGGCAGGGGCCATGGGGAGCTGTGGAATAAGAGGCCACCTCCCAAATCCGTCCCTGTCCCTCCTCTCAGTCCACGGAATGCCTGGAAACCCCTCTTCTTCTGTCTCCCCATCTTGGGCGCTTCCTGTCCTCCCCGGCACTGAGGCTGTCCACCAGGACAGGGCAGAATTCAGACTGGAGGTCCTGGGTGTGAGGCCAGGAGACACCCCAGGAGGTGCCAGGAAAGGAGGGGAATTCTCCTTGGGGTGACCCTGTTCCCCTAAGCAGCCGTGGCAGCTACTACCTGGAATCCACACCAATGCGGAAGGAGGGCCCTGAACTAAGTACCCCATTCCAGACTTTTCCCGTCCCCTCTCTTTGCTGCCAGAGGTCATGAAGTCTGGCTATGGGCTTTTATCTCAAGCGCCACCGGCAGAAGATGGCAATGTCGTGAGTATAGAAGCATTTTAGGAAATTCAGACTCGCACTTTGCTCCTGAGAATCAAAGTGCTGCTTTCTAATGAAGGAAAGTGAGCTTGAAAAATGATGACTGATGACGCTGAGGGGTTGAAGTCAGCTGGTACCAGAAGCTCACGGAATTTCCTGCATCCAAGGCAGGCCCCTGGTAGCTTTGTATTTCCTGCTGTAATAAATTACACCATCCCAGTAGCTTAAAAACCACACACATTTATTATCTGAGAGACGACCTGTAGGTCACAAGTCTGGCGCAAGCATCACTGGGAAAATGAAGATGCCGGCAGGCTGTGTTCTGGAAGGGTGCAGGGGGAATTCATCTCCTTGCCAATCTCAGTTGTTAGGGGTTACTCTCATTCCTGGGCTCATGATCTGTTCCACCCATTTTCAGATGCAACAAAGGCAGGTTGAGTCCTCACACCCCTACACCCCTGGAACTCCTCTTCTGCCTCCTTTTTCCTTTATATCAGCCTCTGTGATTACTCTGGGTCCGCTCCATGACCCAGGACTGCTCTGCACTCTCTCGATGCAACTGCATGTAAAGGAACAGATTTTGGGGAGCAGGACGTGGACATCTTTTGGGGCAGTATTGCTCTACCCTCCACACCCCATGAACTTTCCCTAGAGGATTCCATGTGCAAAGCCAAGTGGAGCAGGAAGGAAGGAGTCAGGCACATTTCTTGGGAGAACGTAACCGTGGCATTGGTAAGGATGCTCTGAGTGTTGATGAAGACATTTCAAACACGGGCCCATAACATCATGTATTTTTCCTTTTACTCCAATTATACCAAAATGTTTAGATCCAGCTTCAGGAGGGATTTTCACATGTTTTTTCCTTGCTCCTGAGACATAGTAATCAAGGGGTGAGGTAAAATTCTGGAGTTATTAAAAATAAAACGATTTAATTCTTTTTGACTTAACAAAATGCATGACATAGAGCCTGATTTAGGCTGATGACTCAGTCAACCAATTGTATGTTAACCCCACATGTGAGATGATGTTGATTTTTGTGATGGAAATATTGCCTCAAAGAGAGAGACAGCCAGCCAGTGAAAAGCCTGTTTGGGCTGAAAAATCAGTCCTGGAGCCCAACTTCTGCTTGGCCATTCCCTGGCCTCAGGCTTCCCACCTGTCAAATGGGTACAGAATACCCAGCACCTCTGTCTGCTCAGACACCCAGCAGTCTCCAGTGTTCACAGAAGTTTGGAGAGTGTTCATTTGCATAATTGTATTCTACCAGGCAGAAGGATAGAACCATGAAGCTGATTTTCAGGTATTTAAAAGAAAGTACGGATAGGCATATTCCTGTTCCAGAAAGGATTTCTTCTGTCACAACCAGCTTAGACTAGGATTTTGTTTTGAGTCAATCTTTTCCCTGCTCACTGAATCGATTATCTTCCTAGAAAGCTCAGCTCCTAGCCTCCTATCAGGAGAGGAAAGGCTCTGGTTGACCCTTTAAGTCCAAAGACTTCACTCCACTCAGGACTTGGTGTGTGTGTGGAGAAGACTCATTGGCTTGAAAAAGAAATTTCATAGTGGGCTTCTCTCTTAGCCAGTCCTGACTTGGCTTGATTTTGGTGACTGGAAGAGGGAGGAGTAGAACAATATTGGAGGGAGAGTTATAAGAAAGAGGAGATGACAATAAAAATGGATTGTGTGCCCTCAGCCTGCCAGGCACTTTTGCGTAGGAAAGATACATGTTTCTTCAAGGCAAGGAGTCTGGGGTACTTGCTCATGTAGCCCAGGACTTACTATGTGGCATCCCCTAAACAATATTTAGTGAAGGAAAGAATTAAAGGGTGATTAAGAGAGTTTCAGGGGGAGGCAGAAGGATAAATACCAGGTCACAATCTGCTCCTCAAAATAAGATACACTTGCAAGGTTGAGGCATGAGAAACAGGTTTTCGCATTCCGGTTCTGTTTTCAACTAAGCTCAAGGCTAGTTGGGCCCCAAACTTCACTAAATGTGAGTCAGTAAGCAGGTAGAGGGGCAGTTCAGGTCCCTCTGGAGCAGATTTCATCCCCCCGGAAGTGCAGGAAGCCTCAGCGGGCCAGGGTCCCTTCCTCAGACCCTGCCCTGGCCGGAGGATCCTGCAGCTTGGGCAGGCACGTGAGACAGGCCCAGGGCTCCCCTCCACTGCTCAGGAATGCCGTGCCCATGGCTTCAGCCTGCCAAGGTGCCCGAAAGGTTTGGAACAAAAGTCCTTTCATTCTCGGGAGTCAGGGACAGTGGGCACTAAACTTTAGGCAGAGGGATGATGTTCTAAGTACAATGTCAGGACATTGCCTAGAGGTGAAATATTTGAGACTCTACACATCTAGGGGCCTGAGGGCCTCTGCTCTTTCACATCCAAAGGGGGAAAAGTTTTGGGGGCGCACGACACAAGTGGGGTGTTTGGGGTTCGGGGGCTGCCCTGCCTAGCGCCAATCTCAGTGCCCTCCGGCGTGAGGCTCCCCCACTTCTGGTGGGGTGTGGCCATTGAAATGGTCTCAGTCCACACGCTCCTTTCGCAGGTGTTTGCAAGAGCAGGCCCTTGGACTTGGTGTTCATCATCGATAGTTCTCGAAGTGTCCGGCCCCTGGAGTTCACCAAGGTGAAGACCTTCGTCTCCCAGATCATCGACACTCTGGACATCGGGGCAGCGGCCACCCGGGTGGCTGTGGTGAACTATGCCAGCACCGTGAAGATCGAGTTCCACCTCCAGACGCATTTGGACAAGCAGTCCTTGAAACGGGCTGTGGCTCGAATCACACCCTTGTCCACGGGCACCATGTCGGGTCTGGCCATCCAGACGACCATGAACGAAGCCTTCACCGTGGAGGCAGGCGCCCGGGGGCCTGGGTCCAACATCCCCAAGGTGGCCATCATCGTGACAGATGGGAGGCCCCAGGACCAGGTGAACGAGGTGGCGGCTCGGGCCCGGGCCTCGGGGATCGAGCTCTACGCGGTGGGGGTGGACCGGGCAGACCGGGCGTCCCTCAGGATGATGGCCAGTGAGCCCCTCGAAGAGCACGTGTTCTACGTGGAGACCTATGGGGTCATTGAGAAACTCTCCTCGAGATTCCAGGAAACCTTTTGCGGTAAGCCAGCTGCTGAGCAGAGAGGATGTTCTGTTCAGGCATGTGTACCTGTAGAAAAAGGGAATCCTTTCTTTTTCTATGGAAATTAACGTAAAACTTAGATATAAAGAATGCTTTTTGGGTGCTTTTTACCAACGTAAACATACTTTGTTGGTTTAGGCGTATAGAGCTGCCTTCTATGTAACTTGCGTTGCTCATAAAATCTCCGTGTTTGCACTAGAAATGTGAAGGGCTGGAAATACCCGGGATAAATGGCACTGCTGTTCCCCAATGGGGTCAGAAAAAAATGAAGATAAAAACCTGAGGACGCCACTCCTGTCCCCTCCACCCACCTCTGCACTTCCCCAGACGTCCCCTGAGCTCGGCTATCTCAGCACTAGCAGAGGCCTGCGGGTGGCCCGCGGGTGGCCCGCGGGTGTGGCCTTGTCTAGGGAGAGCTGCTGGCCTGGGTGCCACCCCGCTGCCTGCCCTGGGGAGGGCCGTGGGCACCCTACCCTGCAGGCTGTGCGAGCTCTTTCTGGATTATTCCTTGTGGTGGGACTGGATTAGGAATTGAGACGAAGGCCTCCGCTCCCTTGAAGGATAGCAAGAAACAGGCTTTTAAATCATCCTGTCACTGCTCTTCCACTCCTGCCTTCCTTCAGGATGCCGTCTGAGTGGGAACATGCGGATTTAACTGGAAGCGTTAGCGTCTGTTAGTCAAAACCACGAGCAGGACTTTTCCTTTCGGCACTGATTAGAGTTATGAATGTGTGGGATGCGTACTTTACGTCTTATTTATTTTTTATTTTATTTTAGTTTTTTTAAAAGATTGATTTATGTATGTATACAGAACCGGGGTACAGGCCAGAGGTACAGGGACCTTAAGAGGGCTCACCAGAGTCAGGGGGGAGCAGAACAGGCAGCTTGACAAGTGCACTGCTGAGGGGAGCAGCGGGGAGAGGTCTGCTGGGCCCTGTGGGTCAGCGCTGGGCTGGGGATCGAACTCGCGCGGAAGTAGCCCCAGCTTGGCTTCCCAGTGCTGCTGTGCTTTTACCCGTTGCCTTACCAGGGAGTCACGTTTTCTTTTTAAATGTATTTTTCTTTTTCTTTTGGCTTTATGTTTTGCCATCTTTTTAATTTCTTTTACTTTTAAACATTTGAAGAGAATTTTTTGAAACCCTTATGGAATTATTCCAGCAGGAACACATACATTTCTAGTTCAAGTGAATTTGCAGTGTAGGTAAGTTTTGCTAGGTAATCTCTTCCACATCTGGCCATTCAGTACACGTTTACTGATCGCTGATGATACCAAGAGAAAGGTAGTCCCTTCTGCCATCAAGCAACAGTTCACAGACAAGCCAGTGAACCAGTAATTGCAATTGTGAATTTCAAGGGGATTTGCTATCTAAACGGCTGTGGAACCCAGAAATCTCCAGTTTGTCAGGAAGCGGGAGATGAAGTCTTGGTCTGGAGCAGAGGCTGGCTCATCTCAGCCAGACCTGGCGGGATCCCTCTGCCCCGACACTGGGCCTTCACAGGCCACTGCTGGCTTCGTGGCACCTACTTGGTATTCATCATTTTCCTGAAAGAAAATGGGTTTCTTTCTCCCAGGAAGGCCCCGTGCTTGTGGTGAGAGCTTTTCCATAAAGTCGCGGCTGCGGCAGAGCTGGGTCTGCGGGTTAGTACCTAGGGTGGGGCCGGAGGCCGTAAAGTAACCATGGTGAGTGTACCTTTCCTCCTGGTACAAAAGACCTGCTTGTTCTGGGGGAAAATGTCCTCTCTATGGAAAAACGACTGAGGAGCAGCTTGTTGCAGTCAACAGGCTGGAAAGATCACTCCCTGAAAAGGCCCTGCTTGGGAAAATATTAGCCTTGTCCTGGGGCCAGAGCAGGGAGGCTGCTTACCTGCCGCCGGAGTGCCAGCCCCTCCAACGGGCAGCCTTGGTTTCTCAGAAATGACTAAATTCGTGGATTCTTCTTTCATGGCGCTCCACCAGGGAAAACATCCAATGAGATAGACATGACGCTGGAGCCAGAAGACCCAAAAGTTGGAGGCGCACTTCAGCGAATGTCATTTCACTGATTTTGCTCGTCCTTGTCTCTTTGCCTGGAGGTAGAGATTGTATGAGTTTATTTCCTGTGACGCGTGCCTGCCTGTGTGCTGGGCCCAGGAACCCACGCTGCATAGCCAGAAGCCAGTAACCACACCACCCTCCACCATTTACATGTTCCAATGTGTATCGAGCTCAAGGGTGAATGAATTCCAGGCCTGGAGGAATGATAGTGTGTGAGTTCTGCTCAGACACAAACTCTAGGACCCTTGGGAACCAGATCCTGGCAGCAGGTGGACAGCTAGCTCATAGAACTGCGGGAGGGCCATATTCTTCTCCCCAGTTTGGTGTTTGGGAAGCAAATGCTCTTTCATGGAAAGGTTGGGTGAACTGAATGAAAGATCAAGTTACTTTAGCTCCAAATTCAAAGTTTCCTTGTTGTTTTGAGGAAGCCCACCAAAATATGTGACTTTTAAATTAGCAGATGACTAGTATAAGACTAGTTTTTTTTTTTTAATTGAAAAAACATTGCAGGATAACTTTGTTTCAGGCCAGCATCATTCAGAATCAACAGGGTAGGGATGGGATAAAAAAATGGGGGGGTGGGTTGTACACGGGACTATGGTGATGGCACATGAGTGAACTGGTGATGGGAAGTCCACGGGATTGCAGCTGAAAAGGAAAAGGGCACAAAATGATGGAAAAATAAACTATTATAATAAAAAAAGATAAACTGGGGCATCTTCTACTTTGCATTCAGCACGCCAGTCCTCTTCTTCCCACGCCACTGAGCACTTATGTCCAGCCCAGCCACACCCTACCCCTTCCCTTCTGTAACTCTAATTGGGCTCTTGGTCCAAAATCTTTGTTCTAGTTTGTTCATCGGTTAGTTTCTCTATTTCCATATGGTGCTTGACTCTGTCTGACTTCTGTCGTTATCGAAAGCCTTCCATGGTTTTGCATTGGGCAGGATTTCATCTTTGTTTGTGTTTTAATAACTGAGCAGAACTCCATCTGGGGGGTTTCCCACCTGGGGGTTTCCCACCTGGGGTCCTCATCACTCACCACTGTCACCCTGCACAGCTGTGGACCCGTGCATGCTGGGCTCGCACCAGTGCCAGCACGTGTGCGTGAGTGACGGGGACGGCAGGTACCACTGCGAGTGTAGCCAAGGATACGCCCTGAACGCCGACGGGAAGACGTGCTCAGGTGAGGCGCTGTGGCCGGAGGGCTTGAACCTGCAGGGGCCTCACGCTGGGGCTGGGGCCTGAGCTGTGCTTTTCTCCCACTGCCTTTCGTCTTGTTTACTGCTGCTTATCGCTAAGCCTTGAAAAGGCGTGAGGAGAAACGAGTTACTGCGTCAGGCGTGAGGAGAAACGAGATACTGCGTCAGTCAGCCTAGTATGGAGCTGATATGTTTAGAGGAAAGGTCAGGGAGGAAAAGGACTACTAAAGAAGGGGGCCAAATGCTTGGTTCTTTGGCGAGTTGGAACTGTCCCTGAATCTCACTTAACTACACAAGCCTCCCTTCCTCTCTGTGCCAGGCAGACTCGTGGACTGTGGAGGTTACAGGCAGTTCAGAGACCCGGGCTCGCCTTGGCATGTGAACACTCACATGAATTCAGCGAAGGAGGAGCGATAGGGACTTTTTAAACAAGATTTATTTGTGCATGCAGAGCTGGGGTACAGGCCAGAGTTGCAGGTGCGGTGAGAGGATTCACAGAGACAAAGTGGGGAGCAGAACAGGCAGATCGACGAAGTACACTGCTGAGGGGAGCAGCGGGTGGGTCAGGGGAGGTTTGCTGCACCCTGTGGGTCACCTCCGGTGTGGGGATCGAACTTATGCTGAAGTGGCTTTAGCTTCTTAGTGCTGTGCTATATAACCCGCTGCGCCACCAGGGAGGGCTCGATAGGGACCTTTTATTTTTAATTCTAGAGAAATAGTTATGAAAGGAAAAAAAAAAGCTTAGAGATTATTAGATTATTTAACTCAACCTACAGTTTATAGATAATGAAATGAGACCCAAGGAAGGGAGAAGACTTACTCATGTCATGAGGTGGAGATAGGAACTAGGCTCCCAGTTCAGCAGCCTCCCGCCCCCACCTCATCAGCTGTGTGTCGGCGGGGAGGGGTTATAATCACTTCCCACGTTTTCCATGTGTTCACATGTGCCTGGTTATCTTTTGATAGTGATCGATAAGTGTGCTCTGAACACTCACGGCTGTGAGCACATCTGCATCAATGACAGAAGTGGCTTCTATCACTGCGAGTGCTACGAAGGTTACACCTTGAACGAAGACAGGAAGACTTGTTCGGGTAAGTGGGGGAGGAGGCTGCCTCCTGGTCTGTGACGGGCAGGTCACGCGATGGGGAGCTTGGTCTGTTTTCCGCCCTTGCCACCCTTGTACCTTCCCCATGTCTTCTGAGGAAGTTGGATGTGGCAGCTTGCACTGTCACGGACACACCAGCGTGCCGTTCCTCCCTTCTCTGCCCCTGTTCTCTCAGTGCTTCCCCAATGCCAGAAGCAGCAAGTTAGGGCCAAACCACACCCCACAAGACGGGTTACTTACAAAGGGAACACCCGCAACCACATGGCGGAGAAGCCTGGCCGAGGCCACTTTAACCAGGTGACCAAAGCCACCAGCACCAGCAGGGAACACAGTGACCGTGAGCTCCAGCCGTGGTGTCCCAAGGACACAACAGCATTTCTACAGTGTTCTTGCTAAAAAGGTGGAATCATAAGGAAGTATCAGACTAACCCCAGGGCAGTGACATGCCACAAAATAGTTTTCCCAAACTTTCCAAAAGTGTCAAAGTCATGAAGGAAAAGGGGAGACTGTTGTCTGGGCTGGAGGAAAGGATGGAGACAGAACTCCTGCAAGCAGTAGGATCCTGGACCAGAAAGGGATGTCAGTGTGGGGGGTGATCGGCAGGACTGAAGGAGGGTGTGTGGATGAGCAGCGAGTCCTGTATCCACATTCACGTCCTGGTTTGGAAGACTGTGCTGTGGTTATGGAAGACGTGAACATTGAGGGAAGGGAGTCAGGACTTTTGTGCTATTTTTTGCAACTTTCTCATAAGCCTGAAGTGATTCCAGAATGGAAAGCTTAAAAACAAACAGATTAAGGCCCTCCCTGGTGGCGCAGTGGGTTAAAGCACTGCATTGAGAAGCTAAAGCCACTCCCACATGAGTTCGATTCCTGCCTGGCCCGGAGGAGACCACATGGCGAGGCAGACCTCTCCTGACCCGCCCGCTGCTCCCCTCAGCAGTGGGCTTCGTCCATCTGCCTGTTCTGCTCCCCACTCTGTCTCCGGTGAAGCCTCTCGCTTCCCCTGAGCCTCTAGCCTGTACCCCAGTCTGTATGCACAAATAAATAAATCTTTAAAAAAAAAACCAAAAACCAAAAAACAAACAGATTCGGTATATCCTGAAGTGCTGCAAAGCGCATCCGTGGACATCGGGGTGTTGAGCTCACATGTGGCCCCACATCAGCTGGCTCCTTTGGACCCAGGTTTCCTCACCCATGAGAGGAGGGTTAGTGTACAACCTCTTCGAACTCTAGTTCTGGTTTTATCCTTGTCTGGTACAACTAGCTGCATCCCTCCTGGCATTCTCCTGACTTGGTGTGAGCGCAGTGCATCTAGAAAGAATGCTTGTGGAGGCATTATGAGCTCCCTGGATTACGAGAACTCAGCTCAGATGATTTTGAAAATCAAGTGGGGGAAGGAGCAGCGTCACTATTGTCTGTGCAGGATTTTGCTGCACTCAACTCAGTTCTGCTCTGAGCAAACAGCCCTGATGGCTTTGAATGGCTGCAAGTAAATTTTACCCTTGTAAAGTCCTAAATGCGCGTAAGCTTTTCAAGATGTCGGTCATAAAACGTTTTCTACTTCTGATTTCTTTGCTCCTGGACTCGGCTTGGAAGCTGAAGACCAGTGTGCAGCCGGCACGCATGGTTGCCAGCACCTGTGTGTGAGGGACCGCACAGGGGCCCATCACTGTGAGTGCTTCGAGGGCTACACGCTGAACGAGGACGAGAAGACGTGTGCAGGTAGGGAAGTCTGTGGGCAAAGTCTCCACACTTGGCTTTTTCACCGCTGTGAAATCAATGCTCAGTTCGCCAGGAGAGAGGTTCTTTTCTCATGTTTGCAGATTCATCTGGGTCCTGACATGTCGTCTCGGCGTCCTCTACGTCAGACTCGATAGTATCGTTGGATGACATGGATTGAACACTGCTGTGAACAATGACTTCATCCCCTTCATATTTACTACTCTTTGAGTGGTTTGGGGGTTATTAGGTCATTTTTGAACCTTATGAGTTCCAGGAACTGAAAAGATAGTGTATTATCAGGAGACAGATCCTGGAAAGTGACTTTAAGGATCTGGCTCGCGACATGCTACTGTGTTTACTAGGCCAAGACGCACGTTACTGAGAGGGCCAAGCGCTCCCTGGGTTTTGGGAACATAGGGCACTTCAGAAAATTAGTGGGAAATGGGTGGGGATGGGGATAGGAGACAAGCTAATTGAACACAGAAGCCTTATCCAGGAAAATTATTTATCTCTGTGCGCTGGGGACTTGTAAAGCAAATAAAGGAAGGCAGTTGTGTGGCGACTAGCGTGATAGGCTGAACTGATCTTTTTCCAGTGAAAACTTGGCCTGGGTCTTCTCGGTAGTGTTAATCTTAAAACTGGATGGTTTTAGTAAAGGACACTTGTCCATGCCTGAAATAGACCCACACGGATCTTCCAGGAAGCTTGAAGCGAGTCGTCCCCTGACAGTTCCTAGGTGATCAATCTTGAGACGCCGAGCCCATGGCTTGGCTTCTGAGCGCACGCCAGCGCTGCTGACCCTCATTAATCTGACTGAAACTCGTGGCAGAACAGGGGGGCGTTTATAACGTCAAAGCCCTGCAAGAGAAACACCCAGCTCTCAGGTGGTATTTAGTTTTGGCACAGTCAGTGTTATTTTTTAGAGATTTTTATACGTATTTTCCTCTCCCTTGAGAAGATATATTATGTGACCTTTTGCAAGAGAAATGAAGGGAAATAACATCTCACCCACTCCTTCTTATAGAAACACGAACTCAATAAGAGCACTGACACCCTGCGACTCCCCAGGCTGCACTAAGCACTGTAGGGATGAAAGGAAGCTAAAGTTTTTGACTCTGCAGGGTGGGTGCAGAGACAACCAGCACCTCAGGAAAGCAGGGAGTAAAGAGCCAAGCAGTGGGGTTGACAGCAAGGAAGGTGGTGGGGGCCGGGGAGGCGGGAAAGGGCGCTGTGGGGGTGGGACCAGCTGGCCTCCTAGGGGGGAAGGTCTGGTGTCCAGGACTGGAAAACGCGGGCTGGGGGAGCGACGTGCACTGGTTTGTGCAAGGGGCTGGGGCTGGCTCAGTGGGGTGCAGAGGCTCCTCTCGGGGCCTGCTTTTCCCCTTGCGGGGCTACCTGCAGGCAGGGAAAGGAGAGGTAGGCCAGGGCTTGCCAAGTGCCTTTGGTAGCTCTGGAGCGGCTACCAGTCTGAGGTGAGGGGACATGAATGGTTCTGCTGTGGTATTTTGCTGAAAAGATTGTAGCAGTGAAGGGACAGCTCGTGTGAGGTGGGAAGACGCACCACGGATGGATTAGGATGGATTATGGAGGATGTCGCGTGGTGCCCGGAGCCGTCTTGTAGGCAGCAGCGTGCCATGGGAGGCGCCGGGCATGGAGCGCGGACCCCACGACGGCAGAGAAGAACCCGTCTCTCAGGGAGCCTTTCTGGGCCCACTGCAGGAGAAGCACTCTTCTCCTGTGTCCTGGGCCAACTCAGACGTGGGACTTGCTTTTCTCTGCTTCCTCAAACACGCGAAGGCCCTGTTGGCCTCCATGAAATGTCTTTACCGTGACATACAATAGCTCACTCTTCCATCATACACATCATCATCCTCATCACTATTTGTGTGTGTGTGTTTGTGGGTGGGTGTGCGCAGGTCAGTGTTTTTGGCCATACGTGGTCAGCTCTCCAGTACAGACCCTTGGTCACTCTAGTCCTTTCTGTGCAGCATCAAACTTAATTCCAGGAGCACATAGGCCCCTAACAAGTCACTCTGGTGATGCGCTGCTGGCCCGTGAATAGTGGTGGTGTTGGCAGCAAGGTGCACCTCAGGAAGGCCGAAGGCAAGCGTGGGGATACTGTCTAGACTCAGGGCACCCCCAGGGCCGTGCGGAGGCCACAAGAGAAGGCAAGTCACAAAAGGTCAGGTGTGTATGCAGTAAAAGACGAGGCTAATGGGGTGAGACTTGAACCCTGAACCCCGAGACTAGTTGTCGGGGCTGAAGGAGGTGTTCTTTGCCCCTGTGGGTGCCTCACGGGAGCTGCTCCCCCAGATGTCTGGCTGTTCTCTGCTGTAACCTGGCATGTTTTCTTCCTCGCGCCACTCCTGGCCAGTGCGGGACAAGTGTGCCCTGGGCTCTCACGGGTGCCAGCACGTGTGTGTGAGCGACGGGCCTGCGTCCTACCACTGCGACTGCTATGCCGGCTACACCTTGAATGAAGACAGGAAGACGTGTTCAGGTAAGACCCCACTGCGCCTTCACGCCTGCCGGTTGGTGGGACAGGCTGGGGGAGCGTCCCTCTCTCTGGGCTGAGCAGTCCGCTGGGTCAGAGGTCTCCAGCGGCTCCTGCTGGAAAACAGGATGAAGTTCGACTCTGCCACTGGGCTTTCTTCCCTCCAGGACCTGATTCCTTCCCTTCTCCGTCCTTTTCACTAAAGTCTTTCCCTATTTACATCTGGATTTCTCTCTCTCTTTTAAAAAAGATTTATTTACTTATGCATACAAGAGCTGGGGTACAGGCCAGAGGTGTGGGGGGTGAGAGGCTTCACCAGAGACACAGTGGGGAGCAGAACAGGCAGATGTACTGAAATGTACTTCTGAAGGGAGCAGCAGGTAGACAGAAGTCTGCTGTACCATGTGGGTCAGCTCCCTGGCTGGAGATCGAACTTGTGCTGCAGTGGCTGCAGAGAGCTTCATAGTGCTGTGCTTTGACTTGTACCACCAAGGAGGACCCTGCATTTCTCTTTATCGTAGTAAAATATGCATGCAATTAAGCTTTTTGAGTGCGCAGTTCAGTGGCTTACAGTCACCTTTGTGCAGCCGTGACCCCACCCCGCTGTCATCCACAGGGGACCTCTGCACCCACTGTTAGCACCCCCACTTCCCTCTCTCCTCAGCCTCCCGATCCACTAACGTGGGGGCATTTCCATTTATTTAGGCCTTGTTTAACTATTTCAACAATGCTTTGTGCATAGTTCTTGCACTTACTAAAGTTATTCCTAAATATTTTATGCTTTTACATGCTATTTCAATGGAGCCATCCCTGTTTCCCATAGGGGTCAGAATGCCCAGAGTCTGCCCTCATACTGCTTACCGTCTTTCCGCCAAGACAAGCCCACTGTGGAAATTCCTTGTGTTTATCTCATACTCTATGGCTGGGATGGTGGGCATGCCCTTGATATTCAATTTCTCTTATATCCTTTGACCCTCCTTAAAACATCTCAAACATAAAAATGTTATAGGTTTCTTGATTTGCTCTGATTTCTAAGTAGCTGTGGCATTTTATGTGTGTCATTGTTAGCTATTGAAGAAGCACGAAGGCTCGTCTCCACAGAAGACGCTTGTGGGTGTGAAGCCACGCTGGCCTTCCAGGACAAGGTCAGCACGTATCTGCAGAGACTGCACACCAAAAATATCCTTTCTGGAAGGTTTTCTGCCTCTGCTTTTGAAGCCAACCTAGGTACCGCAATTAAGCCCCATTTTGGGACATTCCACAGGGTAACTGTGCAATTCAGTAAGTTTTAAGATGGGCAATAGTAATACACTTTTAAAAAGAATTGTAAAGGTATCTTTTCAGCATATTCATGTAGCCTGGAATACATTTAAAAGACTGATTTAGTTTTTATCTAAAAAGAATCACTGCATTATCACTAGATTTATAACAAATTATTTACTTTATAATTAAAGCTTATGGAAATTTTCATATAACTTATGTATAAACGAGATGCCATTTGTCAAAAAAAAAATTTAGGGAGTATATGGTTAAAAACAAGTATTATCTTCTCCAAAGACTAGAATTTCTGATTTTTAAATTGGACTTTCGGTGCGAAAACCATTTTGCTTTATTTATTTATTTATGTAATTATTTTCTATGGAAGTGTTTGTATTTTCTAATGTGTAAGAATAAGTAGTGTCGGCCTTAACAACCAGCCACTAGATGACGTTTTGGAGAAGTTGCAGACAAATGAATTTGGACATGTACATCGCTAAATGGCTCCAGGTTCCACCTGGAAATGTGGAGCGTTGGTGTGTTTACTATTAATTCTTCGATGTGCTCCAGTGTTCCTGCCGAGACACTGCCATCAGCTTGAAGGTTGCTGGATAAGTAGAATGAGGATCTTCTGGGGAAAGAGGATCATTTGCTAAGGAAATAGCTGTCCAGTTAAAGCGAACTTTAGTGTTTCTCAGCTATGACTGTGAAGTGGCTGGTAGAAAATAGTGAAAAATTTAGCCATTTACTTACTGATTGAGCCGTTTAATGATAGAATGTTTGTACTAGTAATATATTCATCCTCATAATGGAAATTTTGATTCATCTTGATGGTATTTATAGTATAACCAGTCTTCTTAATGAGTATAAACTGTTCAAGGTATTTACACATAAAAAAGTTGACATCATTAAGTTGTTATGAATATAAATTAGGACGGTTTCTTCAGCACTTTCTACACTTCTTGCTTCTCAGAAATTGTATTCATAGATGAAGTGAACATTATATACCATTTTTAATTCATGATGTTAGAAAGAAACACAACTAAAATCTTTAGTTGTTAATTAAGTACTGTAACCAAAGGTGAAAACATGTCTAAATTTATTTTAGGTTCCAATTTATAAATATTACATTAGCAAGAAATAAGACCTAATTTGTCTTTCTAAATATTATTAATCCCAACTTTTTTTTACTTATATACACTTTTTTTAGTTTTAAAAGCTTATAACCTTTAGAAGTCTTAAGCTATGTATACTAAATTTGTATTGCTTTTAGTATAATAAAAAAGTTCTTATATTTATATAGATTGTAATCTCTTATTTGGGTGATGGCAATTTGGTGACTTACATTTGCTTACTGTTATCAATTTTGTTTCTTAACATATTTACTTAAACTGATTTAGCAATTACTTTGAAGATTTGACACTTTCTAATCAATGGACGGATTGCTGTGATTCTTTGCACAATTTAATCTCAAACTTTTAAAGCAACAAAGTTCAGATTAGGAAGGCTTTACTCTAAGCTCAATACTTTCAAATTTATGTATGTAAAAGCACCTAAGCTGAAACTTTGTCAGAATCATTGACTGCCCAGTTTACCTGTTTCTTCAGCTACCCCTTTGATATTTAAAAGTTAAAAATTTCTGTAAAGTAGATATTGTAGAATACATAGTACATGCTCACTGCCTTTGTGAAGTGGTATGTAGTTGTATAACTTGTTTGTGCAAACTGAGTGGTTGAACAAAGAATGGCTTTAATCAACAGTGTTGCCGGAAAGACAACAAAATATCTAAATTTAGATGAGTGACATTAATATATGCCTTCTGAAAAGCAAATATAGCCTACAGATATTTATTTAGAAACAACAGAAAATTAAAACATTAAAGGGAATTACAAAGAAAGAACAAGGCTGTATTTGTTACACAGAACACATATTGTTACTTAACAATTTTGAAAGGACATATACAGAGCAGTATTATTTTCCAAACTTGTTTGTGCACAGAATCTGTAACATATTAATATGTCAGGGAATTGGGGTATGGGAGTATTAAACAAGAGCTCATGTCCAAGACTAGAGAGATGATGTCTCGGTAGGACACGTGGCCGTGGGATGAAAAAGGATGACTCAGAATCCATGTGCAGAACAGAGAGAAGCCGAGAGGGATTGCACCAGCAAGGGGCATCAGCTCCAAGGCCGCCTGTTAAAAAAAGATCAAAGAAGCAAGCAGGCAAACAGGGAATGCACAAGTGTGTGGGCTAAGGGTACAGATGGCCCTGCCAGCATTGGGTACAGGGAGAAGTCCAGGAGTCTCAGTGTTTATGCTTCTCTAACCATAACATCTGTTGCTGTTTCTGCACATGCTGTTTTCCACATGTGTAGGTCCTCACACAAGGACTTCTGCCCTGAGAGGTTCCTTATCAGCTTTTCCTGTTTCTACACACTGAGAGGCACAGAGTAGCCAAAGCAAAGGATAATCAAGGCAAAGCCATAGAATAATTGAGACACCCGACCATCCAAGCACCCCCAAGATGATTTATCAAGAATATGAGCTCCAGTATAGTGGCATACCCTAGCTTGGACAACACTCAATTATTTGTTTCTTGAGTCTGGGATAAGGTGTCTATATGAGCAGCTGCCAATGTATCTTAGGAATTTACAGTTTGGTAAATTGCTTAAAAAAACACCCAAACAGATGTATATATGTGTGTGTTTAACAAATACATTAACTGAACTGCGGTGAACCTTGAAAATTTCAGGAGGCCTGATTTGTGTATCTGCTAGGTACGATTCTTACCCAACATGAAATTTATGAAACGACCTTGGAAACAGTCAGATGGAATGGAGGGAGGCAGAAACCATGTTAACGTGCGCAGATCAGAAACACCATAGTAAAGGCATTTTAGGATTGAAGGAAGACTTTGACTGTAGCTGGGGTTTTGATTTGATGGGAAAGGCATTAGGACTACTGTCCCTTCCAACCTGTCCTGGGCTAACATTTGCCGGGGAAAGCCTCTTCGTGGGGGGAAATAAACCACTGCTGCACAAAGTACAGGCTAGATTATACAGATTACAGTGTTAGCTGCAAAAAGGAGTAAAAACAAAAACCAGAGGGGGAAAAAAAAAAACAAAAAACGAAAAATGGGTGAAACTAATTTCACGGGAATGTCTGCCCTACGCCAAAAATAGTTTCGCACCTCTCCGAACATTCCGATAGGGCAAAAGGTGGAAAAAAAGAGGACCGAACAGATTCCAGGAGAGAAAATACCACAACACCCCAATTACCTAAAGATGGAATTATCAGTCGTCTGCTGCAACGGCCCCCCATGCACACAGTCCTTGCGCAGGGAACCTGCGTCTGACCCCGGCGGCGTGAGAGTTGGCAATACAACCGCCTCCCCGCAGTCCCTCCGGGGGGTTCTCCAACAGCTAAACGCGAGGGCAGGCTGGCAAGCTCTGTGAAGGCAGTTTCTCGCCCCATTTGGCCCCGGCGCCACCCTACCAAGGACTCTCCCTTCTCACCCCTCGAGGGGCTTTGGGGTCCCAGCACACCCAACCATCGGGATCTCGCAGTATCAGGCGCCTTTCCTCCAGGGTGACATGTACCCCCCAGGCGCCCTCCTCCGTCGCCACCCCACGTGTGGCGTGTGCCCCGAGCCCGCTCGGACTGCGGCGGCGGGGACCCGGCAGGGCACTCAGGGTCGCCGAGACCGCAGAGAAGCCCAGCAGCCCCGGGAAGCCGAGCACACCGCCCACAGCCCGCGCCGCCGCGCCGCCGCGCCCCCCGCCCTCTGCGCAGGCGCACAGCACGGGGCGGGGGGCGACACCGGAAGTGCCCTCCGCGCCCCGGATGCGACCGGGCGGCGGCGGTTGCCAGGGCGACGGGAGCTTCCAAGAGCCGCTGATACTCGAAATTGGCGTTTCGAACAAGTTTCCTGAGGCGGACCTAGTCGGCAGGCGTCATCCTCTCGGGGTCCCAGGATGTTCTTTTACCTGAACAAGAAAGTGAGTTTTCCTGGCGCTCCCTCGCTCCGCCACCGCGCCTGCTTCTGCGGGCGACTCCCGCATCCTGCCGGCGACGCCCGCACCGGTTCGCGGTTCGCGTCCTCCTCCAACCTTCCTCTGTGGCCCTGTCTCGGACCTCTTCCAGCCGGTCCCGGAGCTCCACACAGTCCTTGGCGGAGCCCCCCATCCTCTCGCGCGACTCTCCCATTCCTGCCTCTGGCTGGGTCCTGTTTCGGGGGGACAGGAGCTGCGGGACCGACCCCTGCACGCTCCCCTGAATCTTTCCTTCTCCACCTGTTGCTGATCCAGGTGAATGAACTTTATTGGGTCATCACCAGAACGCTGGGCAACAGAAAAGTAATGTAACGGGAGCCTGAGTGTTACCTGCGGAAAGGGAATGGGACCGATGGTGTGCATCTATACCTCCGGTCCCCACAGCCCTCTTTAAAAATTCAGCATGTGACTCCCCCTTGGGCTTCTTTCGGGGGTCACTGCTTTTCTCATGTAGTAGGGTCCTGCGAAAGTTCAGGACACTGTGTGCACTTTCTTAAAAGCTGAACATTCTCCTTCATGGAGAGATTTTTCTCCGCCTTCACATCCTGTAGGCATTCTTCTTCGGAAAGGTTGTGAAAGCGGCTGTGATTGCTTTTCAGATTGCCATTCCCAATAATGTGAAGTTGAAATGTATATCTTGGAACAAGGACCAAGGATTCATAGCATGTGGTGGTGAAGATGGATTACTGAAAGTTTTGAAATTAGAGACACAGACAGGTAAGTGACTGTACTCCAAATGTTTGAACTTGATGGAAAGTTGACTAGTATTATTTGTTCAGAGATTTCCTACTGCTCTTTCTCAGCATGCCAGACTAATTATTTCAAAATGGAAAAAAGAAAACCCCACATGCCTTGTGGTGTTTCCTACAGTGTTTTTACAATAAAGTTCATAGAATATAAACATTTTTGCTTAAGTTAATGATGGAATATGAAAAAGAACACAAAGTAAAAACTAAGTCACGGTGTTGTTTTGCGCTAGGTCTGTTTATTGTGTTGTATTATTAGGAGTTATAAAATACGATGAAAATCAACATTTCAGAAAGCCACGAAGTCTAACATTTGGACAGATTGTAGGACTGTTACTTTTCTGCTTATTAGACATGTTAATGATTATATACCTAGTTCTCCCCAAACAATTTATTGTGGCACACTTTCTTAGTAAACATTTGGTATTTGCAGCTTGATTTCCCTTTTTCTCGTTTTCTGGAATCGTATCAAACTGCTTCCTATTTCTTTGGCATTTAGAGTGCTGCTCTGGATTGACGATCTAGGCAACCCCCAGTCTAAATAGAGATCTCAGTATGGAGATTGGAGCAGGAGTCTCAGTTCTTCCATGAGACTACTGAATGACTTTCAGCAAGTTGCTGAATGTCTTTGGGCTTTTAGTTCACTCTTGTTAAATGTGGGAGTTGAACTAAATGACATTTTGGATTCTTTGCTGTATTGCTTTTCAAACTTTCTCAGGCTTATCATCTGGAAAGTTGTTAATTTCTGTCTTCTGGTCTCAGAGTACCTCTGGAATGGGATCTGGAAATTCCCATTTCTAGTGAGACTGGTGTTTTTAGTCCTCAGACCTTCCTTTGAGTTCATACTACTTTTGAGCTACCAAGGTCTATATGCATAATTATTGCTTGGCATGTCCGTCTGCAGGGTGCGTAACCCATACTGTTCACTTGATTTCCCATTAATCTTAAGAAGCAGTTATTTGAGATGAGAAAGCTGAGCACATGATCAGTTAATAACTTGCCCAAGTCACATAACTGGTGAGGGGAAGAGCCGGGAGTGAATGTTTAATGAATTTTGAGGATAGACTTCTAGATGGAATTTATTGGATCAAAGGTCATGTGCATTTATAAAGGTCCTTAATGTTTAGCTAAATTACCCTCCAGAAAGTTTGCACTAATTTGCATTTTCAGTGGCAGCTTTCCCAGTTTCCACTCCCTCCCTTAGAGGGAAGCTAGAACCAGCACTGCTCCCATGCGGTCACATCAGGGTAAGGCAGGCAGGACATGGTGACCCTTCTGTGGCAGCCAGACGTCCACACATTTCCTGGTGCCCCTTTCTCATGTTCTTGGTAGGAATAACCTACTAAGTTGCTGTCTCTTCTTTCACCGAGTCGCCTGCCTCCTTGCCTTCCCTCCCCGTGACTTTGATGGCCCGAATGTAATTGGTAGTCATTTGGGTTCATGTCAGCATTAGAGCTTCAATCTTGAAACATTCCTCAAGACAAAAGGAGAATTCACATGTTTTAAATTACTTTTATGTTTAAACCTGCTCTTTCCCCCTTTCCTCTCTGATAAGTCCTAACTGTTAGAATTCCAAGAACGTGGACCTGGGCGCTCTCCTCACTTTAATGCTTTCTGGTTCTCTTTCCTCCCTGTGGCTTTTAACAGGTGATGATTTCTAAGTTTATGTCTCCCCCCAGCCCTCAGTTTTCAACATCTCTCCATGCATCTCATACTTACATCTGAAGCTGAACTCGTGATCATTTTCAAATATCTTCTTTTGGTTCTCCCCATTTCAGAAAATACCTTACTTTCACTCACTTGCTCAAGCTAGAAACCCTGCCTTTCCCTCTTAACATCACCTCTGTCAACAACCCTATAGTTTCCATGTCTGAAGTGTGCCTGTCTCCACCCTTTCTTTCCCTTAGTCTCCCTTGACTTCTCTGGCTCCTGCCACTGTCACCCCTCTTCCAGATTCTAGAATCACTTTCCCTCTGATTCTCATCGCTTCTAGCTCATTCCAGTCTGCTCTTCAAACTCCAGTTGACATGGGATTTTGAAAGAAAGCCAGATTATGTCATTTCCTTATTAAAAAAAATCAGCCCCAGAAGGGCTGCCAGTCCCTTGGTGGTAGGGTGGTGGGGCAGGGTCCTGGCTGGCTTTGAGATGGCATCTCCCGATTATCCTGCTCCTGCTCCTGCTGCTGAGCTCTCTGTGCACTCACTGTCACGAGAGAAGATATCGCCCTGGAGCAAACATTTGGGTCAGAGATAAAGTCTTTGAAGACCATTCACACCAACTGTAGCATCTGTGTAGCCCTCTGGGAATGGCAGGTGGCAAGGATGCCTTAGTCCCCAGGGTGCACACACAACGGGAGTGACAGGAAATGTCCAGCCTTTGTTCTCAGGATGTTCACACAGACACACCCCACTCAAGTGGAAGACCTGAAAATCCAAGCTCCAGCAGTATCAGTTCTGGTGTCCATTGCTGTACCCATGGGCGTGCCCAGAGCCACTCGCCCCATTCACACCTCACAGCCAGGCTATCAGGGGAGCCTGCTGGGGCTTTGGGAACATGCAGAGGTTCCTCAGAATGGCTCTGTCTCTTCATGTGGCCTTGGAAAACCAGTATGTGTGTGCTTGGGGCCATCACAGTGTATGGTTGCCATTGGGCATACATAGCCTCTTGCTTTTAAATAATTGTACATTTTGATCTTTTCTCACCTGTAGTCAACTCTTCTACGGTCTCTTCTTTTTCTGCTTTGTCTTCTCCCATATGTTTTGATTCTGCTTACCATGCTGTTGTGCAGCTTATAACAGGAATTTCTCTTGGAAGTGGGCTGCTGACAACTTTGATGGATGCAAATGAAAACTTATGCCTTTTATGAATGCAAAGCTGACTTTTGTGAAAGGCTTTCTGAGATAAAAGTGTTTGGCATTCTGGTGATCTTAGCAGGCTTTTCTGTGCACTTACGTACTTGATTTTCAGTCACTTTATTACAGTTTAATCTGTTAAAATTCCTTAAACTTTTTGGGCGTCTAGGATATACTTTGGATTGTGGGATTTATTGATTTCATCTTAAAATTTCTCCTTGTGGGTTTTAGATGCCTGCTTTATTGCTGGCTTCTTTCACAGTGCCTTTGAAGTCTGTGAGCTCTGCCAGGTGCTTCCAGAAGGATGATGTCAGTGTTAGCAGATGTTGGTTCCCATGCCAGCTCAGTGTGTTACCTTAGCGGCCGTGGGGAGTTTGGGAATGCAGCTCAGTGGGGCATTGCTGGCTTTATTCTACCTCATTTGATACTTTTAGCCTTTTATTGAATGTCAGAATTTCAAGATGGATTTTGCAGGCTTTTGGCTTTAGTTTCTTTCTTTCTTTTTTTTTTTTTGGTATGATTAAGGTTTGATGTTGTTACCAGCAGGAGACCAGCAAGTATTCAGAGGGGGATACTATTTGTTCAGTGTGTACAGCTTTTTCATTTGTCAGCAGTTGTTTTGTCAAGGGTGCTGTACTTTATAGCTGCACAGAGAGAAAACATGTAACCTGATTAGTACTCTGATTTCAAATTATATAAACAAATAGAAAGATGGATTGCTTCATTACACTTTCAAATATATTGGGTAATGATGAGCCATTAGAATCACATTTCACTAATTTTACTTGGTTACAGTGACTACTGCTAAAGGCATTAGAATGGATTTTCAGTTTTGTCAGTTAAGAAAAATGTGTTCATTATACATTTTGAGAAAATTAGATTAGGTTTAAGTGTTTAATGTAATTTTTAGAAGATTTGATGAGTGAAAGAAACCTCTGTTGAAAAAAATGTTCAGCCTAGTGTATGTGTCGTATGTTTTAATTGACAGATTACTGTGTTACCCATATGTATGTGTGCATGTATACACACATACAGCACACATATATGTGTACATGTGTACATATAAATATACATGTATATATATAAATACGTACAACTACATATATTTACTGTTACCAAGACTAGAACTAGAGTTTTTAGAGGAATTCAGGTACCATTTCTTGACATTCTTTTCACAGTGGAACATATATATAAGATTTATTTTAAGATTTATTATT
>NW_004567121.1:31838143-31857834 GCF_000260355.1 Condylura cristata
CAAACGGTTTCTTTTTATTTATTTTAAGATTTATTATTATTTATTTATTATTTATTATTTTAAGATTTATTTATTTATGCATACAGAGCTGGGGTACAGGCCAGAAGTGCAGGGGCGGTGAGAGGCCTCACCAGAGACAGAGTGGGGCACAGAACAGGCAGACTGACAAAGTACACTGCTGAGTGGGTCAGGAGAGGTCTGCCGCGGCATGTGGGTCACCTCCCTGGTCATTCCCTCAGTAGAATATAGGCTCTCTGAGGGGAGAAGTCTTAACTATTTTGCTTATCATTTTACTTCTAGAAATATCTACAGTACAAATATTGTTGATTGACTAAGTGAGTGGATGTATGTAAGATTCTGCGAAATCTAGAGAAAAAACCAGTTTCTGGGCCTTCCCTGGTGGTGCAGCAGGGTAAAACGCAGCACTAAGAAGCTGAAGCCACTTCAGCATGAGTTTGATCCCCACCCCAGAGGTGACCCACATGGTGCGGCAGACCTCTCCTGACCTGCCCGCTGTCCCCTCAGCAGTGTACTTCGTCACTCAACCTGTTCTGCTCCCCATTCTGTCTCTGGTGAACCGTCCCTGCAACTCTGGCTTATACCCCAGTTCTGTATGCACAAATAAATCTTAAAAAAAAAAAGGCTTCTAAAGACTTTGTTTTTTAATGTCTTATGTTTTAGAATTTTCAATATATGTCACAAATTTTTACTTGTGATCTTTTGGAAAGGAATAAGTAGTAATGATAATTACTTGTAATATATTGTAGCTGTTATTTTCTACATTTTGCTTTATTTGATCAAAATAATATCTTTGCAGAGGGTATGTATTATAGTCCATGTTTCCACCCTAAGAAAATAGATCCGAATGAGACATGTTTAAAATATGATCTTTCTAACATCCTTAAGGTATAGGAATGCCATTAAAAAAAAGGAAGAAATGTCAAAATCTTAGCATCTGTCACTTGTATGTATTTTACACAGTAGGTTTTTGTTTGATTTTCTAGGTGATGCAAAGTTGAGGGGTCTTGCAGCTCCTAGTAACCTTTCTATGAATCAGACTCTTGAAGGCCATAGTGGTGAGTTGTTTAATCTTAAAAATCATGTTTGAATAGTTTCATCTTTAGTTGTCTAGAAGCCATCTACTAACTGCAAGAAATGCCAATATTTCAAATAATGGTAATATGTCATGTAATTATTTCTGTTGAGTTTACTAATTAGTGCGATCTAGGATTAGTCAAGAACTTTTTCATGATTTAACATCATTAATGAATCTGAAAAACATAGCTGCTAGTTTATTATGGGTATGTAACCCTTTTAAAGAGCCAGCTTTACGGTTCCAGAGTAAACGACACTACAAAGACCTAAACACTAATGTACTGTTTGGCCCCAGAGTAGATCTTGGAATGAGAAAAGTGAGTATCTAGAAAGGAAATTATGTGGACAGTAGATAAAATTTGAATATGAACTGTGAGATATTAATATTTTAAATTTCCTAACATGTCATATACTTATCAAAGAGAATTTCCTTATTCTTAGGCAATATACATTAACATATTTAGGGATTAAAAAATATTTAGGGATTAAAATAAACAAACAAAATATCAATTTTTCATATAACCCAGAGGTTTAAGGTAGGTTCAAGAGCATGTTACTAGTAGAATGGAAAGTAAGGATGGAGGAGAGAGTGTGGTACACACCCACCATATTTCTTGGAACTGACCATAGGTGCCTTTGCTTAGCATGAAAGAGGAAGAAAGCGGTAACAGTAACTGCATCCTCTGAGTATTTCTGAGTAATATTACAGACCAGTTTACTGAACTGTCTTGATTTCATTTTTTTTAAAGATTTGTATTTATTTATGCATACAGAAATGGGGTACAAGCCAGAGGTGCAGGGGCGGTGAGAGGATTCATCAGAGACAGAGTGGGGAGCAGAACAGGCTAACTGATGAATTACATGCTGGGGAGAGCAGCGGGTGGGTCAGGAGAGGTCTGCCACACCATGTGGATCACCTCTGGAGCTTGGGTTTGAACTCACACTGAAGCAGCTGCATCCTTACAGTGTTGTGTCCTTACCCATTGTGCCACCAGGGAGGGCCTCATTTTTATTTTTATTTTGAAGATTTATTTATTGGGGTACAGGCCAGAGGTACAGGGGCAGTGAGAAGAATCATCAGAGACAGAGTGAGGAGCAGAACAGGCAGATGGACGAAGTACACTGCTGAGGGGAGCAGCGGGCGAGGCAGGAGAGGTCTGCTGCGCCCTGTGGGTCATCTCCTGGCTGGGGATCCAACTTGAGCTTAAAGGCTGTGGCGAGCTTCATGGTGCTGCTTCTTGTTATCAAAACAAAAATTTGAAATCAATGTTAGCATTTTTGTTTTTAGTTTATAAGTCATCTTATAATTTTTCAGGTTCTGTTCAAGTGGTGACATGGAATGAGCAATACCAGAAGTTGACCACCAGTGATCAAAATGGGCTTATCATTGTCTGGATGTTATATAAAGGTATATTAGGGGCACTTATTTAATCTCTCACCAGTTGGAGTCTGAATTGCAGTATTTGAAGGGAGAATAACATCTTTGGAACCCTTCTAACCAGCAGCCAGAATCCATCCTAAATGCACACTGCAGTATTTCTGGATTTGTTGCTGTAGACTTTCCCTTTTACATTTATTCCTTTGAACTCTGGCCTGGCATTTAGAAAATGGGTCAGGTGCCTGTTGGCTCTCTCCAGAGTGAACATAGATGCTGAGCAGATAGTTCCTGCTTCAGCTAGCTTTTTTCCCCCATGGAAGCTAAACAGAAAGAATTAGTTTCCATATGGTCAGTGACTGAAGTTCACTCAGTAGTTAAAAACACATTTATTAGGAAGTCTAAGGCAATAGTTCACTTCCTTTATTGAGTCAGTTAGCTTCCTTTTTTCATAGATACAGATTTTATCTCTGCTCTGTCTACCAACTCACAATTTGTGCTTTTGCCCAGAAGAAAGAGCAGCAAGAGAAGGATTAGCTTACAGTGCTTCACTGTTACCAGAAAAGTAGCTTATGATACCTGTTCTCCCGAGGCCTGTTGCCACTTTGCTCATGTGTGTTGCTTTGATAGGGTGCAGGGGGTGCCGTTTAATGGCCCTTACTTAAAGGCTGTGTTGTAGTCCATGAAATTCTTTTTTTCTAAAGTTTGTGTGTGCCAGGAGCCATGTCCAAGTACCAGAGGCTGGAGTAGACTTAGTCTTTTTCCAAGGTGGGTTTCTCTGCACCTCAGTCCTCACTCAGTCCTCAGAATGAGGACTGAGGCGCAGAGAAACCCACCTTGGAAAAAGACTAAGTTATTCCAGATCATGTGATCATTTGCCTGGCTGCAGATGAGAGATCCTAATAACAAACCTTTTAAAAAACAAAGCGACAACAAAACAGTTTCCAGATTACCTTGCACTTGCTTATACTGTGCACTTGATGATACTTGCTTACACTGTGAGACTGCTTGCGTCTCACAGCAATGCTGTGCTCAACGATGTGTTTGTCATTTAGCATAAGTGATATAATAGCACTAATGTGATATGAAGGAGGTTTGGAGTTACAATCTCAGTCTTATCGACCACTGTAGAATTTAAATATATTGAGTTATTGTGACTACTCCATTTTTTCCTTGGTTATTATTGAAGTGTATTTAAGTGATAAAAATTAGATTTTGAGAAAAATCCATTGTTTTGGCTCTCAAGAGCAAATGAAGTTTTTTTTTTTTTGATTGATAGGAAGGAAAGAAAGAAGGGAAGGAAGGTGAGCAGGAGGGGGAGAGAGGAGAAGACCAGCGTCAGTTATATTTTCTGTGACATTCTTTGAAGCAGTTTAATTTTTTTCTTTTTGTATCTGTTGGATTTGAGGTTTTATAGTTCAGTGTCTCAGGTTATAGAAAACTTTGCAATGAATTATCCTACAGTGTATTTTTGGAGTGCATTCCACTATTAACCATTTAGCAGTTGTGAAAACTTTGAGTTGTTTTTTTTTGTGTATGTGTGAATTTTGAAAACAGGCTCTTGGTATGAGGAGATGATCAACAACAGAAATAAGTCAGTGGTCCGGAGTATGAGCTGGAATGCCGACGGGCGGAAGATCTGCATCGTGTACGAAGACGGGGCTGTCATCGTTGGCTCGGTGGATGGTAATGTGTGGCGCTCAGAGTTACGGCTTAGCTGATACTTTTTACCTGTAGAGGGTTAGCTCAGGCCATTGGTGGTCAGTCCGAAGGCAGGGGGGTGGAGTTCTGGGAAGAAGTGTTGGCTGACTGGGAAAACAGCAGCTGGAACCACAGGTGTAGTAACTCTTCCCAGACCTTAGCCTGGGACTAATAAATGCTAGAAATAGGGTGGGGCCGGGACGGGAGTTTATGGTGGAGAGAAATGTTTTTGTTTTATTTTGGTTGGTCGGTTTTGATTGAAGTTGTATCTGTAAACACAGATAAATCTGAGTATACATAGAAGAAGGGCCTAGAGCAAAGAATTGAAAGGGAAAGGAAAGTGAGAATAATTGACACATCTTTGCAAAGCTAGGAGCAGATCAGATCAGAGCCGGGACAGAGGGATTAGCCTGAACGGGTGTCGGCTGGGGAGAGATTCTTCCTTTGTGTTAGGGGCTAATGCAGAAGAGAGATGTGTAGATTCAGTTCTGTTCAGAATGCTAAAAAATGGAAATGAGAAAATTAAAAAAAAAATTATTTTCTTTCCAAATTAGTCATATGCTAATTGGAAGAGAAGCTGGGGTAGCGTCTAACAGAGAAGGAAGTCTGTAATAAAAGTCTGTAATAATTACTGTTTCCACTGTCATTTTAATAGGGTATTTGGCATGTAGTAGATGCTTAATAAATATTTATTGATGGAATAAATGGAACAAATGCATGAATGCTATAGAGTATGGGAGTGTTCTTTAGGGAAATCAGGATTCGTAAAGCAGTTGTTGTGCAATCACATCCTTGAATTTACAATGAAATAATTAGTTTCTGTGTTTTGTTTTAGGGAATCGTATTTGGGGAAAAGACCTGAAGGGTATACAGTTATGCCATGTAGCTTGGTCTGCAGACAGTAAGATCTTACTTTTTGGAATGGCAAATGGAGAAATCCACATTTATGATAATCAAGGGAATTTTATAGTAAGTATACACACATATGTATATATATCCATCAGTTTTATTTATATAATTTATATGATTATTTTAGCTATCATTCATATATGTATACACACCCATTCATTTATTATGATGACTTGTGCACTTCAGATTTTTTCCTGTAGTCTCCTTTTTTTTTTGTTAAAATTCTTTGGTTGCTTCATGGCATATTACTGCAACATGTTAGAGTATTTTCAGCTTTCAGTCTGGTAGCTGGAAAGGATGCCAGATGCCATTTCTTTTCTTTTTAAAAGATTTATTTATTTATGCATACAGTAACTGGGGTACAGGCCTGAGGTGTGCGGGGTTGAGAGGACTCACCAGAGACAGAGTGGGGAGCAGAACAGGCAGTGAAATACACTGCTGAGGGGATCAGGGGGTGGGTCAGGAGAGGTCTGCTGTGCCATGTGGGTCACCCCCTGGCCAGGAATCGAACTTGTGCTGCAGTGGCTGCAGATGCCTGCAGATGCCTCATAGTTGTGTGCCTTAACCTGTTGCACCACCAGGGAGGGCCCATTTCAGTGTCTGAAGCCAAGGGGTAAGGAGCAAGATGACGGGCCCTTTACCCTCTGTGTCTTCTGATGCCCAGAACCAAACCTTCCATCAGATACCAAAGTTATTTTTGTAGCAAGTGAATAAAATTTATGAAAAGAAAAGCCAGCTCCTACTTGGCTCAGAGAGCAGAATCTTAAGAAAAGCTCTAGCTTTGTGCTCGACTCTCACTGGTTCTGATCGTAGGGCAGCGTGTTCTCAGCTGTGTGGCTACATGAAACCACTCATTGGCAGGTGTTTGGCACTAATACATGTGTGTGTGTGTATAATTATACATATAGATCTGTATTTTTTAATTATATGTTTTATTTTTTTGCATCATTCTTTATTTTGTGCAGTTTTCCATCTCGGTTGTAATTCTCATGGGCTTCCCACCACCAATTCACCCGTGTCAGCACTAGTATTTTTAAAGTGCTTCCATACACCTCTTATCATCTGGTTTCATAACACTATGTGAGCTTTTTTTTTTTATTTTTGTCTTTGTTTTGCAAAGACAAAATGGGGAGAAGTGAACCTTGGGCAAAGTGATTTGTCCAGGATTGGTAGACCTGGGGTTAGTAGGTGATGGAGTTTGCATTTGAAACCAGACTTCAGAATCCTCGGCAGCACGCCTGTCATACTCATCTGTTTCAAAATAGTCTGCTGACCTGACTGATTTTATTTAGATGAAGATGAAACTCAACTGTTTGTTGAACGTGACGGGAGCGATCAGCATTGCCGGGATTCACTGGTACCACGGCACCGAGGGCTACGTGGAGCCGGACTGCCCCTGCCTGGCGATTTGCTTTGACAACGGGAAGTGTCAAATCATGAGACATGAGAATGACCAAAGTATGCAGTTCGCCTGTCTTTCCCCTTTAATGTGGAGAATTACCGAATATACTTTGAAATTGTTCTTCCAGTCCAGAGGGCGAGGGCCTGAGCATTTTACCACAGCTACCTGTCTTTCCTTGCTAGACCCTGTGGTGATGGACGCTAACATGTATATCGTGAGTGTCCAGTGGAACCACATTGGCAGCGTGCTGGCTGTGGCGGGTTCCCAGAAGACGGTCACCCAGGAAAAAGATGTAAACACTGTGCAGTTCTATACCCCGTTTGGTGAGGTGAGCGTACGCAGCGTTTTCTCTTTCTGTCCGGATACACGCAGCTAAGGTGAGGCAGACACATGGAGGGCAAGGTGTAAACACGCCGCATTTCCTTCCAGTGAATTCTGCTGGAAAATGATGAGCTGTTGGGTATGCTTTTGAATAACATCTTCACTTTTTCAATCTTTAGGCTTGTGTTTTACATGGAATTTATTTTATGATTGGGTCTTTAGAAAAGCAGATGTTTCACCGGAGAAATTCCTGTGCAGTAGTTATCTGGAATATCTTCTCTGTGAGCTAAATTTGTATTTTTTTTTCACTGCTGAACTTTGAGTTATGTTTATTGGTGTGATTTAGGTTTAGATTAAATTTTATGACTTTTAATATGATATTAAGCCTGCATCGATGTCTGTCCTTTCCTGAAACTTTCAATGGTTTTTACTTGATGTAGTTACCAATTACATTAAGATAATATATCTTAGCCATTAATCTTACATTAAAATATGAGCAGTTTCCACATGCATGTTATCTTTTTCAATAGCATTATTAAGAATGTTAATTTTTTGGGGAAGATTTATTTGTTTATGCATACAGAACTGGGGTACAGGCCAGAGGTACAGGGGCAGTGAAAGCACTCACCAGTGACAGAGTGGGGAGCAGAACAGGCAGCTCAGTGAAGTACACTGCTGAGGGGAGCAGCGGGCGTGTCAGGAGAGATCTGCGTGGCCATGTGGGTCACCTCCCTGGTCTGGGATGGAACTCATGCCGAAGTGGCTTTAGCTTCCTAGTGCTGTGCTTTAACCTGCTGCGCCACCAGAGAGGGCCAATCTATTTCATCTTTTAACCCGTGCTATATTTAGTCCCTTTAGGATATCCTATTGGTTTTATATCTTTACCATTGACTTTAATTATATTTATTTTTAGCTGTATAAAAATACTTCACCAGTTATTCACATTTAAGTATTTTTGTAAGGATAAGAAATGGTGTTATCTGATGCTTTTGAATCTATCTTAGTCACCCCAAAGAATGTGCTGCAGGGGTTGGTAGCTGTATAGCCTAAGGGAACACAGAAATATAGTCCTCAAGGTTTCTACATAATTAAACTCCGATTTCTACTTACTCTTGATATTTATAACCTTCCTAATTCACATTCCTAACTGGTTAGTTTTTAATCGCTATTAACTTATCATTGCTTTGTTTTATCTGTTTATTTTTACTAGTTTTGCCTTCTCCAAGTAGAAAAATATGGATTCTAAGTCTTGTTTTTCTTATCCTGCAAATTAATATGTACAAAATTAAAACCTCTAAGTGTTTTTGATAAGGTAAAGGAATCTTAGGGCGTATTAGACACTTGCTATTTTTTAAATGTGTGACTATGTGGGAGATTGACTTTCGCGCCAGTATTCCTGCTGAGATAGGGCAGAGAGAGACAAGGATGCTGGGCTGATTTCCTGTTGCGATCATTCATCGATTCTGAGACGCACATTTTTTAACGATTAAAATTGGAATGCACGTTTTACTCAAAGTTGCCCTATTGTAATCGATGATGTGTTTTTTCTTTCTGTAATTGTACATAAAAGGAGATGCACATTTAAGATTCTGGCATCTTAAGAGTTGGTGAAATTTAATATCGTTTATAAATTCTCCTAGTAAGTGTATTTTTTATTATAAAACTTGAAGAAAATGATTTTGAAGTGAGAGGCAACTTTTCGCAAAATAATTTTCATACCTCTTTTGATCTCTGTGAAGTAATTGGTGGTAATTTGTATTTGATTTAATTGTGTTATTTCAGGTTAAATATAATAATTATTCTTTCAGCATCTGGGGACTCTGAAGGTGCCTGGAAAGCAGATGTCTGCACTCTCTTGGGAAGGAGGTGGACTGAAAATTGCATTGGCTGTTGATTCTTTTATATATTTTGCTAATATTCGGCCCGATTACAAGGTGGGTGGTATGGACAGGTGTAAACACAGAGAAGCTGTTTTTTACTAAATTATTTTGTTACCAGTTCAAAGTATACTACTTGCTTCTTGCCTGTCTCCATAGTTTCATTGTTTTCAGAAACCAGCTCAACGGAGACGTTTTTAGTGTGGGAACTTCGAACTCGTAAACTTTTCTAGAGCACTCTAGCTAATTATGGAAGTTACCGGTGGGTCAGGGCCTCAGCAGGAAACGCTCACACATGCACAGGAATAACTGGAGACTGACGGAGGCCTAGTGCTCAGCGAGGCAAACAAACCCAGGCATACTAGAAAGAGTGGGCAAGGTGGGGGGCTTTGTCCCAGGCCCCAGAGAGGGTGGTAATGTCAGAGGAGGTGTCCCCCAGGGGCACAGATCAGCTGGCTCAGCACAGAGGACTCGGAGGAACAAAGACTTTGACCCATGTCTCCCCTACTGTACCTCGTGTTGCCACACCCCACTGGAACACCCAGGTAGCCCAGGGGGCGGAGTCAGAGGTGGATTCACAGAGGTTGGCCTCAGGGCTCCGGGCAGGGTAGAAAAGGCCGGGAAGGATCCCAAGAGAAAAATGAGGAGTAGCATAATAATTAGCTGACATTTGACCTTACATTTAAGATTTAAAGCAAAATATATCATGGAACACGAGGGTGATTTGGCGAACTACTAAGACTATTGGGCGCCTGGTCCCAGCATTTCAGCTTTTGACAGTCACTTCCTCTGTCGCCTTCAAGTAGTTGTTATTGACTATTGAAAAATTTGAATTTTTTACCACTGACATTTAAATCTTACAAATTAAAATAAGGAAAGTTAATTTATTTTTGTAGTAATTCTTTGCAACTGTCTTTATTGCTCTTAGATTTTTAAAGATAATTTTAGTGAGGAAAGGTATTGAGCTAATTGTTTCAGCCCCTTGGCCTTCTACATTTCTGCAATGTTTCTACATATAATATGATCCCCCCTCCAATGTTACAGTTCTTTTTTTCTCCCACCCCCTCCTCTGTTCCCTTTTTCTCTTCCTTCCTTCCTAGTGGGGTTATTGCTCAAATACTGTAGTTTACGCTTATACCAGACCTGATCGTCCGGAATACTGCGTTATCTTTTGGGATACAAAAAACAATGAGAAATATGTTAAATATGTGAAGAGTCTCATTTCTATTACTACCTGTGGAGATTTCTGCATATTGGCAACAAAAGCTGATGAAAATCATCCTCAGGTAAGTGTTCCTTGATAGGTTAAAACTTAGATGTTGAACTCTTGGCAGGATGGGCCTGTAGTGATCCACCTTCTCAGGCGCTGCCTCTTTGACAGTAAATTGTTGGTCTGTTGGCCCTGTCTGTTGAGATCTCTGTTGTGGAAAATGAGTGAACTCCCTTGGTTCTATGTCCTCTGCATTTTTTTTTTTTTCTCCAGCTAATCCACAGCAGTACTGGTCATGTCGGTAGTGAAGCTTTTTGCCCTCCAAATGTATTTAAAATATGATAGTCCTTTTCCAAGTTAAAATTCCATAAACAAACTGAGTATCCAGATGCCTAGGATAAATGTGTAGGAAACTGTGTGCCAGCAGTCATTTACAGCAGCTTAGGCAGCCTCTGACACTCAGAGATGCATTTTATTTGGAGTTGTGTTGCTTTAGAAATCAGTGGATCATCACATAAAACAAATCCTATAAGTAATAATTATAAGAATTTCTGTCATCAGAATTAAGAGATATTGCACCCATGAAATAATGACAGGATACTGTAGAAAAGGAAGTTTCTAGAAATTAAAATATGGTAACAACAATGAAAAAATTAGCAGGAGTTACAAGATTACTAGGAAAGGAAAACATAAAGTAGAGCAGAAGACCAAAAAAAAAAGGAAAATAGGAGTGAAAAGTTAAGAAAACTAGAGCCCAAAAGGTGGAGCATACGAATAACAGACATTCTAAAAGGAGTTTACAGGCAAAAATGGAAAGTAATTCTGGAAAAAAAAAGTCAAATTTTCCTGAACACCCTATACATTTTTGGGGAGGACAAGCAGGTTCCATGGGATCGGGTATCCTTGTAGCATTCCACTTGCTAACAGCGGTATTCTGGAGAATTGTCTTCAAAATTCTGAGGGCAAATATGTTCCCATCTTGAATCTCACGCTGTAAGCAACTTACAGATTAACTAGAGGGAGGGTAAAGACATCCCCAGATGTACAAGCACCCAACGTCTCTTTCAGAGCTCCCTGACTTTAGGAAGTTAGTTTGGGAGATGGCCCGCCCCAGTAGGATGAACCTCACAGTGGTGACGCTCGCCGTCAGCCGTGCACTTGACGCAGCGGGCGGATGAGCGCAGTCACCGGCGTCCAAAGAAATTGCAGAGTCGTGGTGGGCTGCGCCTTTGTGAGGAGACATGAGAGCTGGGGATGACAGGGCCTTGGGTAGTAAATACAGAGAAAACGGAGCGAAGGGGAATAGCAGAGATGGCGATTCGTCTATAGGGAAAACAAAATGTGCTTGAAAGGAAAAGAAGTCATGTTCCACTGTATGACTCAGAGGCCAGTACATGTTTCCAGTCAAACCTAGGTGCTCACCGGATTTTTTTTTTTTTTTTTTAGCTAAAAAGCTTTTAATTGAAGTACAATAGACGCACTAAGCCTACATTCTGAACTATCAAAATTATAGGTGGAAAGATGGAGGGGTGGGGTGCAGACCCGTGTGTTGGCAGGTGGGGAGAGGGTGGTGGGAGAGGTACATGCCAGTGAGAGCAGAAGTCCTGAGTGCCGGGTGGAGACAGACTAACCAGCAGCGCGGATAAACAAGGCTGGGACTTGTGCAGGTGAGTATCAAAAGAACGACGTAAAGGAGCTGCAAGTAATTATTCCAGGGAGCATGGGAAGTTGGGGGAGAACTCCTGTTTTAAACTCTTAAGGAACTACTTGACTCTTTAAACTATGAGCATGCGAGCGATATGTAAACTAAAAATCTTGTGCTTTGTTGCAGTAATTAAGCCTATTTTAAGTGTTGAAGAGTAAATTATGTTTTAGTATAATTTTTATCGAATTTGTGTTTATGAAACTCAAGAAATTTTACTTGAGATGTGAAGAAAAGGCAAAATTCTATATATGTAAATAGTAAAGAGTAAATAGGGAATTGTTTATTAGATATCACTGTTCTCATCAGGAATATGTCTAAGTAAAAATAGTATTGTTAGTACAGGATATAGAAAAGGTTACATAGAAAAGCAGGATACACAAGTATCACTTTTGTTCAGATAATAATCTGATACAAATTGTGCCTTTCTTTTCCTGATAATAACCATTGATAATTATTTTGTATGTCTCAACACTGTGTGTGATAGCCATTTAACATCGGTTTCACTTGGTTGACTTATGCATTTTTTGAATCTACTAAAGTTTTCTGAATTTCTCATGTCGTTTTTACATTGCTTCAAAGGAGGAGAGCGAGATGGAAGCCTTTGATGCAACGGTAACAAATTAAGTTACCTCTTAATATAGCTGCTTAGTGGGTAAACGTGAGTTATGAGTTCACCACCAATCAGGAACTCTAGACGTAGACAGCATACTCGTGTTTTACTGTTTCATTCTATCAAGACATCAACCTGGTTTAATTTTAACCCATTTATTTTTAATTCTGTAGATTTTATATTTTTTCTTTGCATTTAGGGATATATTTTTTTCTTTACATTTAAATTTCATCAGTTACCTCCTAGTTAGGGATAGAAGTAAACCCCGCTCGCAGCTCGCTGAGTTTCTCCCTCAAGCAGGCATACTGATTCTCTGTCTTGTCCCTTCACAGTTTGTGCTAGTGCTCTGTAATTCCATCGGCACACCCTTGGACCCCAAATACATTGATATTGGTAAGGAAATGTAAATATTTATTCCCTCTTGATCAAGTTTTAAATGTAAAGTGAATTAAAAAAACAGAACAACTGTAATGTTAATTAGCATGGTATTCTCTGAAAGGACATTGATTATGCTTCCTGCTTTGCCAAGTCCAATACCAATTTATGCTTATTGACAGGTAAACTCATTAATATGCTCCCCTTCATTCTCAAAAGTACATGGTTCATACATTAGAGTTACTCTATCCAAAGTCCACAATATCCTCACAACTGCAATACTGCCGTTATTTGCTTTAAATGGGAAATATAATTGCATAGGAATCGGTATGCAATATTTAGTAGGTAATAAACTGAGGATTACAGAAAGAATTTTGCCATTAAATACTTACATTATAAATGAACTGCTTGTAAATACCTTTCTTCCATAAAAACACTTCAGCTGCTTGTACAAGTGAATATGTCCTTTCCAGATTTTCTTAATGAAATCAGTCTATTCATAGAGATGGCTTTAAAAAATTGCTGCTTTGTTTTCAGAAGACATTTGGTACTTTAGATTTGCAGTTCTTGCTATCCAGTTGCTATGAATGTAACCATTAAAAAATTACAAACCTTATTTTAAGTATTTTGTTAAAAATCATTCCCCAAATTTTGTCTTTTTTATTGTAATTTCTGAAAATAATGGTTTCCTTTTAAAGCAAAAGGTAGTTTATTGGGCATGCTATTTGAAAAATTATTAAAAGTTAAAAATTCGAAAACTCACTGAATTATTTTCTGTATTTGAGGGCTAGTCATTTTTTCCCTCCGGATTTCACATTTAGCCTTAGTCAAATGTTAGCACCCACCTTCCAGGTGTATTTTGCTAAGCTCTTTGGTGATGCCAGCAGATGTGAGAAATTGCTGTTCTTAAACGTGGATCTAACATGTTGAGTTCAGGGTCTTGAGAATTCGTCTTTTGTACTGAGACTTTCAACTTCACGTCTTAGTTCATTGTTACATGGCATTTGTGTATATGCACATGCATGCGTCTTAGTGTTCCTTGCTAAAAACTTAAAATCATTACAGATGCTTGTCACATGAGTTTGTTCCATTTATTAGAAACATAACAGTCGTTAGGGAGTGAATTGTCAACCTTCAGATCACATGCATTTTCTCTTGATATCAAGTTTTAAAATAGAATTATGATGATAGAATTAACCTCAGTAATGTTGATTCCAAGTAGTGTATTTTTTAAGAAAGCCAGTTGTAAATCTTTACCCATGTAAAAATGTAAATCTTTACTTGAGGGCATGATTATTTGTATTTTTAAGTCTTGAAACTTTTTTTGCAGTCTCGCTGGCTGACATTTTACAAATGGTTCTTTCATTGGTCTGCAATAAAACCCAGCCAAGGACTCAACATTTTTGCTTCATACATATCCGGTGACATTCCTTTTTAAAGTTGCTATGCCAAATTTTCATGAGGACTGGAGGGCAAATAAAAAAGACTCTGTAACTGATATTGTTCTAGAAAATGTAATTTTTCTTTTACCACCTACTCTTCCTCCTGACAGCCTGCATAGAAACTTTAAAAGAGAACTTTTCATATTATTAAAGATGTCTGATATAAATGAGGAAGTTAGGTGCCTGTTCTTGGTGCTCTTCCTTTGAATCCTCAAAATATCTCCGGTGATTTCTATCCAAAGTACTTCATACTAAGGAAGATTTTGAGCTTCAAGTTCTTACTTCTGTAGCCCACTAACATCTCACACTTTGGTACCTGCTGTAGAATAGTTGCTTGTGGAAAGTGTGGGGAATATTTTCTGCCATATAAATAGAGGGATAATTCCTCTACTTAGCAAACCACCAATGAATCACCAGGAGTGATAAGAAATTAAGACATTTCCTATAGGGTGTTGAAGCACATAAGTAAACTATAGTTAATCCATTGAACAGTGACTATTGCTTCTGCTGTGCTCGGTGCCTGAGGGGTAGCGCTTGGTCCCTAAGGACATGGCATCTTTTCTAGCTGGAGCTTTCATTTGAGCTGAATCGGAAAGATAAGTACTTCTTTGGTATTTTAAGGAGAGAAGTCAGCATTTTGCAGAGTCAGGAAGGCATGAAAAGTGGCTGGAAAGTACTGAATGACTCGCTGGAGTCCTTTGGGTGGGAGTTTGTAGGAGCTCCTAGGGTTGGTCTTGCACTTCCGCAGGCTTTGTGGAAAGGGAGTTTGTTCTGCAGAAAGGGAGTTTGATGAAAATGTTTTGGTGCAAATTCTTTAAAGGGCTGAGAAATGAATAAGTAGGACAGTTGGGGGGATGTTACAGCTGGAGGCACTTAATTTAGGTCTTAAAATAATACAAGCAGGCTTTACTTACACGTGATTCCTAAGTGATTTTAAATTATTTTACATCCTTGGTTCACTTGAAGTGCTACCTATTAGTGTTACCAAGCAGCTAATGAAAGCATAATTATTTTCTTTAGAGATGTTTTTTCTCATAATCCTTCTAGAGACTTTGAATTTTTTCTTTGCAGATATTGAAACTGATGAGGACATGGAGCACTTTCATCTTGATTATGTTGGTTTCCTAAAATATTCTGTTAAAGTTTAGTTCTAACTTTTTCTAGAAACTTACCCTATGTGGCTAGGATGGATTTATTGATAAAGATCTAGAACCAGATAGATAGGGTTATCTGCCCTGATTCAAAAGCACATGCAATTGTATTCACTTTTTGGTATTGCCTTGTGGATTTGTACATGGTTTTACTATAAAAACCTATACAATTAGTAAAAGTAAAAACAATAAAAGCATCCACATCTAATGCTGATTAACCCTCCATGAGCAGCAGTATGTCAGATCTCCAAACAGATTTGGAACCAGATTAACTGCTTTGTGTCCTAGTTTCTACCACTTTCTAGCTGTGCAATTTTGGCAAGTTATTTAACCATTCTTTTTTTTTTTTTAAATTTATTTATGCTTACAGAACTGGCTACAGGCTAGAGGTGTGGTGGCTGAGAGGATTCACCAGAGACAGAGCAGGGAGCAGAACAGGCAGATCTACTAAAACACATGGCTGAGGGGAGCAGTGGGTGGGTGAGGAGTGTTCTGGCCGGGAATTGAACTCATGCTGCAGTGACTGCGATAGCTTCATAGTGTTGTGCTTTAACTCGTTGTACCACTAGGGGGGGCCCTATTTAGTCATTCTGTTCATCAGTGTCTTCATCTGTTAAATGGGGGCGATAATGCTTACCTCATAAGGTGGTTGTGAATTAATATATGTAGTATATTAATTATATATTAATATAATTACATATCAAAACTATATAATTAAAATGAATATAATTATATAAAATGTATCCCTGGCATATATTTTGAAAACATTTAATAAATATTGGCTTGAAAAATTGTCATTATGTATTTATTCTGTGCCAGGTGTGGTACTCTACATTTATTATCTCTTTTAACTCTTCAAGCAGCTCTATAAGGCTGGTATTATTATCTTCAATTTGCAGTCTGTAACTGAGGTTCAGAGAGAATAAGTAACCCATCTAAGCCCAGAGTTTGCAAATGTGTGTGATTTGAGTCCAAGAAGTCTGACTCTTCTAGTGAACCATAAACATTTTAATTTTGAGTTAATCAGGCTAATGATCAACTTTTGTGATTATTTAGGATGTATAGAAAAGGAAGGAAATGAATGCAGTTTGTAACTGCAGGCAAACGCTGATTAGAAAACTGCCTTTATGTGCTTAGTAAAAGTAATACTTTATTTGAAAGCAGTTAAGTCTTGTGCACGTCACGTCACACTGAGGACATTAGAGTTGCCAGCATCGGCGTATCCGTGGTAGAATTTCCTATAATTTAGTAAATGTCTTATGGGCCAGTGAAGATAGCGCAGAGGAGGCTGAGCGAAGCCTGGACCTGGGGAGCTGGTGGGTCCCGCTCAGCTTCCTGCCCGCTCTCCTCTGCTTCCAGTGAGTTCTCCGGAGGAAGGCTTCTGGCCCCCTCTAGAGTTCAGAAATAGTACCCGGTCTAAATAGAAACACCTTGACAACTGCCATGAAAATTTTTTTCCATAGGACTCAACTATACTGAGTTAGTGTTTAAAAATTCTTGAATTTGAATTCCTGAGCGGTTAATCTACTCTTTCATATAGATGATATTTCCAGTTATTTCTTCAGTTTCTAAGTCTCAAATATCTTTTAGTTGAACTCAGCCAAGAACTTTACTAACGGTAGCTGGTATCAACATCCTTTCTCTTTCTGGCTGTGTTATCGATTACTTTGCTCAATAACTATGGCTAAAAATTAGGTTTCACACGTTGTAATCATTCATGAATTTAAAAACAGGTACTAAAATGATTTCCTATAAAGGAGATTTTTAAATATATATTGGTGTGAGTGTGTATATTTAATTTTGTTTTTGTTTTTCACCTTGGGCAAATTACTTCACTTCTTTAATCCTCTACCTCTGAGAAGCATGTGATGAAACTATCTTCCTATAAAAGGGTACACAGTGAGCGATTCACTGTTCTCTAAGAAACAAACAGATGAAAAAGTTTTCTGTTTAAGAGAACATATTCCTGAATTAGGAAGGAATTTGGGAGAATTTTCTAATTTAATGAGGAAACTGACATATGAGATGGGGCAAGTTGCCGAGGTCTCTATCCCTGCAGTACTGGTGGTGGGGGTGGGAGGAAGGAGTGGGACTTCAGTTCCCTTTGTCAGCCCTGAGGTTTACCGCTGAATTTCAGCCAAGATTTCTCTAGTTTTAGCTCTTGCATGCAGGTCTGTGATCTATTTTGAGTTAATGTTTTTGTATAGTTTCTGCTACTTTTGATTCTTTTCCAGTTTCAGAGACTGTGTATAAAGTATATTGTATTTAAAATGAAGGCTTGGACCCAGTGATCACTGAATTCCTTTGCAGTGCATACTCTGGAACTATGAATGTAACCTAGTTGTCTTGATGTTCTTTTTAATAGTACCATTACATGTTGCTATGACCAAAACCCATGTGATCGCAGCTTCGAAAGAAGCGTTTTATATCTGGCAATACCGTGTGGCAAAGAAGCTCACAGCATTGGAAATTAATCAGATCACTCGGTCTCGAAAAGAAGGGCGAGAAAGGTATGTCTTTTGATGTGTATATTTCAGTAGCCAACCATATCGCATTTAAATCAGACATAGCTAATTATAAATTGTCATGCTTGAGAGCTGAACATTATTTTGATTACTAAAAGTAAATATTTTCCATTAATTTAAATATATTTCAAGTTATCTGTTTAAATCTTCAAAGTAAAAGAGAGGTAACCTTGTCATAATGAAAGAAAGCCCTTAGAGATGAAGGCTGGACAAATGTTTTTTGAGGAAATGGCTGGTCACCTCCGCGCACTCTTACCATGTTAGGGTTATTGTGCTGAAATTGGACCGTGTAACCGAAGGCTGACAGTCTAGTCAAAGCTTCCTGTTGTTTCCCTGCACAGGTCTCCCAGGGGCCAGGGCGTCTAGCACCAGTCACCACAGCGGAAGCAGACCCCCTAGCCCTGGATGTCAGGAGACCCTTAGGTGGTGCCCTGGTCATTTGCCTCCTTTCTCTTGCCCTGGGTACCAGGGAGTCTGGGATTGGGGTTGTTGCTGCTGACTAGGGATAAGAGGCTGTAGCGCATAGAGAGGTTAAGAACCGGGATTGGGGCCCTCCCTGGTGGCGCAGCAGGGTAAAGCGAGTCACTGCGAAGCTGGTCGCAGCCGCTTTGGTGAGAGTTTGATCCCCGCCCCGGAGCTGACCACATGGCACAGCCAACCTCTCCTGTCTCCCTGCTGCTCCCCTCAGCAGTTCAGTCCACCTGTTCTGCTCCCCACTCTGTCTCTGGTGAATCCTCTCACTGCCTTGCACCTCTGGTCTGTACCCCAGTACTGTCTGCATAAATAAGTAAATCTTAAAAAAAAAAGAACTAGGATGGAAGAATTCTCCAGAATAAGTGTCAAGGTGCAGATGCATTATCTCTGCTTTGTAAATTGCATCACCTGTGTTAGCATTACCCGTTTGCCTTCTCGTTGTTCCTCAGCCTTTAAGCCAAGTATTTTGTTGAATATTGTTCTATTTTGTGAGAACTAAACAGAAATTGTTATTTATATACTTAATGGGAATGTTTTAAAATGCAGAAATGTGATCGCTTGAGGTGGGTACTTGTTTCTGCATTGAATGCATTTTTATTAGATTTATTTAAAATTTGTTGATGTGATTGCACTGGTGACAGAACAATTATGACTTCAAATTAGCATTTATAAAATTTCATGGTCTTTTTTAAAGATAGAAAATGGCATGCCTTTCCTGTGATTACATTAAAGCCACAATTTCTTGAACCCCTTTTATAAAGCAAGCTCTGTGCTTGCAAATAAGATTTTCTTTATGCTTTTCAAAACCCTGCAAAGAAGGAATGGGCATCTTTATTTTACAGATGGAGAAGTTGGAGCCTAGGGCCTCAGAGCTGGTCTAGGCCCTCACTTCCCTGTTCACCTCCACTTGTCTTAATATAGTCTCAGCAGACATTTTAGACACCTGAGTACATGTGTTTGCTTCTAGGAAACTGTCTAGTGGAAGAGACAAATGAACCGGACAAATCCTGGCTTGAATAAGTATTATAATAAAGGCGCTGGGACATGGCAGAACTCTGCAAGTGGAGTTTCTCCATAACCCTAGAAGTGTACGTAGGGACTCTTTACTCTGAAACAAAACGCTGTTAATTTTGAGCTTCATTAAGCACCTCCATAGGAGGAAATTATGGAGAAACAACAGAGAAGTTTAGCATACTAGAAAGTACTGCTGAGCTTTGTGCTCAGCTCTGGGTAGTCAGGTAAAATCTCTTAGAGCTTAATGAAGTTCACTGGGGAATTTGTAATAATTCAATGTCCAAATAGAATTCTAGAGCAACTTTTAGGAATCTATCACTTGCCTACCTAATGAACAACTAGGAGATAATTTCTGCTTTTTAAAGGTTTAACGGTGTCAAGAACCAGGGTACTTATATTAGATAACAATGGTCATTGATGTCATCCAGTCCTTTAATTATTCCAGAGATTATGAAGTAGTACAACCCTTACTTAGACTTTCTTTGACATTCTGATTTTTTTTTTT
>NW_004567121.1:31857934-31876472 GCF_000260355.1 Condylura cristata
GGAGTGCTTGATTATAGTAAAGCCATTCAAGTAGGTGATTTTATTTTGCCAGCAATGTCAATAATTGTAGATTTGGAAATACCATAATTATATTTTGAGAACTGAAAGAATTTGTTTTCAGGGGATAGCATATTATTCTAGTAATGTTTTTAATTTTTTTTGGGCCTGCATACCTTTTTCTAGATCTGTTAATGTTTTTCTTTTGATTAAAAAAACACTATTTTGAAATAACTGTAGACTCACAGGAAGTAGAAGTATAACTGTTGAGCCTTTCCCCCCTCCTCCCTCATTGGTGACGTCATATATGTATCATGTCAAATTTGGGCACTTGATGTTATGATACTATTCCGTATGCTGGTTTTTGCATGTGAGTGAGTATGTCTAGTTTTATGTAATTTTATTTCCATAAATAAATTTGTCTCATGTGTCTTCATTTCCATACCCACTCCCTAGGGAGCCCTCTCCCCTGGCAACCTCAGATCTGTTCTCCAGCACCATAGTTTTGTTACCTTTGTGCATGTTTTTTGAATGGAATCACATAGTATGTAACCCTTTGACGCTGACTTTTTTTTTTTTATGAATAGATGCTTTTCAGATCTGACCAGGTGTTTGCAGCACCTGCCATTTTGGCTCTGCTGAACCTCTGCTTCCTGCTCACTTCCGTGACTAAGCTCGAGCTTTTGCTTTTCTGCTCATCTCTGTGTGAGCTGGATGTGCCGCCCTCTGCTCTCTTAACGCCTGTGTGTGTCTCTGTTGTCGGAGCACACTGTGCTGTTCAGCTTGCTGTCTTTTCCAGTAGGCCCCTGAGTGATCCCCAGGGCTTCTTTTGAGTTCGTTCACGTGCCTGGCACACAGTCAGTGCTCATTTAAGTGATGTGAAGTTAACTGTCTTGTTGGTGTACGCTCCTTAGTGAATTGCACAATCTGTAAATATTTGCTAACGAATAAAAATTTATTTCAGGGCACAAGGGATCCAATTTGTGCCATAACTGCATCTGATAAGACATTGATTGTGGTAAGTTAAGAAAAACTTATTTATGATTAGTAATTATTTACGTTATAAAAAAGGGCAGTGCGGTAGGTTTTGAATATCAACCATCTTGTGGGCACCTCAAGTTTTATTAAGTCTGACATAATAAATAGGAAAATTTTAAAGATCACCTCACAAATCAGTAATCGTTTGTAAAAAGGGCTCTCTGTAAGAGCAGAAGAATTTCATGCTGTTGGCAGATGTGGGGTGAACTGGATGGTGTCCGGTCTTAGAAAGTTTCTTCCTCCTGTGGCTTGCTGCGTGTTTGGAGAAGGTGCTTTCGAAGTTTCTTTCATAAGACGTAGGATGCAGAGGCTGGACGGCGTGAGAACCTGGGCCTTCCAGATTGTGGTACTAACTGTTGGTCTGTCAGCCTTAAGGCCTGTGCAGAGTTGCACAGAAACGTAAATTCTGTTTGATTTTAAAAAACTAATACTCATTGTATCACTGTTTTCTGATTATTTTCTCCTTTTACCAAAAGCTAGTATCAGGTCATTAACTAGAGAATAAAAACAGACTTTCAGCAACTACAGTCTCTTGTGCTGATTATATTGATTTTTCACACATGAGAAATTTAATTCAATAAGTACTCTGTATTTTGTTCTTTAATGTATGGTGAATATTAATATAAAAAATTGTAAGTAATCCTAGATATTACTTCTTTGAATGTATGTATTTTTAAAGAAGTAGGCTTCCGTTTCTTTGGACTTTGCATGAAAAATTTACCTCATCTTCAGCTGACTTTAACAGGTTTTCATTGAAGAGGTAAATATGTACTCAGTGACATAATTCAGTATAAGAATTGCAAATTCACTGTGACAGCATCACTTTGATTTGAAATAAATGCACGACATATAGAGACCAGAAGTAGTAATTTAATAGTGTTATGGTAAATACTCCTCTGTAACCCCAAGTACTTCTTCCAGGGGCGTGAATCTGGCACCATTCAGAGATACAGTCTTCCTAATGTTGGTTTGATTCAAAAATACTTTCTTAATTATCGTCCCTCCCAGTTATCCTTGAATTGCAGCTCTAGGTAAGTCTGAAACTCTTCTCGTGTTAACTTAGGAGTTATCAGTTGGGACTGTTGGGGCTACAATATGTAATAAATGTGACGACGTGGGTATTTTAAACTTGTCTTACGGTTCAGTATGATTCCATGCCACTGATTTGTCTTTACTATGCTGTATTTGGCTTCAGTGTCTTTCTCTAATCGGGCAAAATGTGGACTGCTAATGTAATACTCTTATTTGTCTGCCAGTTGCTTGAATCCCTTTGGGTACTTTTTCCTCACAAATGCAGAGCATTCTGTGTCTTTTATCAAATTTTCTAAAATTTGTTTCAAGTGATTTATTTATTTCAAGCCATTTCTACCTTATTCCCACATTCTGGTGAGCTGCTTTTGAAGAAGAATGGCTGTAGGTAATTATTATTTATGATTGCTCTTAGTAATTTTACGACTTTCCCCCTTCTCCGATTTCGTTGTTTGTAGTCGTCTTGCTATCATAGACACCTCAGGAGTTCTCATTTTTTTTGACTTGGATGCTCGGGTCACAGACAGCACAGGCCAGCAAGTCACCGGGGAGTTGCTAAAGCTGGAGCGGAAGGATGTCTGGGACATGAAGTGGGCCAGAGATAACCCTGATTTATTTGCAATGATGGAAAAGACAAGAATGTATGTTTTCAGAAACCTGGATCCAGAGGTAAAAACAAGGAATGAGCATTAACCACATTTTAAAAAGAGCCAGATATCACAGACTTCTTTGTTTCATTAAGAAGATTGTTGTCAGATGCATGAATTTCAGGAAAAAAATTGAAACTTTTCTTTGGGATTTAAAAATAGTTGGTTTAAATAGAAATAATATTCATTTAAAAATATTTTGTATGTTCTCTGAGGCACTTCCTAAGTACTTATCTGTTCTTTTTAGGAGCTGGAACCATGGCCGCTCACTATATAATCTTTATTTTCTTCCTTGTCAAAGTTACCAAAAAAAAAAAAAAAAAATCAGTGCTCTTATTTACCAAAATTGTTGCAAACAACCTTAACTAAACACATACAATTTTGAAATTGCCCGTCCGTTCATTTTCTTGCTCCTTTCTAGGTCTCCTCATTCTGTGCTTATCTCAGCTACATTTACATTCTAAGCACCCACCACCCGATCTTACCCGCTTCGGCAGCCTTAGGAACACACAGTGGGCTGTGGATTGTGGTGAAGTGCTCCCTGGCGTACCAGCAAGCTCCTTTCTCACTGAGTTTGTCCTATTTTCATTTTCTGCTTGGGCTGACTTTTAGGTTCTGAATTTTGCTGTGACTTTTGTCTGGATTGGCTGTTCGCTGTTAGTATTTTGAGTGGAAGCCTAATGAACACATCGCTAAGGCAGAGGTCCATCTTTTAAACATTTTTGAGTTGTTAATGAATTTTCAGTTTGGATTTTCTGTACCCTCCCAACACACTCCACTTGTGTCAATAAGAAATGAGTAAATTAGTGCTGTAGTTCATGAGGCAGCGATTGTTTGGACTTACAGCTTCCTTCTTTGGAAGAAATCACATCATGCTTGGGCCTGTGAGCGGCTGGAGATCTTCTGTATGATTTACTTAGTGATAAACTATTCGCCCCTTTAATAGCCTAAGTTATTTTCCCTTCTGGGTCCTGCTCAGGATCTTTGCTAGTGACCTGATGCAAATTGCTCTGAATCTATGTTAAAATCTTTAGGAGTCTAAGAACCTTTGCAATTCTTAGACCCTAAGCAGGGTTCAAAGGCATATGGGGGTGGGAGTGGGGTGGGGGGAGAGGGCGGTGGGTTGTGTTTCCTTTTGTTAAAACCAATGGGGAATGTTGCTAGGTAATGACATGGTAACCTTGAGGGTAGGTAGGCAGTGCTTTCTGATTGTAGGGTCTTTACCACACTCAGTCCTACTTGTACTAAGTCAGAAAACTCACATGGAGAAGAGGGTGTGTTTGTTGTGCCTGGCATTCACTGAGTGTGTAGCAAGTGGCCGATCGAGTATCAGTAAAATCTTGGCCTGGTGGGAAGTGTTTCTTAAGCAGTTGAACACCAGTCTTTTTCTTGAGTTTGTTTTCTGACTTGGCAAGTAATTCAGCTTCTATTAGGATTAGAACTGGGTGGATTTCTGACCACCTTAGCCCTGACTGGAGTTCTTCATGAATAGTGTCCTGTATGTTCTTTGCATTCATGAGGGCTCTGGCCGCCTGTGGTCCCTGCTGGGTTAGACAGTCTGTTCTTCATTGCTCTGGCTGCTTTTTCACCTATCACCAAGGACGCTCCAAAACAGCTTATCAGAAACCTAACAGGATACTCTGCCTGATGTTGCAGAAGTTGGACTTCTCAGTCTGGAATGGGACTTCTTTGATTAATATTTACTTAGATCCAGATATCCTGTTTATCAGTTTTATTAGGAATTAAGCTTAATGTCAAATCACATGAATAGGATTATCAAGCTAGATAAGTTTTTTTGAGGTTCATTGTGAAAATCTGGACTGAATGCTGTTTGGAAATTAATGCCAGTTATATAGTGATGTGGCCATGTTAGAGAACTTCCTTGGCTTTAGAGTTTCGTACTGAAATATTTGCGAGTGAGATGATATGTGTAAGTTACCTAAAAGTTTTATAATAAAATTAAAAGTTATGGTATAATAAAGGAAGGAAATTTTTGTACAATTCATTATAATACTAGTTTTTGTCTTTAAAGGAACCCATTCAGACTTCCGGATATATATGTAACTTTGAGGATTTAGAAATCAAGTCTGTTCTTTTGGATGAGATCTTAAAGGTAATTCCTGAAGCGCAGAGTGTTTCTGTCGCTGGGTGCTGGGTCCGGGTGGGCATGTGGAGTGAGGTGGTGGCTGCCTGTGTTCCGGCCCTCTGTCACTCGTGTGACACTCAGGTGCTTCCTGTACCCTGGGAGCTTCACTTTCCTGTCCGTTTATGAGCCGCAATTTTTACCTCCTCTGAATGTGGATAATAACTGTACCTGTCTTACAGGACTTTTATTTGATAACGTTTGCAGAGCACTCAGCGCTGGCCCGCGAGCACACACCCTGGTGGCCGGTTGGCCTTGCTCACGTTATGTCAGTCACGACAGGTGCTGAGAACACCTGGCAATTTAGTCTTTTTTACTTTCAGGACATCTGAGTTCCTTCTTGATGGTCCACTCTCCATTTCCCCCCAGGTTTTATAAAGTACCTCATTTCTGATGCCATGTTTTTGATCCTCTGCTTTGGCCTTCAGTGACCATCACTTGAGAATTCTTTACTCTAGAAATATTGGGAGCAGTATAATTTTCATTTTATCTACAAACAGTAACTGCGTCTGTGTCCTGCGGAGCTTATTTGAGTGGGGCTAGATTGTAAATTTGAAGGTTAGTTACTGTTGTAGTAGGCTTCTCTGCTTGGGCTTGATGACATTAAACCTGTTCACTCGGAACCTTTTTCTCTGTGTCGTGACCACATAATAGCAGCAGGATGGATCTGGAGAGTGGCGACACCATAAGGTGCAGAAAGGAAAGGGGGGGAAGGTGGCAGAGCTGCGGCCTGGGCATAGGTGCCTCTCCTCTGAGCTCCGTACCTGCCAGGGGCCCAGGGCTGAGGCTGAGAGCCCAGCACAGTGCTGGGTGTTTGTGAGGTGTCATCCATGTAAGCATCGCAACTCCAGGAGGTAAGTTTGGTCGTTATCTCCACTCGTTCAGATGAACAACCTAAGTCTTGGAGAGCCGAGTCAGCACTAGCAAAGGGACGATTGGACGCCCAGCTCCTGGCTTCAAAGCTGTGTGTGTGCCGTTGGCAGTGCTGGCAGACCTGAGGCTGGGGGAGCCCGGCAGGGGAGAGGACCCAGGCAGTAGGAACTGTATGCTGTGGAGTGTGGGCAGCATCCTGCAGTCAGCGGGGAGTAGAGGGTGGCGTCAGCAGTGGACACAGGACTGGGCTTGTGTGTGGGCAGGACGACAGCCTGGCTTCCTTGGGGCAGGGCGGTGCGAGCGCAGGTTCTTGAAAGACTTGTCCTGTTGCAGCTCGTGGTGAAGGTAGGATTTGAGTGTAGGTCTGTTTGAATCCAGACCTCATGCTCGTGGAGTGCGTAGGCGTCCCCAGGACTCTTCGTGTCTAGAAACAGTGCTTAGATCACAGTGAGGAGGAGGCGCTTGCCGCTCAGTTCACCTTTTTCAGAGGACTCTGGTCTCCAGGAGCCATTGCTGTTGCACAGGTGAGCGTGTGTGCTTCACTTTTCCATTTGTTGGGAGACAATGAACCGAAGCTGTTTAGCTTTCTTTGACCATTAAAACCAGCTCTTCTTGTAACACTGGCCTTCACTTTTTTTTTTTTTGGTAGATCTGCCATGTTTTCCCCCAGTTTTACTCACAATATGATGTGTTTTTAATGGCAAAAAATAGACGTTAACTCTTCAAGGCAACTATTTACGAAATTCCTTTGTTTTCATCTTTACTTTTAGAATCCAGAACATCCAAACAAGGATTATATAATTAACTTTGAGATTCGGTCCCTGCGAGATAGCCGAGCTTTGATTGAGCAGGTTGGAATTGAAGATGCCTCTCGATTTATAGAGGACAATCCACACCCCCGACTTTGGTACTTAATTCCCAAAACTTCAGATGTTTCCGCTCTCTCCGCTCCTCGGTGCTAGCCTCCTGGGAAACATTTCTGTTCCCATGCTTCTTTATAAAATATAGAAATTCATTTTAGATTTCAGAGTACTCAACATAGGCATTCTTATTATATGAGGAATGTCTAAGTGTGTTGAAATAGTTGTTTCCCTCCAGTTTGGAATGAAGATGAATTTTGATGGAAGATTTGTCATCAGTAATTTGCAATAGGCTTTCGGTTTCTCTTTTGAATGAAGGCGCCTGCTGGCTGAAGCTGCTCTCCAGAAACTGGATCTGCACACTGCAGAGCAGGCGTTTGTCCGTGGCAAAGACTACCAAGGCATTAAGTTCGTGAAGCGCCTGGGCAACCTGCAGACCGAGTCCATGAAGCAGGCTGAAGTGGTTGCCTACTTTGGCAGGTTTGAGGAGGCTGAAAGGATGTATCTTGATATGGACAGAAGGTCAGTAATGAAGGTATAGGCACTTCAGAACATTCTAGAATGTTTACAAAGAACCAGTGGGAACATAGACTAAATGTATCATATCATTTCTTTGGAAATTAATTTCAGTTTGGTTGCAACCTAGATATTCCACATGTTCCTCATTAATTTCTTGTAATTTGGGGGTCTTTTCTTCTCTGTTGTTATGCATACTAATGGGTCTCCATAGGAGATTTTTTTTTTTTTTAATTTGGTAGGGGGAAACAGCATATGATTACAGAGACTGGGGGCTTTTATCACTGGTTACATAGCTCATTATTTGGGTTCTTCTTTTTGGTTTAGGCCATTATTTAATTTTCTCTTGTTAAGGAGCGGGAAATAATGAGTAGAGATTATATTTACTTTGTGTATATAGTTTTTGATTTATATAAGATAATATATGATAAAAAGGAATGATTATTTAGGCCATTATTTTGCTAGCTAACTTGGAAGTTCTGGAAAATAAAAGGTAGGAAGTTAGTTCTTTTCCCCCATTCTAGGACTTCTCTACTTCCTCTTGCCTGGTTAGGCTAACTTTCAAAATGTTTGGAGTATTACCTTATCTGTCTACTCATCTCTGTATATTCCTGGCACCACCCTGGATTTGAATCTAGCACATAGTAGGCCCTGGGTAAATATTTGCTAAGTGAATGAATGTCGCTGTTTACAGAGATCTTGCTATTGGGCTCCGGCTGAAATTGGGAGACTGGTTTAGAGTTCTTCAACTCCTGAAAACTGGGTCTGGTGATGCCGACGACAGCCTGCTGGAACAGGCCCACAATGCCGTCGGGGACTACTTTGCTGATCGACAGAAGTGGTAAGGAGCCTGTCTAGAGCTTCTTGTGTACTCGTGTAGCATTTAAAATGTTGACATCCTGAGTCCCCCCTGGGAAATAATGCCAGGGAAATGAAGACCATTCTCCTGAATCCTATATTTCAAATAGAGTCACATTGGGGAGCCAAAAGAGCCTTACCTGTGTCGTGCGAGTGCTGTGAAACTTTGGACTTTCCAAACTCACGAGACCTGTGCTTAGCTCTGGCAGGTTTCCAGTGTTTGAGAATGTAGAGTGCAAATCTTGGCGGTGTACGATTTATTTCTGAAAAATCTTGTATTTGCTTGTTTTGTTTTGTTATTATAGATTATTTTCAGAAATCACTGATTTTCATTCTTAGGTTTTCATTTCAATCAATATGCATATTTATGTCAGTGTTTGGAAGTACAGTTATATTACCACTTAAAACAACATTTTAAGGAATGTTCAAAGTATGCTGTTACTAATATATGCTTCACAGTTTTTAGATTTTTCTTTTCTAATTTGTATGCTTCAAAGACATTCTAAAACAGAAGATAAGGACTACAGTAATGTAAACAATTGTAGTGACGGAACATTTTCGGTGAAAGTGCTTATTTGTCAGGTAACTCACATTAGTTTTAAATGTTTTTCTTTCTTCTTCACTCCATAGGTTGAATGCTGTACAATATTATGTACAAGGCCGGAACCAGGAACGCTTAGCCGAATGCTATTACATGTTAGAGGATTACGAGGGACTGGAGAGTCTTGCCAATTCTCTCCCAGAAAACCACAAGCTGCTTCCAGTAGGTATTACAAGCTGTAGTCTTTGAGGTTTTTAGATTCACTTATAAAGATTATGTTACTGGTAGGAGATATCTGCAGCAAAGAAAATTTAAAACTAAGCCATAATCTTACTCTCTTGGATTTGCAGCGATACTTTTAATTGTGAAAACATTATGCCAGTATTACAGAATGATTAATGGAGGTCACACTAGTCCTGTGATCGCAGTCTTTTGTAGTCTCATCAGAAGCATAAAATTGGCAGTGTTACAGAGTTACCTGAATGTGTGACGTATTTACAGATGAAATGATAGATCGTCAGAGACTTGCTTCAAAGTAATCCAGGTTGGGTACCAGGATAAGTATGTGTGAAATATAAAAAGGCAGCTTGACTTTTACTATATTGACAATAAAATAAAAGGTCCAAAAAGCAGAGCTCTCTGGAATTTTGTTTTGTATGTTCTTTGAAAGCCTCTTTCTATTAATTATTGAATGGTATTAGTGTGTTGGTCTTTCGTTGTTTTATCTAAAGTGTAAATCACTGAGCAGTACAATACCAGTGAGTTAGCATTTTTACCTGCCCTCCAAGGAACTCTGGGTCTAGCTTCTTGAGCTGATGGTGGCCGACTTGTCTTTTTCAAGGTGTTTGAGGGCCCCTGGATGTGAGTTCGCCCTTAAGCGAGGTCTCTTTTAGAGGTCTCTTTTACCCAGTAGTGTGGGGTTGGTTTATTTGGGGGGTTGACATTTCTCTAAACAGCTGCTGAACAGAGAAAAGACAGGAATTCAGGATCTTTGGAACTCAGTTAGTAAGCAGGTCTGCAGGGAGGCCTGGTTTCACAGAAGCCTTCTAGGAGGCTTAGCATCCTTTCTGCCCTGCCCTGTGTCTGTTCAAAGGAAAAATGACGGTAACGACATTTAATATTCCCATGTCCCCCAGGAGTTGTGTAGAAGTGTTAAATTAAAGTAGAAGTGTTTTCTTGGTCTGTGAAATCTGATGGCATCATTCTGTTCTTACAGGAAATAGCACAAATGTTTGTGAGAGTTGGAATGTGTGAACAAGCCGTAGCTGCATTTTTGAAATGTAGCCAACCAAAGGCAGCGGTCGATACCTGCGTGCATCTCAACCAGGTAAGGACCTCGAAGTTGGAGTCTCGTAGCCCTCAGACCGTCCTCTGCAGAAGTGGCCAGTGTGAGGGCTGGCGAGCTGGAGGTGAATTTTGGGAAAGGAGCCCAGAATTTCCCTGATTAGTCAAGGATCAAGAGAAGCAGTTGGACTTGCCATTGCTGAAAGTGTCTCTACAGGAGGTGACCCGCTCACCTGAAAGTGTCACTAGAGGGGTGGCCCACTCACAGCTTCCTCAGTTTGGGAACATAGACAGAGCCTTGCTCTGGTCTGGCAAATATTTGTCTGGAAGTAATTTCATAATTGTCTGCATTTTATTAGGTTGGGTGTGTTTCCAAAGAAGGACCAGTTTATGGTCATTGCAGGAGGAAGGAAATGAATTCCTTTATCAATATTTATTTTGGCAGATCGCTTTCCCCGCCTTCTGTAGAAATTCCCGTCCTTCTGTAGAAAATGTATATTAAATATTTTTTAAGAGCCTGAATTTAAAGTGCAGGATTTTAGAAATTTTTGACTACCAGTATATTCTTTTGAATATTTTCTTCAAAGTGTTTGATAAATCTCCATTTGCTTTATAAAAATAACTTTTAATGTTAAAGCTGATAGGAGACTTTCTTAACTGAATTTGTTTTAGGTTACTATAAAGAAATACACCTTTTTTTTTGCTCATAATTTGTGCAGTACTAGAATTACAAGGTTAATGTTATTAGAAACTTGGAAGTTTTAAGTTATACAAATCAACATCTTAGATCATTTTGGTACATGTTAGATTAGAAAACATTTTATAGTTGCCTTGGTTTTAAGTGCTTTTTAAAAGGATGCTATTTTCATATTTATTCTTACAAATATAAAGCACTTTATATTTGTATGTGAATTTTATGACCCACATGATTATAAATGCTTGGGTGAACTGATTGGTATATTTTCCCCCCAGTGGAACAAGGCTGTTGAATTGGCTAAAAATCATAGTATGAAGGAAATTGGACCCCTGCTAGCGAGGTATGCATCTCACTTACTGGAAAAAAATAAAACCCTTGATGCCATAGAACTCTATCGGAAAGCCAGTCACTTTTACGACGCTGCTAAGCTCATGTTTAAGGTAATGTATTAACCTTGGTGAGTATTTGGTTTGTCAAGTTACAACGCTTTCTTATATACCAAAGAACACTCTTCCCATTTCCTTCGGAAACAGATATTTGCATAGCAAAATCCTTGTGATCTTATTGCTACTCTAGCTGTGTTATCTGAGTAGTAGTCCCTTTAGCTAACAAGGCTATTAACTCATGTTGTAATGTCTTGATAACCATTCCATGAAAAATGTCTTTGTTCTGACTTAGTTATTTAACAGCATCTGCTCTTTCTGAGATTATTTCGAGTTCTAACTCCATCGACTGACTGCTAAGGAGAGAACTCAGTACTTATTTGTACTAAGTCGGGCTTTATTAATAAAACGTTTGTCATGGTGGGTGGTGCTTATATTCCATCCTATTGACTTTGTTTTTAGAGAAATTAAATTGTAGAAATGTTTGCAATTGTACAAATACACGTTAAGGAATACCTTACCTCAATTCTTTCAATGTTTACAGATCGCAGATGATGAGGCAAAGAAAAGAACTAAGCCTTTACGTGTTAAGAAGCTCTATGTGCTATCAGCTCTGCTTATAGAGCAGTACCATGAACAAATGAAAAATGCTCAGAGAGGAAAAGTTAAAGGAAAGAGTTCTGAGGTAAGGCAGAATGTTAAATAACGTAAGTCATCTGCAGAGTTTAAGACAAAAAGACTGTCACAGGCCAATTAATCTGCTTGTTTGCATTTTTTTTTCTTAAATAAAGTTTGGGGAATTAGAATGATTTTGAATTAGCACTCAAATTTAGAAATTTCTACCTAGAAATACTGACAGTTACCTTCTCTATCAGACTAGTCTGCTTTACTTGATAATCTCTTGTAATTAGTCAGCTTTAAAGACTTACCTAGAATATGTGTAACATTTTAATGTGTAAATGAATCAATCACCTATTCAACTTTGACCAGTTTGCTCTGAAATTTGATTGCAGTTTGGAAGAACCCTCTTACAATGCATTTGTATATTGAATCACCAGGATGTACTTTAAATGTATTTAAATATCTTATAGTTTTATTTGCCAACTATATTTCTACAGAGCTGAAAAAAATTTCATCGTGCCAGTTGAAGAAAATAGGAGTAATAATGAAGATATGAGAGCTCTAAACAAGTCTGTGACCAGTTTGTAATGATAAAATCTGCTCATTTTGACATTTTAATGTAAACAGTCTTAGAGGTCATCATCCTTGTAGTGGCCTTTCTGTGTTTGTGCTGGCAGAAAACGTGGGTCTGCTTTCCTCGCAGGCTACTTCCGCCCTGGCTGGTTTGTTGGAAGAGGAAGTTCTGTCGACAACTAGTCGTTTCACAGACAACGCCTGGAGGGGGGCGGAGGCGTACCACTTCTTTATCCTGGCACAGAGGCAGCTCTATGAGGGATATGTGGACACTGCGTTGAAGACAGGTGGGCGCATTATCTGAGGGTCACTGTGTGTGACTTGCCTGTGTGTGTGTGACCATCTGTACAATGCAGACTTTTAAGAAATAGATGCAGTTTGTTTACAAATCTGATACCGCTTCTGCAGTATAGAATCATTTGTACAGGTGGACGTTGTATTTCCAGTATAGGCAATTTGAAAATAAGACATGTTAGTCTGAACTGACAACTTTTTTTTGTATTTAAAGAGTAAGTTTATTACAGAGACAGGAGCGGGAAGGACACCTGCATAGGCACAAGCGGGCAGGAAGAGCTGCCTTATCTGACAATTTTTAAGGCTTATTTTCAGTGTACTGTTGCTTTAAGAAGACAAACAGAGAAGTAGTTATCTGTTGAAATTTTTAAGGCTTATTTTCACTGTACTGTTGCTTTAAGAAGACAAACAGAGAAGTAGTTATCTGTTGAAAGAAACACAAAGAAAAACCAACTTGATTCTGACTTATTTTTCAAGATTTATTTATTTATGCTTACAGAACTGGGGTACAGGCCATAGGTGAGGGGATGAGAAGATTCACCAGAGACAGAGTGGGGAGCAGAACAGGCAGATGGATTGAAATACACTGCTGAGGGGAGCAGCAGGAGGGTCAGGAGAGGTCTGCCGCGCCCTGTGGGTCACCTCCAGCGGGGGTTCGAACTCATTGCTGCAGTGGCTTCGGAGAGCTTCATAACATGGTGCTTTAACCTGTTGTGCCACCAGGGAGAGCCAATTCTGACTTTATTTTTTTTTTTTAACAAAAAATATGACAGAATCTTGAGAATTATGACTAACATGGTGTAAAATTGACTTTTTCTGGTGTGCACAGAAATGTGTAGCTCATTTGTCTGGAACAAAAGATGTCACAGCAAGCGCTGTCCCTGTGTAGATTTACCCGTGGCCCCGCCTCCAGGAGGTGCTGTTCCTATGGGGCCCCAACTGTTAACTGCGCTGCAGAACCCTGGAGAGCGTGTGGTCCACTTCCTCTCGCCGGTGGGCCCGTCTCCCCTCTTAGTTTTCTTTGATCTTGCTGAAGTTCATGTCGGGCAAACTGAAACAGTTTAATGTCATCTTTCCCATGCTTGTTCGTGACATCACGACTGGCTTTCAAATTCCGAATTGCCTCTTTCCCAGCTCTTCACCTGAGAGACTATGAAGACATCATCCCCGCTGTTGAGATCTACTCCCTGCTGGCGCTCTGTGCGTGCGCCAGCAGGGCTTTCGGGACTTGTTCGAAGGCTTTTATTAAACTGGAATCTCTAGAGACCCTCAGTTCAGAACAGAAGCAGCAGTATGAAGACCTCGCTCTGGAAATCTTCACCAAGCATACTCCGAAAGATAATAGAAAATCTGAGCTGGACAGCCTTCTTGAAGGGTGGGTCGGTTGTCATTAGTGCATGCCCTTCTGCTCCGGAAGCTTGGGGCCCTGAATGTGTCATGTAGTAATTTAAGCCATTTACCTTAGCATTCTACCCAGGTTTATTTAGTCTGACAAGTGTTTTAATACTGTCTCATGGTAAGGGAAGTGTTTTTTGAAGTTAACCTTGGAATGTTTTCCTCCTCCACTTTTTACATGTAAGCAGTGAAGCTTAAAGTAATTAGAAGTTTTGATGTACAATTCATTGTTTTCTCTGTTATTTTTCCAGCGGAGAAGGGAAACTGCCCACGTGCGTGGCCACGGGAAGCCCAATCACAGAGTATCAGTTCTGGATGTGCAGCGTCTGCAAGCACTGCGTCCTGGCTCAGGAAATCAGTAACTACAACTTCTGCCCCTTGTGCCACAGCCCGGTGGGATAGTCGGTGGGCAGGTGCAGGTATTGCGGGCAGCCTAGACGTGGAGATCTGTTTATGTGATACAGTTGATTTCTACATGTCTTATCTGAATGTTGGCATTATTTCAGAGTTGTGTTTTGTTTTTTTTCAGAGTTGTGATTTTATACATATAGTTGTAGAAATACAACTAAGAAACAATGATAGTGGTTTTCATACAGAAATGTATGGAATTTTGTACCTTATTTTATCTAGCTACATCGCTAGCTGTCTTGTGGTTTGTTAAGTGATATTATGGAAATATTTCAAATAAGAACTTTTTTCGCAGTGGCGAGGTTACTGATTTTTACCAAGAGCCTCGATGGGAGGAAGAGGGGCGCATGAGTGGGCACGGCCGAGGGCAGAACATGGCACACCTGCACACGGAGCCTCTCACAGTGCTGCGCTGAGCTTTCTGTTGCGTTTAATTAAATATGAACTGATGACTTCTGCATTTTATTTTTAGAAATAAGAAGGCATTTTAAGACCTTTAACAGTCTGAATGATTTCTAATAGCCGTTTAAAAAAATCTAGCTTTTAAATAAGACTTACTTTGTCTTATCTATGAGAGAGATGGCATTTCAGTTACTTTTCAAAACATCGTGCAAAAAACCTGACTCTGCTTACAGTGATATAAATTCATACAGAACATGTATTTGGTAGGGATAGTTCCGGTTGAAACATTGTCACCAAGTTGGACCCTTTATTTAATTAGCTTTTGGGTTGAAGGCAGTGATTCCTTCTTGATACACATCTGTATCATAATTATCATAATCATCATTCATTTAAAAAGACTATCATTAATTAAAACACAAAAAGTTGTATCAGTCATGGGTAAATACCTGTTTTATATTGCTAGTTATGTTCATTTCTCATGAATTTTTGTTTTTAATTTTGTGACTAGAGACTAAAATCTAGCATGAATTTATCAAATTCATGTGCTGACAGTTGACTTATGTTCCTCAGAGACAGGGAATGAAGAGAACGGTTATTGTTCATGGAGTTAGACGCTCAGGTTAGTTCATTCTCTCATGGTGCCATGCCAGTGGGCCACATCGGTCACAGTGCGAGTCCAAGCAGGTGCTGCTGTCATGTCCTGCCTGTCACTCTGCCTCATCCACTTCCTTGATGAGGCTATTAAGAGTCCCAGAGTTGAAATTTGTACTGGGACACCCACTTGCTCTCTACAAGGGGCCAGGGCAAGCCCACCCACTGGGTGCGGTAGGTCCCAGCCAGCCCACTGAGCAGGTGTGGGCTTGATTGTGTTTCTTGGGCTGAGGGATTTTTATCACCATTTGTAAACTCAATACAGACCTTGCACACATTGAGTGCATTACAGATCTCATAGTGTTCAGGAAAAGTTAATACCTGTTGTATATTTTGTGCCTCATTAGTTCAGGTATGGTCACACACAGACACCCTGTTTACTTTGCTGAACATGTCTCATCAGTTCACTTATTTATTGAAGTTTAACAATTTTATCTAATTTTTTTTTCTATGAAAGAATAATCCCCATATCAAAAACAAATTCTGAAGAGAGCAACCCTAAAGAATATATCTCCCTTTGAATTAACTATATCTTTTCATACGACTTTTTCTTTTCAAGAATGAAACTGTTTTCTGCTGCATCAGCAAAAGCATACTGTTAGGGATGTGGGTGTCTGCAGGGCGAGTGCTCAGAGCTATGCTTTCCGGTCTACGTACTGCCTGAATCTCTCTTCTTCACTTCTTCCTTTTCCGTCCTGGGAACCAGCTGAGAACTCCTCTGGTTCTTACTATGAGCTGTTACTTACACTCCTGTTTACTTCAGCTCCAAAGCTAGTGGTTGTCTCCTCCAGCCTTCTACCTTATCTTTGGGAATTCTCATTTGCCATTTCATGCTGCATGAGCCCTAGATATTTTCCTGCAGTGACTATTCCACATGTATCTTGCGTTGCCTTCGCTACTAGTTTTGGTCAAGACAAAACCCAAAATCTCTGCAAACTGCTCAGACCTTATAGACCTAATTATTGCATGTGTGTGTGCATGCGCACATATATATGCTCATGAATATACACACATACATATCTTTTCTGCTATTGTAGAATCTCATAATTGGGATTTATATCTGAAAAAGTTTTAGTGATCTGCCCTAATGTCTTAGGGACCTTTGTTTGGCTTAAAAATAGACTAGAGACAGATCCATGGTGTTAGTTGATCCAGCTGATTTTCTTCATAATGAAGCAAATTTCAGGGTAACACCACTAACAGATTCTCTTATGTTGAAAGAGGCAAAAATGAAGTACAGATGGCAAAATATAACAAGTAGTGGGGGAGAAGTTGGATAGACAGAAGGAAGCAGTGTGTTGGGGACTACCAGTATCATGAAAACGTTTCTTGTAAGAAACATAAACTGACTCTCTTTAAATAATAGTGAGTGATCTTTTACCATAAAACTTGGCCTGAATTAAATTGAGTTTCAAAGTAGTATCGCAGACCACAGTATTGAGATGCCAGAATGGACAGACAGGGCAGTGTGTAAAAGACAACATAACAGCGTTTGCCTCTATCACGTACAAATGCTAATTTCACTGTATATATATATATATATATTTTTTTTTTGTTAAAATACACTTTGAAATTATATTTTTGTATTCTAAGAGCCTAGATATTAGGTTTTTGTGTGGCATTAATTGAAAAAACAAAAAACCAAAACAATCTCTGAAAATAATAAATATTGAAATAAAGATGAACTGTATTTCTCCTGTATCTTTCGCATAACTTATAGGTAAGATGGTACTTGTTTGGATTTAAATGTTTTGGTGGGGACTGGCTAGGGAGGGTGTTGGACTCCACAGTGTAGAAAGGGTTTGGGGGTACAATAGATGATAACAACATTTTTTCATATCCATGGGAGAAACAACAACTTACAAAGATACCAGGCAAGACTGGAGATCCAGTGAGTTACTCTTAGCAGCCACAAAGAGCTCTTATTTTGAAAGTGGGGGAAAGTAGTTAATTTGTTCACCTTGTGGCTTTGAGCTATTGCTAGTTTCTAAAATGAAAATAGCAGTATTATGTTGCCCTCTGCTGTCTATTCTTACAATGATTTATTCAATTTATTTTTACATTAGTGTTTATTTTGCTAGTATAAAAGTACATATTCACGTTAGAAAAATCTAAAAATAAACAGTATGGATAAGACTTACAGACATAATAAAGTTAAGAAAATAAAAGTAACTTTAGTTGAATTTATTTTAGTTGATTTTAAAAGAAGAAACAGGTGAAACAAGAAATTGCTGCACTCTTAAGTTTTCATAGCAACTTATTTGCTTCTAAGAGATTTCCGTGAAATTAAAAGACATTAACGGAGTTAGTTACTATTTTATTTAATTGCTCATTTCTTATTTGGGATGGTTTAATTTTCCAGTTGGTAAAGTACAAAGGAACTTAGAGCAATGACATACCTCTGTACACTGAATATTAACAACTAAACTTTATTAATTTTTAAAGATTTACTTACTTAAGCATACAGAACTGGGGTACAGGCCAGAGGTGCAGGGTCAGTGAGAGGACTCACTAGAGAGCGGGGAGCAGAACAGGCTGACTGATGATGTGCACTGCTGAGGGGAGCAGCGGGCGGGTCAGGGGGTGGGTCAGGAGAGGTCTGCCTCACCGTGTGGGTCAGCTCTGGCGTGACAGGACAGGGATGGAACTGGTGCTGGGTGGCTGAAGCTGGTGGCTGAAGCCAGCTTCACGGTGCTGCACCGTAACCCCTCGCGCCCCCAGCGAGTGCCCCCGACGGCTAAAATTTTAACTGAGCAGTGTTGGTGAGAATGTGGAGTAAGTGACTCCTCCATGCCGGTGGAAATGCAGGTGGCAGTCTCAAAAGTTAAATTTTACTTTTCTGGGGAAAATGAAAAACACCTGTGTAAAAGTATGTCTGACTGTCAAATCACTGGGGTTTGGCTAGGGCCCCTCAAAGGGAAGGTCACGCGAGCAGGAGCACGAGGCATCTACTTAGCGGCCCTTTCCAGTCACCATGCCCAAGACTTCGCCTTCTTGGTTAAATCCCAGTGTTTTACTCGGCTCAATCCTGTTGTAAATGGAATTGTTTTCTCGATCCTCTGTCCGGACTGTCCACTTTAGAGAACTTGGCTCGGCTCTAACCTAGCCCACGCGGTGGCTGTGCGCCCCCCGGGCGGGCACCGCGGCCAAGCGGCCACTGCCCAGAGCGAGTCTGCTTCCGGCCCAGTCCGGCCTTCCCTGCCCACTTCCCCGTCTCGCGCGCCCTCGCCCCCATTCGGCGCACGGAGGGTCAAGCTCCCGGCAACGTCAGCCCCCAGGCCTGGAAACCGATTTACCGGTTTCCATGGCTCTCGCGAGCACCAGCGAG
>NW_004567121.1:31876914-31893360 GCF_000260355.1 Condylura cristata
CGGGCAGTGCCCCCTGGTTGTCGCCTCGCAGCGGCGCATTGCGAGTCCCTTGCGAAAATGAGCGGCAGTCTGGGGGAAGGAGGTGGATCCCGGGGAGCCATCGCTCGGCCTGAGCGTTCATAGCCCTGTGGGGCGTTCGGGAAGCGCCCCTAAATGTGAGGCGTCTGGGGATGACCCCGCGGCGTCCTAGGGAGCACCCTAGTATATCATAGCCCGGGTTCCCCTTGCGTGTAAACAAACCAAGCTGACTCCGCACCCCGCAGACTCCTGTGCGACCGTCGGTGTCCAGTCGGTGTCCAGTCGGTGTCCAGTCGCTTCCTGATCCGGACTGTTTTTTGTTTTGTTCCACTGTTAGGTTAGTGTGTTTTCGGCGCAGATCTCAATCTGTAGGGGTCCCCCCACCCCTCTCTTTTTGTCTCTTGCAGTTTTTTCGTCGAGGAAATAGTTGAGTATCCTAGGACGTATCTCAGTATCTCCCATACTTGGGGTTTCTGGGTGTTTCCTGCACCCCCCACCCGTGTTATTTAATAGTTCTCCTGCTTTTTGAATTGGACCTTCAGTCTTGAGGTTCGATCCACTTCAGACCAGCGTGGGCCAGAAGGTGCCACGTGGTGTTGTGTAGCGCCCACCGAGCGCCTGTGACATCCCCCTCTTCCTGTGAAGCCACCTGCCTCCCTTGCTGACGCCCGAAGCCCCTTGGCCTGACACCTGGGTGCGTAGCATTTGTTGTTACCCCAGGTTTTGCCTTTGTTGTTCTTGTTGATGGTGTGGAGTCCACCAGCTGAGAAAAGGAGTAACAGACACGGATTTCGCGAGCAGCCTTCTGCTTTGAGTTGTCTGCGCCATCACCCACTCCCCTCAAAGGTTTTTCTTGTTTATTATTTTGGGCAGCATCCCGCTTTGTTTCTTGTAGGGGGCTTGAGGTTGTACCCTGTTTGTGACAGTCTGGTGGCTTTCAGTAACTTAAACTGCTTTTCTGTTTCACATTTATGAAGAGGTCTCCTCTCTCCCAGCGTCACCCCACTTTCCTTCCCTCCCCCCAAAGAATATAATGTAAACATAGAAAGCAGAAACGTAGTCTTCGACCCTTTTTTCAAATTCCAGCAACAGGCATCTAGTAGGAGTAGGTTTCAGGTGCATCTGTCAGCTGCAGGCCACTGCCGCTGGCCTGTGGTCACCACTGCTTCGCAGGACACGGTGTGCCAGCAGTGTCAGCCCCTCCCAGCGGGCAGAGGCTGCCTTGGCAGAGGGAGGAGGGCTCAGCAGCCTCTTGCCACCCTGCGCCCCCTGCGCCCCACACCTCTCAGCCTGGTTCGCATCTGTAAGAGCTTCAGTTTGCTTATAGTTCTGAATTCTCGGAATTCACAGAGGAAAACTGAGTTTTCTCACTTAACTTTTTCCTTAAATACCTCTTTGAGAGCTTCAATTTATATTTGAAATGTAGCTTTATTGAATCATTTTGCAATAGTATTTGGAGTCTCTGTATGCCTTCCATTCTGGGCTTATAGTATGTGTGTGTGTGTGTGTATGTGTGTGTGTGTGTGTGTGTGTGTGTGTGTGATTTACCATGCAACAACATAGCCTTTACTATAAACTAAGTTGCAGAAATGTTTTCATTGCTAAAGTGAGCAAATGCTACAGATCCACATTTGGAATAGGTGAGTTGGTTAAATCTCTTTGCAATAAAAAACTATCATTACAAAAATCTCCAAGTTACAAAAAAGTTGGTTTCAGCTGTTAGTTCATGTCTTTAAAATATGGAACAGTTTCCACGTGGAAAGTAGGCCTTTAGAATTTATTGTGATGACATCTAATTCTTAAGCATTCTATGATCCTCAGAATGTAAGAAATTTATAATAAAAATGTGAAACTTAGAAATTAAAAAATTAAAATATGAGCTAGACCTCCCAGGCTGTGTTTCTTTAAGCCTCAGTGAGGCCGCAGGCTAGGAGTGTCACAGTCACAGCGGTGAGCTGGTGGTGTTGCCTCTGTCCTCTTGCTCCTCCCGGGCCTCGAGGCTCCTTGGACCAGTCTCGGTGACAGGCTGAGGAAGAGGTTCTTGTGTAGCTGCAGTGGCTTCACGCCATCGTTAGCCACCTTGGGTTTGAAGGAGCCCTGTGGGCTGTGAGAACCTCTTAAGGCAACTGTACCGAGAGTCCCTGAGAGTCAAGGATCAAGATATTAAGAGAAGTAACTTAATAGCACTGTATGTAGTCCTGAATATCTGCTGTGCACTCTGGGATAAAAAGAAGTGACAGCCGAGTTTAACATGCTGGTGGTTCAAAATTGAGAAGCCTTTTAGAAAATAGGCAAGGAAATAGAATGGTCTCAGGGGTGCTAATGACTGTCCATCAGGGACTGTCATTCCCACTGCAAGAGTGAGTGGGAAGGCCAGCGGCCCCTTCAGCTGGTGGCGGTCAGAGCTCCCCGGGTATCCAGTCGCTGCTCACGTCAGTCTCCTCACGCAGATACAGAGCCGACTCTGCCTGCAGGACCCCAGAGTGGAGCTCTGAGTCCCCAGAGCAGGAATTCCAGTTGGTCTTTAGGAGGATTCAAGCTGTAGCTTGGCCAGAGGGCAGCTCTGTCCCTGAACTGTGTGTTCAGTTTGCTCTGAGGGTTAACTCGTATTTCTGTATTGCTGGGTAATGACTTCAGATCTCCCTGTTTTGAGATGATTTAAAAATGTGCTCATTACTCATGTGGGGACCTGTTCACAGCACGCTTGAAGGTAGGTCGTTGGTCGGACTCCCCCTCCTCACTGTCAGGTATCCAGTGCCCTGGGCGCGCGCTTAGAGAATGAACAGTGGTTTTGAGATATTCAGCAAAACAGGGGCTTTGACTAAGCTCTGACGTTAGCACCCTTTCAGATGGACCTTGTAGTGCTGCACCCTGCACGAGGGTTAACCTTGCTCGCTTTCTTTCCCTGGGTCTTCAGTTTGGTTTGCAGCGTCACTTCTGCATGGTGTGAGATTGTGAAGTGTGACAATGTCCAGAAAATGAAAGTGGGAACAAGAGAAACTCGGTATCGGTGTTTTTAATGTGAATTTTTTGTTTCAAGCGAATGCAGCCCCGAGGATTTGGCCACCGCATACAACAACAGGGGGCAGATCAAGTACTTGCGGGTGGACTTCTATGAAGCCATGGACGACTACACGGCTGCCATAGAAGTCCAGCCCACGTTTGAAGTTCCGTATTACAACAGAGGGTTGATATTGTATAGGCTGGGTAAGAAAATTTTCCCCCTTCTGTCCTTGACAATCGTTTATTAACTCAGAGCTCCCAAACGCTGCTTTCAAAGGAATGCAGTAATCACATTGTAAAGTTACGTGAAATTTGGGTTTCGCGCCTGGAATACAGGGAGCGTGCCGAGCTTACTTGAGGCTCTCCACAGCAGTCTAGAGCAGCGGCGCGGGGCGGAGGGTGAGCCCACTAGGCGCCCTGCACTCCCAGCTGCCAACTGGGGGCGCTGCCCACGGGCACTGCAAGGCTTTCCGCAGTGAAGTCTTTGAAGGCGCATGGACAGGACAAACAACTTTTCAGTCCTTGGGTTAAAGAAGCTGTAGGTGCTCTTTCTCATATATAGTGTTAGAAAGTAAACAAATTTTCTATTTTCTAATTTCAGTGTAATTATGTCAAATGGGATATAATTGTGTTGAAATTTTTGATATGTATATTAAAATTTCTCAATAAAGAAATTCACAGCCAACTTTAAGCGTTATTCCATATGGCATGCAAAGTAACTTCCACGTCATTAGCGAGAGAAAAAAATGCCTTTATGTGGGCTGGTTGAAAGTTTGTAAATATCAAGGCAAAAGTATATGTAATCCGACTTTGCTATGAATACGTTATAGAAATATTCACCTTTTCTTCATTTTCTTCCATGTTTTGGGTTTTGATACAGGGTGTTTTGATGATGCTTTGGAAGATTTCAAGAAGGTATTAGACTTAAATCCTGGATTTCAAGATGCTGCTGTGAGTTTAAAACAGACTATTCTAGACAAAGAAGAAAAACAAAGAAGAAATTATTGAAACAAATTATTGAAAATGTAAAAAGTTGAAAAATTCTCTCATCCTTACACTCAGCATTTGATCTCTAATTTGAAGTAGGTATGATATTTTGATTTATGCTTAAAATAAACTCACCAAAGAGGTTCATGCATTAGCATTTATATAATGTATTCAAGGTAGCTAATTTCAGATCGAGAAGCTATATTGAATATGTATGCTTTTTATAAAAGGTAAATAAATACTGATGAATAATTGTGTATTGTTACAGTAAAATATTTAAAGAAAAAAAACTTTTTTGGTAGCTTTTTATTATTAATTTTTCATTACCATTTTGTATCTGCAGAACAGTTGAAGTAGGACCCAACACCTGTAAACTCTTCACTTGCATTTAGCAGTTAATGTGGGCCACATTTCCTTTTTCTCTGTATTTAAGCATTTTTATTGAACCACTTGAAAATAAGTTGCAGACATCGCAATACTCACCCTAAAGATTTCTGCTTGCATTTTCTTCTGAGTCAGCCTCCTTCCTCGCCACAGTACCATTGTAATATATACTGCCATTCAAAATTTTGTATTATCCATATTCAGTCTGTACGTGAATTTTCCTAATTGTTTCCAACATGTCTTGTTTAGATGTTTATTTTTCTGGATCTGGATTCAATCAGGTTTTACTGTGTTTTCTTATGTCTTTGAGTTCTTTTAATCTAGACCCACTCCCCTGCCCATTTCCTCCCCTGTGACATTTGCCTTGAGAGCAAAACCGTTATATATAGGTAGACTATGGAGACATAACACTGGGGCTTAGAAACAAACATTTCCTACATGAGGGCAGTTTGAAAAATTCATCCTGCACTTGATTTTCTCTTGAAATCGGTGATAAGATAGGTTAAGACTTAAATATTGAATTAGGTTTCTGTCACTGGATGATAGCGCTTATCCTCACTGACATTTTTTCTAAGCCAAATGCTGTTCACACTCTTGTGGGGATGGAGTGGGGCTTGGTAGGGAGGTGAAGAACTATTGAAATTCACTTAGTAAAAGTAAAAAAGATCTTTACTTGGGTGCTGCCGGCAAACAGTTCGGCTAGGATGAAGCCGTGGAAACCTGGGAAGGACTTCAGGGAAACGGCCAAAGCCGGGCCTGTCTGGCCGAGTCTTTAGTTGTGATTGTTGAGGTTTGGCTCTCTGAGATACAGATCCTGCATCTCCCAAGCTAGTTTTTCATTGCTGTGCAGACTTCCCTCTTTAGGAGAAGGAGAAGTGTGTTTGCCCAGTGTCTCCTAAGCAAGGCACAATGCAGCAGTCCCCGCCACCAGCCCCGGAAGGTTTCCTCTGAGGTGACGTGAGCTCATGAAGTAGAAAGATTCATAGTTCATAATATCTGCAAAATACATGGTGAATTTGGGCTGCAGGTGAATGAACATAGAAAGGAAATGAAATTTGCAAGGAAACTTTATTTCTGAAGTTATTCACATTTTCCAATATGACTTCTCTTTCCATTTGTTGGAAATGTCTTTAAAAGAATTTATAAAGTTGCATTAAAATGTAGAAAAATCTCCCTTAGGAAAACCTTTTTTTTTTTTTAAAGCAAAGACCTTTTTTTTTTTAAAAAAAGCAAAGACCTTGGGGGAGGGCTTAAAGCCGTTTTTATCCAGAAAATCAAATACTTAATGCTTCAATAACTTTATTTTCTCTTGGCTTAAATCCTCTATTCTTTACTCTTGACTGGGATTATATGTGGTATGAAAAAAGAACTTGCTAAAAGTTTCATTTAGTTTGTTGGATTTTATTCAACATTTCTCTGTTATTTATCAGAAAAAAAACAAAACCCAAAACTCACTAAAGTCCAGAATCAGTCTTTGCGGTAGGAAGCATGCTCTGCTCTCTTCTGGCTTACTGGGGATGACTGAAGAACAATATATTTTTCTCATTTAGCCTCCTCATCATGCTAGGCAATACACAGATTCTAAATACCCTTTTACACTTCTTGATGAGAAAATCAATTAACCTGATGTCTATGATGCTCTTAATTTAGTGCTTGGGGCACAGTAAGTCACTCAACAAAAGTTATTTGAAAGGTAAAACCGGCCATGGCATGCGGGCTCCCCTGGGGTGTGTCTCCTGCTCCAGGGCTTCCAGCCTTGAGGCTCTTGTGGACCCCACCTAAGGATCTGTGCCCTATCTCTGTCTGTCTGTCTCGGAGATGTTTGTGATTGTTCACATTTCCCATATTTTAGCACTGTTGAGCTTTTCCCTTCTAGGTAAGCACCCAAGTTATATACTGTTTTCCAATTTTATTCTGTTCAAATAAGGCAGGGAGTTGTTATTATAAAGATAATAAATGGATTTCGCTTACTTTTGAGCTTATGAAATCACTCCTGACTAGTTGAAAAGCATGGAGCTATTTATAGTGTTCTGAAAGGTGGAGCTGAGTGGAGCTTGTGGACTTACTGAGTGAAAGCAAGCTGTCGCCAGCCAGTGGTTTCTCAAGCGAATTTCCAAGTCAGCTGTTAGTCCTTTCCTGTTAGCGCTCTTCCTTTGAATGTGCGCCTCCGTGTTTCCTTGTCCTTCACTGGCCTCTACCCCCAAGACCTGTCCATAGGCTTGGCTCCCAGCCACTCTGCAGCCCAGCTCTTTCTCAGTGGGCATGACAGACCTTACCCCTGTCACTCGGTGTCTCAGTCCCAGTGTTTACACTGATGTTGGCCTCAGTATCTCAATCTCCGCCAGATCTAGGCTCCCATAAACATTTAAATAATTAAACTTCAAATAATTAAACCTCCTTCTTGCTTAGCAGTTTAAGTTTATCCCTGAAAATGCTTCTAAGTAAGAAGTGATCACATAGAAAAAGCTTTTTTTTAAGTGGAAAGATGATAAAATCCATTTTAGCCAAAAATACCTCAATACATTTCATAGATAGAAAAATGTGTCAGTTGATCAATAAAAGCAGGCTTGTATAAGTGATAGCAACTTGAAATGACAATTTTTTAACAATTGCATAAACCACTGGCATGGATATTTACCAGATTAGTTTTTTCTTTCTGTACTATTACAAGCCAGCTTGTTGAGATAGAATTCATATATCTATAGTTGACCCATTTAAAGTGTACAATTCATCTCACAACAGAAATGGCCTTTTTTTTTTCTTGGTCCTGATACATAACTTAAATTGCTCATAAAATGTTTTAGTACCAATTAAGGTAAATATCAAAATAGTATTACAATATATTTAGTTTTTATAATGGAACATGATTGTAATTTCAGAATTGCTTCTTGGTAATTTTCCTTCCTGATTGAAACCAGACATGAATGATAGTGGAAAGCAGATTAATATTCAGACCAAACTCTGGAAAACTGAATGTGCTGCTGCCAATATGTAAATTTGTATCTTATGTTAATAAAAAGTGTCCAACATCTAGAAACAGGGCAACAGGGACTTTCCTTGTTCTTTCAAGATCACACTGAGCAGAGACCTGCCCAGGACTGTTAATTCTCTAGCCCTGGGTCTGTGACTTTCCCTGGTCTCTGACTAGCATGTAGACTCAGTGAGGTGGTGTGTTATTTGTAGGTTTTTGTCCAGAGAAGATGCAAATGACTTCTGGCTGGTAGGAGAGTAACTAAAGGCTAACCAGTTTCAACTGTGGCTTCGTAACTATCCCCAAATTCTCTATTGGCCGTAAATGTTCAATTTCTCAAATGGTCTTTACCAGCCTGGAGGGTCTGTTATTCATGAGTTAAGTGGACATTTGTTATAGTCGATCTATACTCTTAGGAGAGTCATGTTTAGCTTTTAGAAATTCGTATTCTGACACTTCTGTTAAAAAAAAAAAAAACCACCCCAAAACAGTATTTACCAAGTTTGTCATTTAATAATTCCTAAAGTTATTTCTTACAGAAAGGAGAAAATGTGGACTGAAAAGTTTCTAGTGCCTATTTTAAAATGTTAGATTTTTTTGTTTGGGTAATGTGAAGGTTTACTTGACCGCTGGTTGAACAAAGTGTAGGAAAGAACTTCTTCAAACACATGTAAAAACTCCTCTTAAAAGTTGGTGAGAATGTCAGGAGAATCCATCATCAAAAGGATAGCACCCCCCCCCGCCACCCCCCTCTCCAGGTCCTCCTAGGGCAGCCACTGTGCAGTCCCGGCCCACCCTTCTCTGTGCAAAACATGGACTCAAGTGTGATGCATGCGTGGAATTGTGCTGTGCGTGTCTTCACTGATAGCTTGAGCCATTTACTAGCTTGGACTTGCTTCAACTAAGAACATAGAAATCTACCTCATTCTCCTTAGACCCATGATTTTTAAGACCACATTAAACATGCTTGCCAACTTTTTGCTATAAAATCAAGCCATGCGTGTGGTAATAAAAATTAAAACAGCACAGGAGGTACATGTGATGAGCAGGACCCTCTCCCTCTCACCTCTCCGGAGGAAACCACTTTTAACCAGAATGACTAGAAGCAAAGGGTTAAAGGCCCACTTACCCCTTCCAGCTAGCCAGTCTCTGAAAAATTAAGGTTCCGGCCTGGTCTCCACCTTTGTGGCGGCCTGAGCCAGTTTCCGCCCACCCCCGGGTGCCAGGAATACCTCCGGGCAGCTCCTTCCTGCGCCATGTTTATTCGAACCTATTTCCACATCATTAGAGGGCTCTTTAGGATCACAGCTGGCAGAGCCAACTGAACGGGCCCAAACTGAACTCCAGGCCTCCCTCACCCCAGGACCAGGCCTTCACCCTCCCCCTTTCTCTAGCCGATTCCTCCTTCCCACGGTTCCGAGTCCAGTGGGCTGTCCTCAGCAGGGCCCTCGCCTTCAGTCACGTCCACCTCCTCTGCTTTCACCCCGTGCTGAGATGTCACCCCTACTTTTGGCAGGCCTCCCTGCCTTGGCCCTCACCTCATACACAGTTTCAGCACAGCCCCAGTGAAGGTCCACAGTAGCTTCAGGAAGAAGCAGGAAGAAGCAGGCTGGCTCTCAGGCCGGGGTCGGGAGCTTTGTGCAGCTGCTGCAGCCCTGTACCCTGTCCCAGGCTGGGCCTTCCCCGCGCAGGCCTTTGCTTCTCTGTCCCCTTGGCTGCTGTTTAAACATGCAGCCCCCCCCCCCCCCCCTTTCCTCTCACTGCATTGTTCCTCTGGGGAGGCAGGGGGAGGTAGGAGGTGTGTCTTGCCTGCCTGCCTTCTCCCCACGGGAAGGGGTTGGTGTTGAGGGCAGGGATCAGGGATCCTGTGTTTTTTGCTTCCTGCTGTGTCATCACCTCCCACAGAGCTGGCAGGCTGAGGGCCCCAGTGTGTGTGTTCAGGGACAGATGTGGGGCTTTTGTTTTTCAATTGTTCTTAAGACTACACTGACTTACGGTTAGGCTTTCTTTTTATTGAAAACAATTCACTGTCCAAGCTTAATTTAGAGGAAGAAAGGCCTGTGAAAGAAAGTCCAGTTCAGACTTGGCAGTTTTAATCTGGTTTCATAACAGGAACCTGTTACAGGTTGACTTGTCTCGCACAAGAGACAGTGTCTTAACCACTCAGAATGTGGTCCTCTGCGGGAGGGGGCGTAACACGTGCGAGGAGCCAGGTGAGGGGGTGAGGCCAGCCTGGGCTGGGGGCCCTCCCCTCCAGTGTGAGGTGCCCTTGCAAGAACGCAGGGCATCCTCACGGACACGACGACTGGGGTGAGGGAGCAGAGACTGGAACAACCTCCACAGAGCACCTGGGGTTTCCAGAAGCCGATGAGGCAAGGAAGGACCCTCAGCCAGAGGCTTTGGAGGGAACGTGGGCAGCGGACACCTTGAGTTCAGCTTCGCGGTTCTCAGAACTGACAGTGTCTGTCCTCAGCCGCTGAGCTTGGAGTGTCTTGAAGTAGCAGACGTGGCCGGAAGGTCTGCTGCAGCTGCAGCCCTCAGCTGGACTCCCCCTGTGCGTCCTGGGAAACTGAGTCCCAGGACTAGGGCTTCAACTCCCAGGCGACAGGCCTTTCAGGCGTGTGCCTTGGGCCTCACGCAGGAGTGCAGCTCTGGTACAAAGTGGTGACCACTTTGCTACAGTCTGAAGATTTCCACAGGAGGGAGGCCAGGGAATGGGGAGACTCATGTCTGTATTGGGCCCTGACCCGGGATGAGTCAGGGAGGCCCCGATCTGAGTGCCCAGCAGTGCACACCGCTGTGCCCTGCCGCATCCGGCACTCAGGCCCTGTGCGCCCTGGGGAGATGCTCCCCTACAGGAGCTCTGGCGCTTGGCTGGCTTCCTCTGCACAAGCAGGGGCGTCAGGGGCTGCCAAGCAAGAGGCCCACAGAGCAGCCGGTCGTGCCATCAACGTTGGCCCAGTCCTTGGCTGGGAGTGGTCAGTGGGGCTTTACTCGAGTGTGGTCTCTGCACCTGCAGCGGCAGCCTCACCTGGGAACTCGCCGGAAATGCCCCCTGTGGGCCCCACCCGCCTAGGGGAGCCAGCGCCGAGGTTCACGAGTCTTCCGGGAGGTTCTGATGCGCACTGCGTTTGGGAGCCACTGTGTGGATCAGCCCGCACCGAGCCGTGTGATCCCTTCCTGGGTGCTTGTCTCCGGCTCCAAGCCGGGGCCCTGAGACAGGAGTCGGGTTTGTGTGGCACCTGCCCTGGAGTAAGGCAAGGGCGCTGCTATCAGAGTCTCCTCCCCACCTTGTTCTAGTCCAGTGGGGCGGCAGATGCAGGGAACCTTCTCTTTGTTCTCCGGATTCTCTCAAGGATGTGAGTTTTGGGGGATATTCCGCTTCCGCTTTCCAATTGGAGACCAGTTAGGCCCCACACCATTTTGTATCATGGGTACTTTCGAGTTATCACATTGCACTGCGGCCTGGTTTGATCCAGAACTCTGTCTCCAACAGTTTTATGTGGGCTTTCCTCCCTGGAAAAAGTCATTGCTGTTGAGCAAATAAAGCGATGCTGGCTAGCTTTTTCTGGATCAATACGTCCTTCATCTCAACAAGTGGCGGTGGCTCGCCCTGCTGGCTGCCAGTACCAGGAGGAGGCTTCCCAGACATGACTAATGTATAGCCGGCCTCCTCAGGCCCGACTCGCGGCGCTCGCTCGTGGCCGCGCCCAGCCAGCTGTCCCGCTGCGGCAGAAGGTCCTCGCCTCACGTGCTCTTCCTCCCTGGGCGGCTGCTAGCTTTCGCGTTTCTAGACATAATTCCTTTTGAGTTGCTTAATGGGCATATAATTTTAATCAGAATCATATGACACTTAGACTAGAAGGAACTTGAGAAATCATCTATTCCTTTCATTTTGTTTATCTAAAGGTTTTTTTTCTTCTTTCTTTAGAGCAGTATTAGGTTTTTAACAAAATGAGTGGAGGCGCAGAGGTTATGACCATGCCCTAATCCACAGATGCCCAGGGTCTGCACTGTTGAGAAACGGTAGTGTTACTTCTCTTTAAAATTAGGAGTGGTCCTACATTGACACACTAAATCCCCTTGGGGCTGACTTTGGTGGGGCCCAGGGCAAACGCGTGAGGACCTATGTCACCATTATAGCCACCTGCAGAGAGTTTCATCCCTCTGAAGTTCTCTGTGCTCTGGCCACCCCAGAATACTCATTTTATAGGTGGATAAACAGAAGGTTCTAGCTTTAAAGGTGGTGTGGTAGATTAAGAGCCGAATCACGGCTAGGTCAACCCTTCTGAACTCTGTAGAACAGTGATTTCCAGTTGGTGAGATCCCGCAGTGCACAGGACCCCACTAATTCTGACACGGAGCCTACACCGCTCTGTGTCCTGTTCTTTGCTCAGGACAGACCAGGAGGGGCCCATGGTACAGCCCTGTTTGTGCAAAGGCCCAGAAATCTACGAGACAAGGCTGCTATATACAGGCACCACAGTCACCCCTGGAGGTAAAGAGGGCGCCCAGGGTCCAGGTACGTTGTGGGGCCCTGGTTCGAGGAAGGAAGCTGAGAGGATTTTGAGGGGCTCAGAGGTGTTTCCACACACTTACACGTGGTTGTAATTTGCCCTGGGAATATGGGAGGTGATGTAAGCTCACATAAAACCCAAGGTGGGAGGAAGGCAGCCTGCGGGCGAGTTGGGGGCCCCTGAGGGCCTGCGGGAGGGCGGGGCTCGCCTTTCCCTGCGTGTCCTCGTCAGCCTCCTGGTGGCCTGTCACGACTGGCGTTTTTCTACTTCAGCAAATTAGGCTGAAGTGAAGGTTCATAGAGTCCCGCACACTTGAGCTCTCCAGGGACCCCCTTCTCCTGGCTTGTCAGGACCCTCTTGGTCTTGAGGCTAGAAGGAGCCAGCGGCCCCGGGTCCACAGTCCAGGGGACACTCGGCCCCTTCCTTCCTTTGCCCCCAGGAGATCGGATTTCTCGACGGGAGCCACCCTGGCCCCAGAGGCCCGAGTTGGCTCTGCTTGGCCGAGCTGCGCCTGGCACCAGGAGGTGGTGCTTGAGGGAGCCTGGCCCTAACCCCAGGCCGCTGCTGCCCAGCCAACTGCATTTCACTGGAGGGCCCTTCGCCACCAGGGGACTGCTGTCAGTCTGGGCTGCGGGAGAACCAGGCAGAGAGGCGGACCAGCAGGAAGGCAGATGACTCGGCCATGGGGAAGCGCTGGCCCCTCAGCTTTCTGCCTGGGACAAATTTAGGTGCAAGGATCAAAACCCTTATCAGAATCAGCACAAATCCAATGGGACTTCACAGATTCGCATCTCACGGGGTCCAGGAACACGTTTCACGAGTGGGCTAGGAACGGGCGGTGTGGGAGCAGGCGGCTGGCCTGCCCGCCCTTCCAGGCCAGCCCCGCTGCTGTCCCGAGGGCCCAGGCACTAGCTTTGGGGTTGGGAGCCCCCGTCACGCCACAGGCCCTTCTCCGCTGGGCGTCGGACTGGGCTGGAGGGTCCAGCTCGGGGAGAGAACAGCAGAGCCTTAGCACCCGCCGCCACCCGTGTGGGGGGGCCGAGCTGGGGGCCCCCAGGTGGGAGCTGGTGGGAAGGAGACAAGCTTCCCACGCAGCTGCCCCAGAGAGTGAGGGGGGAAGGAAGTCGCCAAGCAGTGGCTTCGTTCTTACCCCCAGTCAGGGAAGTCACCCCAGGGTGTCTCTGAGCTGCCCCCACTGCGCTAGAGGGGTCAGCAGGGGCTGTGAGCCAGCCTCCCCCCAATGGCCCAGCGCACGGCCACCATCCACGGCACAGGGTCACAGCCTCGCGGCCCTGGGCCTGGAGACCCGGGCCCCTCCAGAAGGCGCTGGCAACCGTTGCCTGCGGTTCTCACGCTCAGAGCTGTCGCCCCTGGCCCCTGACTCGCTCAGGTTCCACCCACTACTCAGGGCCTTTCTTTCCAAAGACCATTCAGGTTGTAGTCACTGATGGCCCGTGAGTCCTCTCCTCCCAGGGGTCCTCAAGGGTCTCCTTAAGCGAGCCAGTTCTCATGCCAAGACCGGTCTTCCTTTTCCGATGCCTTGGGGTTCCTAAAGATCCTGATAATGACACGACTGGGGGCCTCCATGGGAGAAGCCAGGATCTTACAGCCTTTGCAGAGCAGCAGGGGCCTGGCCGGAGCGCTCTCTGCCCGCAAGGCCGAGAACTCCAGCCCTCCCCACCCTGGCGCCTACAGTGGCCACCCCAGTGCTCAGGCAGGGTAGCAAGAGGCACCGCCCACTTTTACAGAAAATTGCCCTTCTGAGAGGGGACATGGGCCCGAAGGAGAGAGTGGCGAGTGGAGGCTCCGTCTGGGACAGAATGACCCGACGGGACCAGCTCTATCACTGGCCCGAGGGAAGCCTGCTTCCCGTCTGAGGCTGCTGGGGACTGGCCAGGCAGGGCCCCCACAGGCCTCCGCCACGGGCCAGTGATGACAGGAGGGGAGAACAGGGCCGTGCAGCGGGTCATCGGCTAAGCCGGTGTGTTCTGGGGGCTCCAGGTGGATACATCTTTTTTTAAAGATGTATTTATTTATGCATACAGAACTGGGGTACAGGCCAGAGGTGTGGAAGTTGAGAGGATTCACCAGAGACAGACTGGGGAGCAGAACAGGCAGATGGACTGAAATACACTGCTGAGGGGAGACAGGAGAGGTCTGCCGCACCGTGTGGGTCAGCTCCCCGGCCGGGGATCCAACTCGTGCTGCAGTGGCTGTGGAGAGCTTCCCAGTGCTGCGCTTTAACCCCCTGCACCACCAGGGAGGCCCATCAGGCGAGCTGAACTTGACCCCGGGGTGGAGATGGCCACACAGGCATCCTGGGCTGAGCGGCAGTTCCGTGTGGCTCTGCTCCCAGCCAGCCAGGCCGGCCGTGAGAGCTGGCAGGCGTCCAGAGCCAGGAAGGCGTGAGGCCCACCAAGAACCTCCCTCCTCACAGAAGGTCTCTAGGATGCGGCAGCCATCGCTGTCCTGTTTCCTCCCTGCTCGCAGGAATCCAGATGCTGCCGCCGCAGTCACTCTTCTCACTTTACGAGACCCATTTTAAGGCCGCGAGCCCGGGGCCTCTGCTGTGGAGACCTGCGACTCCTCTCCCTGGAGAAAGGGAGCGGAGACGGAATTCAGGAGGACACGACCCACAGGACGCAGGGGCGAGGGTGCCTGGGGAAACGCATTCATCATGTCTGACACCAGCTGTCACTCGTGGGGTGACTTACGGGTCCCTTTGGACAGGGCCAGCGCAGGGGCCGCCCGAGATGAGGAAGCAGATAGCTGGCCAGGTGCTGCTCTCTGAGGAAGGAGCGGGGCCTCAGGTGACATGCTTTCTGCAGGCGCCTCTTGGCACCCTCCACCCGCAGCCCAGGGGCCCTGAACCCTTGATGGTCAAGGACGCTCCTGGCCCGATCCAGGTGTGTGTGTGGGGGGCGGGGGGGCGGGGGGGTGAGAGACAGGAGGACTGAGACTTCTGGGCGCGCATGGACTTTCTCCCAGCACTTCCTTCTTCTAGAAGGATAACCAGACTTGTTAAAAGTCTCATAAAATGCCTGAAAATTAGCATAGTCAGACACTAGACAAGCATGATGGGTGAGAGCCAGGGGTTCTGGCCACAGACTCACCCAGATCTGCAGGCGAGGCCCCTGGAGGGAAGCGTTCCTCGGCTGAGAACAAAGTGGGCCCCGCCAGGCTGTAGCCTGACCCCCAGGGCCTCCCCAGAGCTACGGAGCAGGCACAGCACTGGGCAGGCGGGCTCGCCTGGAGGGTGGGGGGCCGGGAGGTGCTGCTGCAGAGCACAGGAGAGTGGCTCTCCCCCTCCCCCTGCAACCCCCACGCAGCTCTGGCCTGGACTGGGGTCCACGCAGGGGCACACTCAGGTCGGCAGGGTGGGCGCCACTGGAGAACAGAAGTGGGGGGCAGTGGAGACTCCCCGACAGGAATTCTACATGTCAGATGTGTTTTCAACTCTTGGAGAGTCCTCAGTGGCCCTAAGGAGGTTCCAGCCCTCATGTAGCCGAGGAGGACGGGACGCTCAGCGAGGTGACCCCTGCCTCTCCGCCAGGGAGTGGCCAGCAGGGGTCAGCTGCGGCGGAGTCCGCGCTGCCTCCCGCCGTGCAGATTTGAGCGCTCGTGACCAATCTGTTGGACTTTTCCCTCCGGACACGGGTGCCGGCCACCGAGCGCGGAGCGTAAGCGAGATTTCGTCCCCGAACTTAGGGAGTACTTGGAGCCTAGGGCTCCCCGGAACTTAGCTCAATATCCCCCAACTGTCCATGCAGCCAGGAGTCCAGATATTTGCATGGCCGTTTTGGTTCTCCCAGCGTTCTCTTGGGGTTCGTATGCCGTCAGGCTGTACCAGCAAGGGACGCAGGACCCTCTTACTTGGGAGTCATGGTGAGCGTCTACCTTCACCAAGTTAGTTGAAGGATTTGGAGACCAACAGACATCGTGGGCTTCTGCCTTCGGTCCATGCTGGCCCCTTCTGACGCATGAGGAAGCCTGGGCTGGAGGGGCCCCCAGGGTTGAGGCCAGGTCTTGAGGGGTGAGGCAGTCCGGGGAGAGCTGACTGAGAACCGGGGAGCAGAGAGAGACTGAGAACAGAGGGATGGAAGCTGTGGGTTGGCTCAGGTGGCACTGGAGACGCACCAGGCCCGGACCTAGGGGCCCCCAGGTTAGGGCCCTTGCTCTGGCCTCTTCCCGAACCTGGGCTATCACATCGGGTAGGACTGGGATTCTGCACCTGCCTCCTCAGCCTCTAGGGGCCTTTAAGATGCAAGAGGGTCCCGATGGGAAGGACTTGCCGAGAGATGCATGCTTCCAGTTGAAGTGGCAGGACCAGAACTCACCGTTGGCCAGTCCGGGCCTCGCTGGCATGAAAGGAGTTGCGCCCATGAGCGGGTGGGTCAGTGTGTGCCCACCTGTGCTCAGGAACAGGTGGCTGCTGCAGGCAGACATCCTGGGGGTGCGGCAGGCGGCATAGAGCACAGCGGCTGCAGGTAAGGCGCCCACCCACGGGCCTCCTCGGGTGCCGCGGCCGGCCTTCTGCAGGGGCGGGACGTCCCGGCAGCCTCTGGG
>NW_004567121.1:31893460-31895538 GCF_000260355.1 Condylura cristata
CTGACGCCTAGACAAGATGGTGGATGAGCTGCCTGCGGCCTGTACATGCCCCGGGGGTAGGATCAGAGGGTGTTATCCCAAGACCTTCGCCCGATGCCCTCTGGAGACGCAGTGGCACGGCCGGGTGCTGAGAGCTGGCACCCCTGGGAAAAGTGCTTGGCGGCAGCACCTGCCGGAGCGGCTTCCAGATCTGCACACTTCCTCTGCGAAGGGGCTGGGTGGGCCTGCCCTGCCCTGCCTCAGAGGTGAGATCGTCAGGTTACTGCTCTGCCGTGATTTCTTCCTCCGCACACATCAGGCCTCAACACAGTGACACATCAAGGGAATTAGCGTGACTTCTGAGCAAGTTCTGCTTTCCTCTGCATTCCTGAGGAATCTGGCCAGGCTTCTGCCTGGGCTCCTGTGGCCCAGGTTCGCTGGGGTGAGCCTGCCGGAAGCCAAGCTGCAAAGCCACCTGTGGCACCCCGCTCCCCTGGGGACACCCACTGGACGCTCCCGCAGTCCACTGGAGCCTGTAGCCATAGGAAGCAGGGTGCGTGTGTTCTCTGGGGGAGCGAGCAGGTGGGGCCGAACCCTAGTAAAAGCCAGCCAAATGGTCCAAAGCTTCAGGAACAGGGGGTGGGGTGGATCTGAATGTGAGGACTCTGTGGCCCCACTTCATCATGACTTTGTTCTTTTAAATATCTGTTTGGTGGCCAGATGGCCTCGAGCTGTGTCTCCTCGATCTGGTGTCTCAAGCTGGAGTCCAGAGGACGCAGGACAGTCATTCTGGCCTCAGGCCACCTTGTCTGGGGCCTTCTCTCAGGCCCAGCCAAGAGTGCCATTTTACAGATGGCCACTGGGTGTCGCCCTCGCTCCATGGGTGGGTCCCTCCATCTCTAGCACCGTGAGGGCTTGCTGTGGGCTGGGTGGGTAGTGGGTGCTGGGGAGGTGACCCCTTCTTTCTAAGGCAGTGGGCCTGACTTGGCCAGTGGTAGCACCGTGGCTTCCTGAAAGCACAGCTGTTCGTAGGCAGTGTCAGGAATTTACTGGGGCGGTCCAGTTGAAAGCTTTTCTGTGGCTATAGGGCTGGCATTTTTGCACCTTGCAAGGTCAGCTCCTATTCCTGGAGCCTGGAGGTGGGGGGGGGGTGTTGGTAACCAAGCCCATGCATTATTTGACAGGGATGGAAGAGCTTCCAGAGCCTTAGGAAAGGCCTCTACCTGATGGAAGTGGGCGTCAGCAGAGCCCCGGCCAGGCCTCAGGTCCTACTGTGGAGACTTGCTGGGGGGCAGGTGGGGAGGGCTGGGCCTCCACCCTTCTCAGCACAAGTGAGTGAACAGGGTCAGGGGTGCCTTGCTGGAGGTCACTCATGAGGCTGGCTGGGTGCTCTTCTGCCCCAGCCCCACCCAGGGGTTGAATTGTGTCAACCCAGGCGTTGACACCCTGACCCCCAGGACCTCAGAACATCACCTTATTTGGAAATAAAATTGTGCAGATGTAACTAGTTGAGCTCAGACCCGTTCAGGAGGAGTCCTGGTCCTAAGTGCTGGTGTCCTTGTAAAAGGGGGAATTTGGACACAGACCGGCATGTGGGAGCGCAGTATGAAGGCAGAGGCTGGTGCTGCCAGCGAACCTCCAGATTCTGGGGGGAACCCTCCCCGTCAGTCCCCCCAGCCCTGTGCCAGGGTCTCAGACCTCTGTCTTCCAGACCAAGAGACAAGAAACTCCACCTCCAGGAGCTCCTGATCGGGGTGGGGGGTGGGTCTTGCCAGCCTCATTGTGCTTCTCCAAAGTGCCACCTCCTCTCGAGGCCCACAGAACCCATCCTTTCAGGGAGCTGAATTCTACCAAATGTAGCAGGAAAACAGCCCGATTAAACCATTTCACAAGAGAGGTGACTGCCCAGCAAACCAGAGTGTGGTCCGGGGAGAGGGCTTATCGCTCTCCTGGGGCGTTTCCACGTGCAGGGGGAGTTCGTTAGTTCTTTGGGGCACCACGTGTGGAGGGCAGCGGCTGCCTCCTGTGAATGCTTGACCCTAAATAATCCTTCAACATGGTGTTTTCCTTTCCAGGGGCCACGGCCTGGGGCCTGTCTC
>NW_004567121.1:31896473-31899317 GCF_000260355.1 Condylura cristata
GGCCCTGCACGTCCTCTGGCTGGTTGCCAGTTCAGGTGCCGAGACCCCCCTCATCCCGCAGCCAGATCCCACCTTGTTTGTTAGGCTCTGGGCTTCTTTCTGGCCCGCTCCACGCCAGAGGCCTGTCCTCTGCCTTCCTGCTCATGAAACATGAAACGCCTCCCCCATGGTCACCATTCAGGCAACAGCGCTGCCCTCCTGCGGCCGGGGCAGGGGTCTGTGTCACCGGACGGTGGAAGGTCGCTGCGGGACATGCAGACTGCTCCATGACGGACGCGGACGGCCGGAACCTGAGAGGCCGGGGCCCAGCTGGCTGGGTCCTCTCTCCCAGCGTCCTGTCCAGAGCGCCTGTTCACTCCCGCTAGCCACTGGGCAGGGGCCAGGCCAGGGCAGGCCAGGGCGGGGTGGGCCGGGGCGGGGGCCGTTGGCAACTCCTGCGTGTGGCTGTGTGCCTGTCCTTTCCTGAAGGACTCGGTCACTCGGGCTCGAGCAGGGGCCTCTCGGCGAGAGCCTCCCTCTCTGGCTCCGAGGGGAAAGTGGCGGGGAGCCGGCCTGCTGGTCTCGGGGCAACGCCATCAGAAACAAGATCGAGTTTCTGTTTCCCCACAGCGCTGGGAATTGAAGTATGTGCGGAAATACAATTCATAAATTGACGGACTTTATTTCCACAGTTCCCAGGGTTTAATTTCCAGAAACAAAATGTCAGTGTTATGGCTGAAACGCTCTTAGTTTTAGGAAAACCATCGTAACCCAGCACTGTTTACACCTACTTCACATCTCGTGTGACCAGGATGGTTTGGGGAGTCAGGAAGGGTCACGGGATTGTGGTCGCTCTGAGACAAGATGACCTGAGTGTGGTGACCTCTTATTTCTGTCGTTTACACCCCAAACCTCGCCTCCCAGGAAAACAGAGGGAGCTGTGGTTCTTCTGGGAGCCGGGGCTGCAGGTGGGTACCAGCCCCTAGGCCGTGCCAGTCTGTCACTCACAGACACCCTCGCTTGTGTGTGAGTGTGTGTTGTGTGTGCTCACACGTGTGGCTGGCGTGAGACGCAATATGGCTGCGTCGGGAGAACTGGGCTCTGGCCCCCGCCTCCTCTTGGGGTGACCTCCAGCCCCCACCCCACCCCTCCTCTGGAACGTGAGCCCTGCCCGCCCAGCGCCCCCCCACCCCCCGGCGGCTCACATCCATTGTGGAGCAGTCTGCATGTCCCACAGATGGCTGCGACTCGGGGTGAGGAGAGTTCAAGTTCTGCCCGAAGGTTCTGGAAATGCTTCCTGGGAGCTGAGGGAGTCCAGCTGGGGTCACTGAGCCCCCAAATGGCACAGTGGGTTCTGGGGAATCTCAGGCACTCAGACTCTTTTCAGGAAGCTGCTGTGAGCAACCCCCCGACTGCCGACTGCCGACTGCGGGGGGCAGGAGAGGCTGCCTCTTGGCCCCCGCCCCAGCGTGAGGCCGAGACTGACTTGGAGAAGAGGCCCAGGAGCGTGGTTTCACCCAGCTCTGCAGGAGCTGCCCCGCTGCCGGCTTCGTTCAGCGGGGCCCCCGCCTCCCACGGCCCAGGACCCGCAGTCCCTTCTGGAAACTGCTCTCTGGGCTCCTCAGCCACCTGGGCCTCTGCGGGGGTGGGCGGGCAGCTCGTGTGCTGTGAAGAGCGAGCCTGGGCCACAGAACACAGGGTGCTGGTGCCAGGGCCCCGGGGTGCAGAGCCCTTTTCTCATGCGGGCACTCCCGCTGCCGCTCCAACTCCTCTGGGGACTTTCACATGGCGAAGGGGCGAACCCTGTCGACCACAATTTGGATCATTTTGATTTTGCTCATGTAGCGTAAACTTGAGTCTCCTCTGCTCGGTGAGCTTCGCCCACAAATCTGTGGGGCAGTTTCCAGGTGGAGGAGGAGGGGGAGGGAGCCCTGGGCCTCTGGGAAAGCTGCTCTGGGTGAGGCTGGCTCACCCTCCGGGCTCCTCCCAGGGCCACGTCCCGCTCGCCCAGATACCAGCTGAGCCCCCGGAGCCAGAGGCCTGGCTCGCTGGCTGGCAGAGCTCAGGAACGGCCCTAGGTCTGAGGCCCTCCTTCCTCTCAGCTCGGGCTTTGCAGGAGCAGAACCGGCAAACCGTACAACCAGGGAACTGAGCCCCGAGTCCCTCTGATTCAGGGCGCAGGGGGCACTAAAACTGGCCAGGACTCTGCCCAAATAGCTCGCCAGCCACCCAGTTCTTCTCCTGCGGAATGGCAAGACTACGAGGTTCAGACAACAGTCCTGGGTTTTATTTAACAAACGGGGCAAAGGAAAAGCGACAGAGGCCACCCATGGTCGTAAATATCACCCGAAGCCAAGTCCAGGTTTTTAAAAAATATTTATTTATGCATACAAGCGCTGGGGTTCAGGCCGCAGGTATGGAGGGTTGGGGGTTCAGAGGACCCACCAGAGACAGAGGGAGAGCAGAGCAGGTGCATCTACTGAAGCGCACTGCTGCGGGGGCAGCGGGCGGTCAGGAGCGGTCTGCAGGGCCGCGCCCCGCGGGTGGGCTCCCCGGCGGGCGTCAAACTGGTGCTGCAAGGCTGCGGACAGCTGCACAGCGCGCGCTTTAACCCGCCGAGCCACAGGGAGCGCCCGTGTCCTGTCTTTTAACGTCTCCACTATAAATGCTCCCCAGACGGCGTCTTCCCGCCTCTCCCAAACAAACGGCCACGCTCCAAGATGGCTTCTTCCCGCCGCGGAGGCCTGGCGCCTGTGGCCAACTCCAGGCGGGACCTCACGAGGGCAGCAGACACGACGCGGGATGCTCCCGCGCTGCGGATGCCCCAGGCGGCGCCAGACCAGCGGTCAGCGGCCTCTGCCGCAG
>NW_004567121.1:31900000-31902064 GCF_000260355.1 Condylura cristata
CGGTCAGCGGCCTCCTCGCAGCCCCGCGAGCCCGCGCCCCTCAGCCGTCCGCCACCTGCAAACCCCTCGTGGCCTTCGAGGCCCGCACCCGCCCTCTGGAACATCCGTGCAGCGGGGGCAGACGACCGAGCCCCGAATCACTGAACTTATGAAAAGGCTGACATCCTGACTGAATCCTGGGGTGCGTCTGCCACCCTTTGTATTCTATGCCTGAGTCCCCACCGGAAATGCGATACTTTGTCCACAGTTCCTTGGGGCCAGCTTTCCTCACCAGCACCCCTCCAGGGGCACCACCCGCAACGGTCTTGGCTTCAGCGGCAGGTACAGGCTGGTCCCGTGAAAGGAGGAGGACGAGGCCGGAACTGCAGCCCGCAGGCCGGGCCGCCCGCCCTCAGGTAGGCCTCGGCCAGTGCCCGACAAGGGTGGGCGTCCAGGCCGTGCACACGCAGAGGGCGTGGGAAGCGGCTCCCTGCACGCACGCAGCAGCTCAGGGCTCTCTTGGAGAAGCAAAAAGGCCGCGCGGTGAGGGACACGCGCCCACTGGTCTGGTGAGTCCCTGGGAGGAGCGTCCTGCAAGCCCCTGGTGCCGCGGGCCTGCTGGGGGGGCCGAGCGCGGCCGGGCCTGGCCAGGCGCCCTGAGGTGGGCAGATGCCAGGCGGGTGTGGTTAAGTAGCAGGCACCTGGGTGGTGTTTCTGAAGACATCGGCCCACTTGATTTACTGTTCATCTGGGGAGTCAGGCTGCTCCTGGGACGCCCGGAAAGCGCCTTTTTGAGGCTGGCAGCCCCGACTTGCCCTGATGCGGCCTTCTGGCTCCTGACTGTGGGCAGCCCTCTGCGTGGCACATTCACACTGCGAGGCAGTGTCCAGAGTTTCTTTGCTGGTCACCCCCAGACACCTGTGGGGAGCAGGGTCTCACCACTTCCCGCCCCAGATTCCTTCTTCATCATCTGAAGACTCTCTGGGGCTGGACGGGGAGACTGCCGGCCTGGGGGGAGAGCCAGTGGGGAGGGGGGGAGCCAGGGGGAGGGGCCACATCCTGTTCCACGAAAGCTGACCCAGGCCCCTGGGCAGAGGGTCCACCCTCACTTCCCTCCTGCTGTTGGAATTGATCAAACGGGGATTGAGTCATCCTTGTGATGGGGTCCACCCTGGGGAAAGCGGCCGGCGGCCGAGCGGTGAGCCGGGCGGGACGTGTGCTTTACCCCATGGGTTGCTTGCTTACATGGGTGCTGTGCGAATCGAGAAGATGCCAACCGTTTCCAGCTGAGCTGTTCAGGGGAGTTAAGCGAGGCCGAAGAGACGTTGAAGCTAGGAGAAGAGACAGATGAAGAAAAGATTATTTCAATTTGCCTTACAAGGTAATCTGAAAAAAAAAAAAAAAAAAATTAGCCTTTGAAATGTTGCCAGCAGAGCATGAGTGAAAGCCAGTGAAAGTCCAGAAGTTAGAGTCCTACTCTGGTTTCAAGTAAGGCACTTTACGGTCCTGCCCCATCATTCAGCACTGATACAGAGTCCCGAAATTTCTGCAAAATTTGATTTTGGTCTCCATTTCAAGGAACAAAAGGGTCATGAACAGTCAAAGCCTGGCTTTCTGGCCACAACAAATTCTCATGAAACCAGTGCACAGAAAGTGGATTTTCCAAGCTGCCTTTGGAGGGGCCATGGGGAGCTGCCCCTGATGTGGGCAAGACAGCAGTGGGGAGCTGCCCGGGATGTGGGCTTCTTTCCGGGAGGGGGTGTGGAGGGAGGGGGTTGCATATAAATTGGATACAAGTATAATTGATATGTCTCTCTCTGGAAACTTAAACTTTGATAGTTTACATCTCTGCTTAATAGCATATTAAATCATTTTATAACCCTTAACAACTGTTTAATCTTTTCATTGTTGAAAAATGAGGTAATTGATCTAAACCATGTCAGGATATGCCAGGAAAAACTTATTTAAATGTACCACCCTTCACCCTGGCATCCAGGGGTTTCGAGAGACCCACATGTGTCTCCCCATGGGAGGGGACCACGTCTCCCACAGGCTGTCAGAGACAAGGACTCCTCGGCGGGGGGG
>NW_004567121.1:31902164-31930058 GCF_000260355.1 Condylura cristata
GGGAGGCTTGGCCCTTAGAGGCAACATGGCTGCCATCTAAGATCTTGGCTCTTCATTGGGCATTGTTGAAAACATGCTTTTCTGGCCGACAGAATGTTCTATGATCTCTCATGTGTTCAGCAAGGTTGTTTGTGCACCCTGACAATTAGAGTCCTCACGGGTGGGAGAGAGGGGGAGCGAGACAGAGGAGAGAGCGAGAGCCTGCAAGAGCACTGTTATTCCAAAAACAAGTATGCCTTCTCCTTGGGAATGACACCAAAGAATACCTTCTAAATGAAGTATGTTTCCCTTCAGAGATTACAGCATCTGTTGATCAAAGTCCCCTGGAAATAGCTTTTGGCAATAACGAGGTTCTCTGTAACTCTTCCTGGACAGGAGAGAGGTGGCTGTCCTGGGGCCGTGGCTGTCCTGCCTCGGAGCCCGAGGCGGGGGACAGGCGTCCGGTGCCCCTGCTGGCCGCTTGGCGAACTTGGTGGCGGCATACTGGTTTGGTTGGAAATGCTTTTGTTTCTCTGGAAAATTGATTGTGGCACACGGGCTGGCCCCTCTGTCCAAGTAATGCAATGCAGGCATCTTCTAAACTTAAGCAAGGCTTTGGCAATCCTGGTGAAATGTATTGTCGTCGGCCGGGTCCTGACATCCACCGTGGAGTGCAGGAATGTTTGGCCCTCGGCCCCCGAGCCCTTTCTGGTTTAAGTTTAACGAAGCTCCAGGCAGTCGCAGTGTCTACCTGGCAGCGGGAAAGAGACCCTTCACGTTCATTATCGCCAAGTTCGGCGGGCTCCTCCCCGCCCTATATACAACCCTACACATTTGTATACATTTTATATGGTCTATTTCCATTATAAATTGCCCATAAATTAAATACAGATTTTCATGGGAACATCTTGGGGAAAAGAGAAAGGTTCTATGTGATCCATGTTTCTGCGATTGGAGGTGACATGGGTTACGAAGGGAGTGGGGGGCCCCGCGCCAACTCCCCAACATGGAGGTCAGGCGTCTGGGTTACAGCAGCCTGAGTGCTGTGAACGGACGGGCGGCATGCCTTTCCTCCGTCTTTTGAGTGGTGAGCTACACGTCGCGATTTCAGAAAGGATGGGGACTGACAGATTGACCTAGACAGGCTGGAGCGGGGCCAGAGGGGGACAGGGGGACAGTGAGGGGTGGGAGCGTGGCGTCTCCTCTCCGAGCAGAGGGCCGGCCCTTGTGCTTGTCTCTGCTCGGGGTACGGGTGCCTTGGGACGTGTCTTCATGGTGATCTGTGTTGCCAGCATAATCTGTTGTTAATCATAAAGGATTAATGCACATTCAAAAAGAAATGAGAGCAGATTTCAGGTTCGTCTTGAAAGTGTCCTTCCCTTCCCCTTCCTCCCTGTTCTTTGCTGAGTGGAGAGCTGAGATTGGAGCTGACCTCGCCCACCGCCAAGCCCGTGCCATTGGCCTCAGTCCCTGTGACCCCAGTGCCTTGCTCCTGCTGAGTCCTGTGCAGGCTGGTTTGTTCTGCTGATCTTGTAGGTCATTCTGCAAGGGCCCCCCCCACCCCCACCCCAGCGCCTCTTTCTCTGTTTGACATACTGAACATTTTACTTATTATTATCAGTGATAATAAATAAGACGTCTATGGGAGATGGGCCTTTGTCTTTTTCATTTCCCCCGCCTGCTCCTGTGCCTGGCACTTAGTAGATGCTCAATAAAAATGGCAGGTGAATGCATGTACCAGTGTGTGCGGATATGCATTTGCATTTGGAGGTGATCCGTAACATCATGGAAGAAAAAGACTGGTTGCAAAGACTGGTCTGAAAGACTACACTTGAGCCAGCTTACAGAAATTACAGAGAGAGAGGTTTCTGTTTAAATAGCTAAGTGTGTTGAGGCCTGGACTCTGCGGTTCAGAGCTTGGGCATGGAGGGTGCATTTCTAGCTGGGCTTTGCTGGGGGAGCTTGAAGGGCGCATAGGGTGCCATATACCAGTGGGGGACGCCAGCCCCACGGAGCTGTGCAGGGAGCAAGGAGCCAGTGGGTGGATGCCCAGCCCTGTGTGAGCTGGGAAGGACCAGAAGCCACTTCCATTCCTATCTTTCTTTTTCTTTTTAAAGATTTATTTATTTATGCATACAAGAACTGTGGTACAGGTCAGAGGTGGGGGGTGGGGTTCACCAGAAACAAGTGGGGAGCAGAACAAGTGGATCTACTGAAATCCACTGCTGAGGGGAACAGCAGGGAGACAGGAGAGCTCTGCTGGTCAGCTGCCTGGCTGGGGATTGAACTCATGCTGCAGTGGCCACAGACAGCTTCACAGTGCTGTGCTTTAACCGTTGCACCCCCAGGGAGGCCCCTATATTTCTTCAGGGTGGGCAGAGCATCTGGGTTTGTGTGGGGCTCCGGATGGCCAGGGGCACTTTGGCATCCCGCTAGGGTAGAGTGCAGCCAGTGCTCTTCACAGGAGCCGGTGGCCTCGGGCAGTCTGGCCAGCTGAGTGACCTAGGACAGGCTCTTGACCTGTCTTCTGCCATTTCTGTGGCTGTGGGGTAGGGACTGAATTTTCCTCATTAGCTGATGCTTTCACTGTTAGATGGGGGTGAGGGGGTTTCTTTCTGTCACATGACTGTTGCCAGGCAGGGCCCTCACAGAAAAGCCTCCCAGAAGGGACAGCGCCCCGGGAAGGACGTGTACAAGGGGAGCTCTCTGTTCCCGCCTGGGGCCCGCAGGGAGGTTCAGGAACAGCCAGGAGACCCTTCGCTTTATGGCCCTTGGTGGTGGATGAAGTCGTCCCCCCTTGGGCTTCATAAATTATTCTGTGGGGTCCATTAGAGCTGGGTGGGGAGCAAAAGAGGGATTTTATGGGTGATTTACACATGGCCTTTGTCTGAGGTTCCCGCGCTGCCAGCTGGACAGCGTCTTCTGGCTGCTTCTACGGTACAGCCGGGCCTGGGCAGCCCCCGCCGTGTGAAGTCACCCCAGAGGACCCAGGCACAATGGCCCCAGGGTGCCACAAGGAGTGGGCCCCCGAGAGGAGGAAGGAGGGCAGGTGTCGCGGGAGGACCTGCCGTCCAGCCCTGGGCGGGTGATTTATTCCGCCGGCCAGGCAGGCGTCGCTCCGTCGCTCAGGAAGGACCCCGGTTTGGGACCTGGCAGCGTCCCTGAGGCCGTATAACCCAGTTCCGGAGCTGACTGTGGAAGAGGATCACGGAGTAGGTCAGAGGCAAGCTCAAATTGGTTTCTGTGGACCAGGGAGGGGTGAGTGGTGGGGGAGGCCGGCGTGGGGACCCCATCTTCTGCCTGGGAGGGGTCCGAGCCCGAGGCTGCCTCCCCAGCCTGTGGCTCCTGGCCAGTCCCAGCACTGGGCCTGGTGCTGAAGACCCGGGGCCTTCCCCAGAGGTGGCCTGACGGAGCGGGGGTTGCAGAGCAGAGAGCCCTGCCCCCGGGGGCTCCCTCCGCCTGACGTGCAGGACAAGTGTCTCTCACACGTGCTGCCAGGTGATGGTGGAGGCCGGGAGGTGGCTGCGCGGCCTGAGCGTTGTGCTGGGGCCTCCTGGGCCACTAGAGAACCCAGCTCACGACTCCAGTCCCCAGTGCCCACCTGACACAGTGAGGGGCGAGGCCTGGTCTGGGGTGCACACGTGATGTCCACTGGCTGCATGGCCCCCAGGGGCGGCTGTTTCCCGGGAGTGCGGGCCTCAGTGGCTTGGGGTCCTGGCACGATGGCCTCTCTCTCGCTGATGCTTCCGACTTGCTGCTGCATGGACATCCGTACTTAGCGGGGCTTCACGCTGTCGCCATCTTGAAAGTAACTCTTCATACATTGTAAGTAAGAGAACCCACATGTTCAGTTTTCCCTGGGACCCTGGGCTACCTAGATGGTCCAGCCACCACTTCCAGACGGGCTCCCCCACCCCATCACGTAGCTCCCCGACTGGGGAGACTGGAACAGGGCCGAGTGGAGGCATTTCTAGACAGGAGGGCCAGCTGCTCGCCGGGGGGTGCAGTGGGGCTGAGCCCCCGAGACGGCGACCTTGGCAAGTGCCTCTTGGCAGCCCCGGGCCCTACTTCCTGTGACTTTCCTGTTTTTCCTCCAGCTTCTGCTAATATCTGACCCTTTTCCCCAAAAATCCTGTTTTGGGGGCAGGTTCCATGGGGTTGCCCACTCTAGCAATCAGGATAGGCTAGCTTAATTAGCAGCTGAACCCAGAAATCCCAGTGGCTTAATACAATGTTTTATTTCTCAAACATGATTCCTGTCACCCCCGTCACAGCTGGGGGCAGGGAGTTCTTTCTGCTGAGGGGTTCCCCACGGGTAGCTGTGCTTTCTGCAGCAGTTTCTCATACTGTGGTAGCTCAGGGGCAGAGGAGTGCACCCTAACTGCTCTCCCCGACCCCTTTCCTGTTCGCCCCACATGGAGGCTGGAACTTCCCAGAAGAAGAGAAGAAATGGACAGTGGTGAGCACCAGATATGTCTTGTTACATGCCCCCAGACATTTTGCTGCATAGGTCAAGAAATGAGGCACCAAATAATGCCACCCCCACCGCTTCCTCAACGTGGGTTGTCTCTGGTCTTCACCTGTGATGGCTTCCTAGATGCCCAGCTCGCAGCCAGGCCCCCAGCTCCCTTGTGGCAGGAATTCTCTATCCAACCTCCCTATTGTGGGGTCTGGTTCATGGATCTGACCCCTCCCCCCGGGTGTGTAAGGTCCGTGGGGTTGAGCAGAGTCACAGTGAGGTGCAGAGGAAAGCTGGGTGCTGCACCAGCAAACTTCAAGTTAAAAGAATTTGAAAACTTCTGTTTTGATACATGCTGTTGGGCGTAAGAAAAACACATTTCTTTTTCCAATCAAGTTTGACTCAGCCCCCAGCCTCCTGGCACCTGTGATGTCCAGTCTCAGCCATTATTTGTGTCCCCCACCCCAACCCCCTCCTCCTCCTCTCTCTTCCTTCCCTTCTGTGGGGTGAAGAACACACAACAGAAAAGCAGGCTGGGTCTCCTCTCTGCCATTCTCCTGCCCGGGACTGGTGGTCCCTGGTGGGTGGGATTTGGCATCCCCAGGCGTCGGATTGCCTCCCTGCTACCCTCAGAATGAGGTGGTCCCTATTTAGGGCCCCAGGTCATGGCCCCCAACAAGGGTGGAGCCTCTGCCCTCTGCCGCTGGGCGGCACCCGCCTGGAACATGCTGGGCCATTGGCCACTGGGTGGAGTGCCTGCCCACCTGCCCGCCCGCCCGCCCACCCGCCCGCCTGCCCGCCTAGGGCTGCTGCCCGTCCGCCTGCCCGCCTGCCTGCCCGCCTGTCTGTCTATCTCTGGGCTGAGCCACCCCCAGCTGCGGGATAGCCAGAGACTTAATTGTGAGTTACCTCATTTCATTCTCATGTATGTGGCCAAAGCCCATCCCAGACAAAACACCAATAAAAGCCCCGGCCTGGAGAGGCAGGGCCGCAGAGAAGAGGAAGCGAGCTTGTTCTCATGGCCTAAAACTTGTATCTTTTTTTTTTTTCCATCCCCATTTTTGGCAAAAGAGAACACGAAGCGAGATTCAAAGCAATACACAGCCGGCGGTGGGTGCCTGTAGAATGCGTATGGCCTTCAGCGCTTCCAGCAGATTATTCATGATCCACTGGAGCATGAGCTAGACGCTGACGCGCGTCTCCTCCTCACGCGACTCAGTCCCCGCGGGGGCCCTGCCTGGCCCATCTGGCCGGCAGGACGGGGCCCATACCTGAGCCAGGTGACTCCCCTCAGGCTCAAGTGTCCTCACGTGCCAGGGTGGGCTCCACAGAGGGAGCATTTGGGGGGCTTGGGCTTGTCATGGGCCCCTCACCTGGGCTGGCGGCCGGGGCACCACAGTCTGTCCTAGGGAACATGCAGGCGGCTAGCTGCCGGCCCCGGCGGCCTGGGCAGGCCCGGGTTGTGCGGCTGCCCTGGGAGGGGCAAGGCCATCCATTTAGACTCTGTGTGGCTCACAGTGACACCGCAGTTGGCCTCAGCTCTCACTCCCCAAGGCCCCATGTACCCACAGCAGGGTGAGTTGGGCGAAAACTCAGACTGGCCATCGGAGACCACCAGTGCCCACCTGGGGCCTCGGCCAGCTCCCTTCTCACCGTGGACCCTGGCTTTATTTTCTTTTTTTCGAAAGCAAAAGGAATAAAGGCAAACTTCTTTTCTTTTAAAGATCTGTGGGAGCCTTTCTTCAAGTGGAAAGCCCTGTGTCGTGAGGACATGGGGATGTTCAGAATCGCTCTTTTGAGAGGCCCGGCCCAGCCTCTCCACAGTCCACCCCTCGCACCCTAAAGGACTCTGCACCCCACAGGACACCATCAAGCATTGTGGGGAACGGGTAGGTGGGTTGGGGGCGAGGATAGTGTCGCTCTCATTCTTACCCCACCTCTACCTTGAGCTGACTAAATAAAACCCAAAGGCCACAGGGTTGCCACGAGGCCCAGGAGCTCAGGCAGCCCTGGGCCAGCGTCTCCAGGAGAGCTGCCTCTGCTCACCCGTGGCTGAGGCACTCATGGGAGACCAGGGGGCTGCTCCCCCTTCTGGGTCCTCCCTGTCAGCCAAGTGGTTTCTTTAGGTCCCTCAGGGGACCCCCAGTCCACTGACTTTGAATCTCAGGTGGACCGCTTGGGGGTATATTATCCAGGTCCCCTACCTCCTCCTCCACAGGGGGAGGTGAGGGTGGGGTGGGGTGACAGTTGGGGGTCAGGAGAGTTAGTTGCTCTCTTTGAATTCTAGGTGGGCTGGGGTCCCATCTGCTTAGCTGATAGTAGCGGCTGAGTAAGTGACTGTGGCATGAATAAAGGCACAGCAGTAGAAATAAGAAGGCAGATTTCCCTCCAGTGGAAGTTTCTAGAAGGAAGTTTCTAGGTGGCCATCGTGCCTGACTTGCTGTGGCTGGCTGTGGGATGATCCTGTGGAGAGGCTCAGGGGTCAAGCCCTGGCTGGGGCTTGGAGGGGCCTCGATCCCTTCTCACCCCTGCCCCCACCACACCCCACCCCTCCCCCGCTCCCCACACAGGTCTTAGCCCCCAGAGAAGGAAGACGGCCCACTTCAGCAAGTTCCCCTGCAAAGTCACTTTGTCCTTGGAAAACTGCCTTCCCCCGTCCAATGAGCCCGGTGAGGACCAGCCTAGGGAAGTCTCAGCTCGTTAATGGTGTGGAGACTGAGCCGGAGATGTGTGTGTCCTGGGGGGCTCAGCCTGAACGCCTCAGTGCCGGCGCCACTCGGGGAGCCCCCGCCGCCGGCCTAGTTCCCTCATTGGGTCCCCGGCCACTCCAGTTTGGGCCTGGGCTGGGGAGGGGCCTGCGCATCACTAGCTTGGCTTTTCTGGCTGGGACGCTGCAGCTGAAGTGTGGGACGCAGCGGGTCACAGAGACGGCCACAAGAGGAACCCCAGCTTCCTTGCTTGCTGCCTCTTCCCTAAGAGGGTGCGGGGCCTTTTCCCTGGACAACGCCAGGCTGGGCACCCGCTGTGCACCGTGGGTCTCCTGGGCTGGTCATGGCTGAGCCTGGAGAGAGCCCCCGTCCGGGGGAGTAGAGCGCCCGCGAAGGGCCCGTGCCCTGTCGGGCTTCCAGGAAAGGACATGCCAGTGAGGACGCGTGGCCGGGAAAATGCGTCTCCGGGCGCGGCTCGGGTTTCGCTGTGCCTCGGTGGGCCCTGGGAGAAAGCTGAGAGAAGGGGAACCTGTGGTCTGGGGGCCCCCGCCTGCTTTTGCTGCGCTGAGTTCTCTGAGCCAGCTCCACGGGGAACTTGCTGGGGCCTCGGGGCAGCTCTCCCTCCGTGTCCGGCCGAGGGCTTCGTGTTTGCAGGTGCATGTTTGCACCCCCCCTTCCCCGGGCGGAGGTGCGGTGAGGCCCTGCGGGGTCTCCGCGAACACAGCGCCCCCTGCAGGCGGTGGTGTTGGGGGGCAGCTGGGTGTGCTTCACGCTGCGGGTGGGCGCTCCGCGGAACCCCGGCGGGTGTGAGCGGGTGGCGCCTGTGGGGCCCGGGGTGGGCGGTGCTCTCCACACCGCATGGCACCGACGGCGCACGAGTCCATCACACCGGGCCCCCGCGCTCCGGTTGGAGTTGTGCTAGGCTCCTCGTGCCATATTGGTGCCCAGGGTGAACGCCCGCAGGGCCGCTCCGGCTCGGTGGGGGGTGGTCCCCAGCAGAAGCAGCTTCCTGGGAGGCACTTGCTAGGGGCAGAGGGGGGCTCTCTCCTGGCCTGCAGCCAGCCCTGGGACGGAGGGGCAGGGGCTTTGCAAAGCACTCACCGGCTGGCCGTCCACTGGCCTGCGAGGATACCAGCCTGATGAGTGAGGTTGCAACAAATCAAGACCATGTGGCTGCTCTCCCCCGAGACGGCCCCTGCTGAAGAAATTGGGGGGTGGGAAACATTTTTGGCAATCAGCCCCGAAACTCCTCTCATATTCCCTTTCTCTTTGCTCTTCAACCCCCAAACCTGAAAGAGTTTATTTTTAAAATAGAAACAGCCGACACCCCCATATGTCCCGGGCAGAGGACACGGCTCCCCTCTACGAAGGTCTAGTCCGGGGCTGCCGTGGTCCTGCCGTGCCCTGGCCCAGGGCAGAGGGAGAGAGGGCCTCGTTGACGCTTAGGGGGGCTCAGAGCACGTGGGCGCCCTGGCCTTCATGTGCTGGCATCGGGGCGGGCAAGGGAGCGCCCCAAGCTTGGCTGCCACCCTGTCACCTGCTTTCAATTCAGGCTTCTCTCTGTGGAGACAGCTCAGCTTTGCAGGCTGGGCTGGGGGCTGGTTGTAAGAAGAAAATTCTGAGATAGAAGGGAACAGAATGTCCTCAAGCTACAGAAAGAGGAAAGGGGTTCTGGGGTGACGAGAGCACAGACAAACATACATGACCAGGGAAGGAGCGCTCGAGGAGCGCAGGGCCTGGCCTGGTAGCAGTGGGCCAGGCAAAGCTTGGGCCGAGTGTGGGCAAAAGGACCACCTTGTAATTCCGTAACTGACCGTGGGGTCCCGGACTCTGTTCTCTGGCAGCTTCCTTTGTGGGGAGCCTGGTGGTCTAGGGGTCTGTCGGGTAGTGTTGTCCCACTGTTCAGGGGTGCACTCAGCGTTGACAGGGGCTTGGGAAGAAATGGCTTGTGAATGGACAACATTCACAGAGGAAGTAGGTGAGCCTGGGGAGAACCCTCACTTGGCACTCGTCTGGGCCCTGCCGCAGTGACCACGGACTGAGCGCCCGGCCTCCTGGGCCCTTCGCGCCTATGGTGGACCCCTCTCTTCTGTCCCTGTTCTTCCTTCCTTAGGAGAAGGCCTCTCCTCCCTGCCAGCTGCGTGGTGAGTCTTCAACTACCCACCCCCTCCCACCCCCTCCCACCTCTGCCCACCATCTCCTGGCGATGGATTTATCCCACCCTTCCCACGCAGTTGTGTCTAAAGGACAGGACCAGGACTGTCCCAAATATCCATGACGCCCCCGCTGGGGACATCCCCCCAAATAGCTGAGAGTTGGACGGGACGGGAGCTGTGTTCCCTACGTGGACGAGCCCAGAGCCTCCACCCTGCTGTCTGCAGGAGCTGTTGGGACCAGAGATGTCGAGCTCCACTGGGCTGTCTCCTCTTGGGCTTCTTTGCTTTCTAGGGATGAAAAACCCAACCCAAACTATCTTCAGCAGAAGACAACACAGCAGTTCACTTCTCTGAAGAGAGCAGAGGTCGGGCGGGCTCGGGCTTGGCTTCCACAGGGCCTCACTCTGCCAGCACCACCAGCACCACCAGCACCCAGCACCTCGCGCTCCCTGTCTCTCAGCTCTGCTTCCTTTGGGCTGACTCCGTTTGGAGCAGGCTCCCTCCCTCAGGGCCCAGTGGCAGACTTAGCTTAACCTGATAGTCCCTCAATGCAAGTCCAGCCGAAGCAGCAGCGTGCTCTCGCCCAGAAACGCGGGCCAGCACGTCCTTGCCTCTCACCCATCAGACCTGGCCCTGCGTCCCTCCCCCCAGGTCAGTCATGTGGCCGGGAGACTGGGATTTAATGGGCTTCGAGGAGGCCCTGCAGTCCGACGAGGGAGTGAAGCCCCCCAGAACCCAGGGTCCAGGCGTTGCAGAGAGGACAGTTCTCAGCAGAGGGGTGAGGAGCCCCCGCGGCATCTGTTGATCTGCAGCTCTCTGTTGTCCTCCTCTAGCACCGCGGTGGCCAGCGCTCGCATCTCGGCAGGGCCTCTGTTCTCGGTCCCTGGTCAGGGACGCCGTAGGCCCGAGTCAGGCCAGACACTGCTGCTGCTGGCCGGGCGGAGCGGCCACGGTGGGCTACGGATGGGTGTTCGCAGGAGTCCTGGGCACAGTAGAAGGTGGCACCCAGCAGGGGCGGCACCAGTGGTGTGAATTAACCCACTGTGTTTTATGTGACAGCAAGAACAGGCGTTTCTGAAACCCATTTCAACAACTTCTCTAACTGGTTCAAAATGGCTCACCCAGTGAGAGAAAGCTAATAAAAGCTGGAGAAGCATTTGACTGAGGAGAAGCCGGCTCCTTACAAGCATTTTGTTTATCCTTGACCCGGTTCACAGACGTCGGGGTGCGCCGCCCCTGTGTCAAGGGTCCAGCCTTCTTGCTATGCCCCCTGCAGAGCGGCCCTGGCCTGGTCTGCAGCAGGGCTGTGGCCTTGCCTGCCCAGCTCGCCTTCTCCTTCTCCTCCACTCCGTGGGGTGCAGGTGGGACTGGCCACAGGGCCCCAGACAGGCTCCAGGAGGGAACATGTGACCTGGGGGCCACCAAGCTGCTCGCCCTGTCTCTCCAGTCACAGTAAGTGGGTCAAGGATGCACATTCAGATCAACTCAGCAATCTGGGGACCCCTGTCAGGGCCAGGTGGAGAGTGGCCCCTGTTAGACCATAGCAGGTTAAGTGAGAGCCAGAGGTGAAGGCTCTGCTTCTCGAGGTCATGCCTGAGCATGAAGACAACTCAGGGACAAGCAGAGCTATGATTTGGTTAGAAAAACATTTGTGACCACAGCACCCGAGGGCTGGCCCCTTGGCAAAGTGTGTGTCTCTGTGTGAGTGCTTGTGCATGCACCAGACACACCAGCTTGACTTTTGGGTCAGTGGCTACTCATTGAGTGACCACTGTGTGTGTCTTCTCCGGAAATGATGGAATATGATCTAGCTTTGAGCACCATGGCTTATTAATTATTTACTTTCAGGGTGTTCCTGGGAGATGATTTATTCTGTTATAAATAAGAACTATTGAAGCAGAATCAATATTCTGGGAGAGATTTGGACAGACGTTCCAGTATCAGAAATAATGGGTTCTGTGTTCTTATCTCTTCTGCCACCCCACCAAGAAAAGCTCCTTCAGAGCTGATTAACTAGTAGAGAGAGTTACATCCAAAGGCTGTGCACCATGAGTTATTTTGTAAACAAAAAGTAAGACAGGGCAGAGAGATTTGAACTAGCTCTTTGGGAAAAATCAACAGGGTTGGGTAAGTTGGTAACTAGTGACTCTAAAACCAAGTCTGAACTCATTTCTCCAGCAGGGTTTAACCACCTGGGTGTAGGAACAGGGAATTAGATAGCTAAAATGATCGGGTTGCAAATCTGTTAGATGGATGCCGTGGAATGTCAGCAGAACAAGAGTTTGATGTGAGGACATTGTTTAGCAGAGATTGTGGTGTTAACCCATCGGAGATCAGGGGAATGGGGGAAGAAATGAAAAGCAGAAGTAGAGAGGGGTAGAAATCACAGAGGGGAAGGAACATACCGACATAACAGGAACGTATACAAATGAGGCACGCTCAAGGATATGAGAGTGCCGTTAGAAACCAGAGTGATTAAATTCAAGATTTCAGAGGTGGAGGAGAGATGACGATTCTGAAAAAATAGGTGTGATGGCCGAGGTCAAATGAAGGTGAAGGTCACAGTTGGTTGGAAGGTTAAGGGTGTGCCGAGAAACCTGGTGTGGATGAAGTCGTCACACAGATGCTGAGGTCGGCTGGGAACTGTGGTTAGTGGGGATAAGTGCTAACTGGCACTGAGGTTTTGGATGCACGAGGGACGGTCCCGGAAGTTGGTAGGCAGCAGTGATGGGGAGGGGTAATCCCGCCTGAAGGTTCGAGCCCCCATAGAGCAGGGTTTGCCCAAAGAAGGGGAGGCGTGTTGCCAGAGCCAGAGATCGAATCAGCCCTCCCGTTAGATGTTGAAGGGGAGCAGTTTCCTTTTGTGGGCGCAGCAGGGAAAGTGCTATTCTTGGGGCTCAGGAACCCCATGCCGCGCAACTGTTCCCAGATGACCACAGCTGTGGTACTGGACACACTTAGTGGACGGCAAGTCAGCCATGTGTGATCACTCTTTTTACATCTGCTGTGGAGACATTGTTCGCAGTACCTGCCTGACATCTCTGTGCTTTCGCCAAGGGTCAGGGCCCCAGAAATCCCCACACAATGTCCTTGGAAGAAGAGGGAACACACAGTCATGATTTAAAAATAAACAGCAGAAGACAAAGTATTTTGATTCTTGGCTCGCCCGACCCTGTGGGGGTGAGGTCATTTTGAGCGGACTCTTGCCATGGTGCACTTGGTGGCCCCTGGGGTTTGGCCGTGATTGGGCTTCGCCGACGGCAGGCTGGGCCCGTTGAGATGACAGCCTCCGTCTCAACAGTCACGACAGGGGTGGCCGCCTGCACTGGCAGAAGCCTGCCCAGGCTTTCCCCTTTCTGGTCTAGCTGCCCCTCTCTTTCTATTTCTTTTCTGTCTTTTGGTGAGACAGGTCATTTCCACAGCCGATCAGAGAGAAACATGAATGTGTTTGTCATTTGCCGACACCGAACCTATTCTTGGGGGTCCTGAAGGATTATTCAAACAAATGCACAAAAGTCCCAGAACTGTATGGATTATATGCCTTCTTATTTTTTTTAAAGATGTATTTATTTATTCATACAGAACTGGGGTACAGGCCAGAGATGCGGAGGGTGAGAGGATTCACCAAGAGATATAGTGGGGAGCAGAACAGGCAGACCGATGAAGTACACTGCTGAGGGGAGCAGCGGGCGAGTCAGGAGAGGTCTGCGGCGCCATGTGGTCCCCTCCGGGGCAGGCGGGAATTGAACTCAATTCGGAAGAGGCTTAAGCTTCTCAGTGCTGTGCTTTAACCCGCTGCACCACCCGGGAGGGCCGGGATTATACGCCGCCTTTGCAGAGCAGGAAGGAGCCTTGGGAGGGGGTGATCTGTGGGCACTTAGGTATACGTCACTCTCATTGCATTTCATACTTACTCATTTAGTCAGGAAAATCCTCTACAGCTTCTGAATACGTAAGGTGGACTTAAACCATCAGTGAAAATCAGGTTCAGCTATAACGTCAGACAAAAATATATTTGGAAAGATATTTCTTTTTTAAAGAATTATTTATGTATACATACAGAACTGCCAGAGGTGCGGGGGGTGAGAGAGTTCACCAGAGACAGAGTAAGGAGCAGCACACAGAGAGATGTGCTGAAATACACTGCTGAGGGAGCAGCGGGGAGACAGGAGAGGGCTGCTAAGCCATGTGGGTCACCTCCCTGTCTGGGGATTGAACTCATGATGCGGTAACTGCGTTCAACATCACAGTGCTGTGCTTTAAGCGGTTGCTGCACCATCAGGGAGGGTCCTGGAAAGATACTTCTAACATTTGTGGTATGATTGATAAACCTAATGTGGGTAGATCCTTACAAAATAAAAGGAGAAAGAAAACCACCCACCTAGACAAATGGACAAATACATCGAAGAGGTAATTTACCAAAAGGAGAAATAAAAGCATCACAATGTGTAAGAAAAGATGTTCAACCTTCTTAAGGATAAAAATGCAGGTTAAAAGTTGAGATATTGGCACCCTCCTTGGTGGTGCAATGGGTTAGGATGCAGCACTGCAAGCCAGCTGCAGCTGCTTCAGTGCAAGTTCGATCCCTACCCCAGAGGTGACCCACAGGGCGCGGCAGACCTCTCCTGACCCGCCCGCTGCTCCCCTCAGCAGTGTGCTTCATCAATCTGCCTGTTCTGCTCCCCACTCTGTCTCTGGTGAATCCCCTCGCTGCCCCTGTACCTCTGGCCTGTACCCCAGTTCTGTATGCACAAATAAGCAAATCTTTAAAAAAAATTGAGATATCTTGTTTTACTCATGGACAAAGGTAAACATGTTGGGAAAAAATAAGTTATGAGACAAGTTCTTGAGAAATGCTTAATTCAGAAGAATATGAAAATAGTTGTGAAAAAATTTGACGTGTATCAAAATCTAAAGTGCCTGTGTCCTTTGCCCCAGCAGTCCTGCTGGGAAGCTGCCCCTGCTGAAGGGCTGTGCACGCTGCTCTCTCAGCTCTCACCGCCTGGGCCTCCCTTGCGGAAGTCTCGGGTCTTGCACACACCTTTGTGGATTTTGGGTCGCCGGGATAATTCTGGTCTTGTGTTGTGGCTTGAGAGTTAGTCCTGCCTTTCATGCTCAGACAAGTCCTCGTGTGAAGGCTGAGCTCCGCCGTTAACCTATTCACAGGCTGACAGCCCTGGGTCCTAGCCTTGGCCTCCGACCTCGGCCCTGGACGCCAGACTGGTGCATTTAACTCCGGCCCAGCATCTCCACTGGAACAAGCAGTTGGCGTCTCCCGAGGCCTGAGTCTAAAATTTACCTTGTGATTTTCTATTCCAAACATGCACTTCTGACATTCCTATAAACACTCACTTCTGGTGGCTGAGTCTAGGCCTTGACTTTTCTATTTCTTTCAAATTTCATCCCTGACCCTTAGTGGGTTCTATGAGCTGTTGAGGATTCTCCATCCCCTGAGCTACCGCATGGTGTTGTCACTGACGTCTCACAGAGTGCTGTGCACGCTCTCAGCAATCACTTCCACCATCATCCTAGTCTTTATTTTCCTCAACAGCAGCAGAGAGAACCTTTTAAAACAGGCCGGCTGCAACCCTCTGCACTGTATTTCAGTAGATCTGTCTGTTCTGCTCCCCACTCTCTCAAAGTTTTGTTATTCTTTGTAGAATTCTTCAGCCTCCAATGTTATCATAGGATAATTAAAAAAAAAAAATGGTTTCCTTTGACTAGGATGTAACTTCAAGAAGCCAGGACTTCAACTGTTTTATCTCCAGTGTCTAGAACAATAATTGGAATGTAATAAACACTTACTAAAATTTAATGAGCAGATTCAGAAAGTATAACCAAGCACAATGAATACGTTTCTGGTACTTATTTAAGCTTTGAAAAATTTCTCTTAGCAGTGCAGTATTTTAAGATTTTCATTGAGAAGTTTTGTAATAGTACTGTCAAATTTGTTCCGAAGTGTTTTTATGTTTTTGGACATAATGATAAATGAAATTGTTTTCTAAATTCTATTTTCCACTTGTTTGATGTGGGTGCAAAGAAATGTAATGAATGTAATTTTATATTGCCCTGGTATTCTGTAATTTTTCTAAACTTATTACTTCAAGCAGTTTTTTTTTGGTTGAGTCTTTGTAATTTGATAATTAAACTATCATGTCCCCTATGATAAGGGAGAACTTTCCCCCCTTTTTTTTCATTATTTTTGCCTCTTATTTCTCTTCCTTGCCTTATTACAGGGCTATGGCTTCTAATAATATGCATAATATAAGTGTTGAAAGTAGGCATCCTTGTCTTGTTACTAAAATTTGGGAGAGATATCCATGGTCTCATCAGAGGTATGGTGCTAGCTGTAGATTATTTATTTTTTTTTTTTTTTAAAGATTTATTTATTTGTGCATACAGAACTGGGGTACAGGCCAGAGGCTCAGGGGCGGCGACAGGCTTCACCAGAGACAGAGTGGGGAGCAGAACAGGCAGATCAATGAAGTACACTGCTGAGGGGAGCAGCGGGCGGGTCAGGAGAGGTCTGCCGCGCCATGTGGTCACCTCCAGGGCAGGCGGGAATCGAACTCATGTGGAAGCGGCTTTAGATTCTCAGTGCTGGGCTTTAACCCGCTGCGCCACCAGGGAGGGCCTGTAGATTATTTTTTATAGCTGCTAGTTATCAGATGGAAGAAATTTTTTGCTATTTTCCTTTTGCTGAGTTTTTTTTTTAAACCTTGAATGGATTTTGAACTTTGACAGATGTTTTTCCCCATCTTTTGAGATAATCATAGAATTTTCCTTTTTAAGTCTGTTAATCTGGTGAATTTCTTTGATTTCTAAATGTTAAACTAATCTTGAATTCCTGATATAATCCCATTGTTTTTGATGAATTAACCTTTTTATATATCAATACACTCTAATTCTTGCTAATGTTTTGTTAAGGATTTTGCATTTGTTTCCTGAAGAAACTTTCTTGTATATATTTTTTTCAGACTTTGCTATATCAGAGTGTTTCTGTCTCTCCTTTCTGAAAGGCTTTACATAGAATTGACGTTATTCCTTGCTTAAATATTTGACAGATTTTAGCAGTGAAATCATATGAGATTTCTTTCTGGAAATTTTTTTTATAGCAAATTTAATTTCTGGAAATTTTTTTATAGCAAATTTAATTTCTTTGACAGATACAGCTCTATTCAAAATTTCTGTTTTAGCTTGTGTAGATTTTGACAATTGCATTTTTCAAGGAATTTGTCCATGTCATGTTAGTAGTCAAATATACTAAAATGCTATTGTGTATAATATTTGTTGTTGAAGTTTAAAAGTCAAGCAGTATAGCAGTATTTCCTCTTTCTCTTCTGATACTAGTAATTCTCTCTTTTTCCTTTATCCTTCCTGTAAGGGGCTTATAAAGTCTATTAATCTTCTTGAAGATAATAATTTTGGTATTGCTTTTAGATTTTCAATTTACTTATTTCTAGTCTTACCAACATTATTACTTTCATCAATTTGCTCTTAATTTTTAATCTTAAGGTGAAATATTATCTCGAATTTTATTAGATATAAAATTACAATTAGTTTTATACTGTTTTTGTTTCTTATATAAGCATATAATACCATAAGATTTCTTATAAGTAGCCTTAAACTGCATCTCACAAGTTTTGATAATTGTGTTTTCATTTTCATTCAGTTCAAAATACTTTCTAACTTCTCCTAAGATTCCTTTGGAACTTACTTAGGAGTATATTGTTTCATTTCCAAGTATTTGAAGGCCTTTCTAACTCTCATGTGGTTATTGATTTCTATTTTAATTTTGTTGTGACCAAAGAACATTCTATATTATTTTAATACTTTGAAACTTAGTTAGTCCTTCACTAGACCTACTATGCTTCACCCTTTGAAGGGCGGCATTGGGGGTATCCATGCCCCCTGATATGGAAGAATGTAGGTGGACTTCTGGATGGGGTGGTGATGGAGGAAATTCATTTTGTAGATTGCCAGTGGTACAATGGCTTGACGCTACCTGTGAGAAGCAGTCCCCTGGCCACTAGTCAACGAGGTAGCTCAATGGGAAAGAAGGGAAATTACATGTTTGTTACATGTGAAATGTGTAGGACCTGGAGGATGACAGATTCTGCTGTCTAGAGAAATGAAAGGAAATCTGTATTTTAGAGTAGTTTTCACTTATTTTGCAATTATTAACTGTTTACCTTATTGTTTGGCAAGGCTTAAAAACCTTTCATAACATACTTCCTCTGTAACAATGAGTTAAAAAGAAACAAATGCAAGCTTCATACAAAAGATTTTTTTTGGGGTCTTTCAAGAAAGACCCATGTTGTTACCATGGTGTAGTGATACTACTGGCCATGTGGAAGGCTGGAAACCCAAATGGGTCTGTGGAAGAGGCGGCAGCATCGCCCAAGCTTGTAGCTGAGTCTGTGCCCAAAGATAATTAGGATTAATCACTACCAAAGGTGTGTTTACATATCACTTTATGACTCATGTGGACCAAATGACTGTTCAACTAAGTTGATTTCATTCCTTTTCAGTTCCATATTTTCCTGGGCAAGGATAGAAAGTGAGGTGTCCGCACTGAATGTGTTGGTGCCATTAGCAGAAGACTCCCTCTCGAGCAGCTGTGTGAAGCCAGCTTTATATCAGTGTCATAAGACATTCAAATCGAATCTCCATTAAGTTAATTTTACTCAGGTCAATTTTTTACCCAATTTATGGAATCAAAATAAAATTTTTGGAAGTTAATGCTGTCAACGATAAAACAGCTGAAAGGCGTGCAGTTGTAATTTGTTAAGCTGGCGATATATTGTTTTGCGGTGGTAATAAAAATACATGTTTTGGTGGAAGACAGTGTTGTAGAACAAACAATACTCATACTAAATTAAGATGTTTATAGACAGGAATGTACTTGGAGTATGTTGGGTACACACATAATATCCAAGTTGTTCTATCAATTGAATTAAAAATTATAGTTACAAAAAAAATGGAACAATTTTATTTAAACTCAGAAAAACTAAATTACAAAAATCTTGTGACAAAATCTACCCTAAGTACACAAATATGACTTCAGCATGGAAGAGTAAACTTACTTCTTTTGCTGCCTGTCATTAATCAGATTTTTAGGAATCTTTGAACTGTTAGAGAACTATTTTGTGAATTGAGTTAAGGGGCCTAACAGATGTTGTTGAGATTTTGTGTAAACAAATCCTCTAAATTCTAGTTCGTTTTGTTCAAGAGCAGCTGGAAATATTTGAGCAAAATTAAATGAACGACTTATCCTAGAACATCAACTTTTCAGTCTTTTAGTGGTTTACGGTGAGTAACATAAAACGTGCAAGATATATCTCCACCAAAGCAAGCAAGGAACTGAAAAAATGAAGTAGCAAGAGCTTGCAGGTTGCACAGCATCTAATATTCAAGTTCTCTAAGGATGTCTTGGGCATCCTGACTTATGGGAATAGTCTCCTGCTGGTGTTCCTACGGCGACGGAGTGAATCTGCACGTACCCTCCAATGGGATGAAACTGAGTAGGCCTAAATGACACATTCCCAAAATATCAGCACCCCCACATTCAGTGATACAATATTAAACAGTGACATGTCTAAGAAACTGATTAAAATGGGTGAATTACATCAATAGAAAATTATCTTGTTTACTTAAAAAAATGTTCGAACCATCAACATATTTATTTGACTTGATGTGTGCAAGTAAATATGTGAATATTTGTCATTTATATATATTTATTAGCATCTAAAATTGGTGAACCATCCCAAAGACTCATACATAGAGACAACTTATTTGACATGTTTTGTCAAGGAAAACTACTTGAAGGCAAAAGGAAAGAATCTGAACATATTTGGAGTGAAATATTTACTCTTTTCAATATGAAAAATAATTGAAATGGACAATATCCTCCATTTGGACAAACTTTCTCCAAGCTTACAAGGTTCTCAGCACCAGGAGGTAGAATGTTTTCTTAATTGAATAATGATGGCCTGTGAGGGAGAGTCACTTGAGAATCAGTAACTTCAAATTTATTAATCATAATATGCAACTCTGAGAGAAACTGCAGACGATTGAATGGAAAATTCTGAAATGATAAGATCATATTGAAAAAATCACACTAATCAAAAAAACTTTAGTAAGACAATATTAAACAGTGAACTAAGAAGCTGATTAAGATGGGTGACTTGCATCAGTAGAAAATTATCTTTGTGACTTTAAAGAAATGCTCATGTCATCAGCATATTTAGTTGATTTCACGTGTGCAGGTAAATGCATATACACAAGTGCCACAATTTTAGAAAAAGTTTCACTTTTGAAGGTAGTTTTTGAGTAGAATAGTTTTACGGTCTATTAATAAAGGCACTTGTTAGTCAATGTGTACATAAACATTGCACTGTCTTGTTTCTTTGAGCTCTCCTGTTCCCTTTCAGAGGTGTCTGCTGGACGGTGTTTGATGCGGTCACCTATGCCCTGTGCTTGGCTCAGCTCACAAACTCTGGCTTCCCACCTTCGGGCTGATTGGAGGTTTCTCTGGCTCTTCTCATCATCAGTCATGACTGCTTCGGGCAATTTAAAGTGAGCAGAAATGCAGTGATAGTTTTAAAGGCTAACACATTATTCTCTTTCTTCTGCTGCAGGGATCATGGGGGTAAATGTCAAATAGGTGCTGGAAATGAGGGACCATGTGAGAAATTAACGCCTCTGGACAGAGATCATTGTGGGGCTAAGCCCCTGCGATTATTTACTATTAGAGTAAAACATAATCTACCCTAATTGATAAAGCTATTTAAAAGTTATCCTACAGATGCATAAGCTTAGATCTCAGTTTGCTGCAAAAGAACTTGGGGTAGTTTGTAAACAGCAGGATATAATAACAAGATAGGGAATTGGGTCAAAGGGAAAATGAGGTACATAAGTAAAATAAAGTAGGAAGTAAGGTTAGTCCCTGCAATTCATTCCTGTGTATTTTCCAGTGGTGAAGCAGCATTCAGTCTATAATCTTAGCTGCCAAGGAAAATAAGGACATCTGACCAATAGCAGTGCTTGTTACAGCCAGTTTTAGATGTCACATGTATGTGTGTGTGAGGTCATATGTGTACGTACTTATGTGTGTGTGGTGTATCTATGTAAATACACTATCTGTAAGGTGTTTAGGAAGAACCTTGGGCAGAATGGGTCGCTGCCAAATGTTGGACACTGTTTTCACCCTGTGGATAAATCGAGCGCTGCACATAACTCTTTCCTATCTCAGTGCGCCATGCCAGCAGCGGATGTGATGACAACGTTTAACTCAGGAGAGCTGTGCGGGCATGAGTGTCAGCGATGATCATCAGGCAAAACAGCTCGGATCAGTGGCTCTTGACACCTGGTCCTTCTTCACAATCTGAACTTTCTAGAATCTTCAACGTGAGTGCATATCCTTTGACCAAACCTTCAAGAAATATTTCTCTGGTTTTTTTTTTTTTTTAAGATTTATTTATTTTATTTTCATACAGAACTGGGGTACAGGCCAGAGATGTGGAGGGTGAGAGGTTTCACCAGGGACAGAGTGGGGAGCAGAACAGGCAGATCGAGGAAGCACACTGCTGAGGGGAGCAGCGGGCGGGTCAGGAGAGGTCTGCCGCGCCATGTGGTCACCTCCGGGGCAGGCGGGGATCGAACTCATGCAGAAGTGGCTTTAGCTTCTTGGTGCTGTGCTTTAACCCGCTGCGCCACCAGGGAGGGCCAATATTTCTCTGGTTTTTAGGGCTCTTTCAATAAAGCTTATATAGGAGGGGAATATTTGCTGGCACAGTTGTAGGCCTGTCTCCTACCCTTCAGAAGCTTCCTCTCTAATAACAGGACCAGGAACATGAATAAACAAACACCCACAGAGTATGATGAATTAAATGCAGAAAGACCTGTATAAATAGTGAACCTTGGGATGGGCGCTCCTCGGTGATGACCAGGCTGTGCCCAGAGGGAATGATTGGCACCACTAGCCTGCCCCTTGGCAGCTGTTTGATATGTCTGGCTGGTTGGTATCTGTGTCTCTGAGTAGCTGTATCCAAGGATCACTGCAAGGCCTGAGGGAAGGACATGCGGTGTTGCATCAAGCCAGTGTCCACTGAGCTGGCCGTGCCCAGGAGCCATGGAGTGAGCTCAGACGGAGAAACCTCGGCCAGGACTGGATGAGGCCCGTGAACTCATGACCCAAAGATGGAATGTTTGCAAGAGTCTATTTTTGTTTCAGATAAAACTGGAAACTGAGCCACTTGGGGAGCCAGCCTCCTGGAGATTAATGGTGAAGGAGTGGGCTCAATAAAGCTGGCCAGGGAGGCATGTGGGGCTCAGAAATCACTGACAGATTTCTCTGCAGAGCAGAGGCTGCACTGTGGAATGGGGAAGAAGCATCTAGTCGGAGAGGAGACAGATCTGCTGAGGATGGGCCCCTTTTGCAAAGAGGCTCACCCCAAGTTTGTGGGTCCTTACTGCCCCAGCCCCCCTAGGCCTCCAGCTGGTGTCTGGACTGGGCTGCGGGGGTGAGGCCAGGGGCGGTAGAGCCCCCATTTTCTGGCTCAGAGAAAACCTGCCGGTGGTGCACATTGGGCTGAGCACCTGGCCCATGTCAGATGCCTGGGTTCCTGTTTTTGCCCACCAGCCACAACAAAGCGTGTTCCCCCCCACAGCCTTTACTCTGAAACACTGGGGAGCTGTCTGTTTCCTTCTGGGGCAAGGACGGGGACGCTGGGGGGATTTGTTGACAGTCACCCAGCTGATAAAAGGCAGGGCTGACTCCAGACCCGCGCTCCCGTTCAGCGAGGACAGTGCTCTCTCCTTCCATCCCCAGAGTTCAGGAATCTCCCCTCTCGGTCCTCCCCTCTCTGGCCCTTTGGTAACCAGATCCCTTTCCTTTTCTCTTCCTGGCCCTGTGGCTCTCTGGTCCCTTGGCCAACACCAGTCAACCCTCGAGCCTGGAGGTCCCCCAGGCTCCCAGCAAAGCACTATGGAAAATCTGGTCTCCCTGCACAGTGACTGCCAGTCTGTCTCACCCCAAGAAGGAGCAGGTGGCCTGCTTCCCCTGACTGGTGGTCATAGGGGGTGTGTTTAGTGCTCCGGCTCTCGGCCAGGGCCTGTCTGAGAACCAGGCTGTGAGAAACTCACCCTGCAGGCTGAGGGGGGCTTGCTGGCACACTTCATGGTGTGGGAGGGAGCCGTCAGGGGTCTGGCGGGGCTGGGGATCGTGGGAGTCTCCTGGTGCATGAAGGCCTCTCTGTCTGGATGTGTCTGACCTCAGGGGCATGGATGGGGGGTGGGAAGTATGCACACTGCAGGGTAGACATCTGACTTGAAGGCACAACTCTCCCCTCAGAACCTGAGCCAGAGTGTAAAACAAGAGGATCCCAACCACAGGGCTCTGACCCTGACTTCGAGGTGCTTGGGCTGGGACCCCAGAGGAGCCTGCTCTGCGAGTGACTCCCCGAGGCATACCTAGTTGGCAGGGAGAGCCGCAGAGAGGTTTTCTTTTTCTTCGTTTGTTTTTTAAGATTTACTTATTTTTATGCATACAGAGATGTGGGGGATGAGAGAGACAGAGTGGGGAGCAGAACAGGACAATCCACTGAAATACACTGCTGAAGGGAGCAGCAGGCAAGACAGGAGAGGCCTGCTGCACCATGTGGGTCAGCTCCCTGGTTGGGGGTCGAACCCGTGCTGCAGTGGCTGTGGGCAGTTTCATAGTGCTGTGCTTAGTGTTGAGCTTTAACCCGTTGTGCCACCAGGGAGGGGTGCCCAGATGTTTGAACAAAGTTTATTTTAGATGTTTCTGTGAAAGTATTTTTGTTTTGTTTTGTTTTAAGTCAGTAGATTTGGAGTCAGGCACCCTAGTGTGTGTGGTGGGGGTCGCTCCTCAGGCCAGCTGAAGGCTCCGACCTCCCCAAAGCAAGAAGGAATTCTTCTAGCAGATGGTCTTGGAGGCAAAGGACAGCCATTCCCTGGGTGTCCAGCTGTCAACTTCCTCTGTAGATTTTGCGCTTGCCAAGCCTCTACAGTTCTGTGAGCCAATCCCTAAAGCCAGAGTCTCCTTCTGTATCTCCAGGTCTGTTGGTTCTGTTCCTCTCAAGGGTGCTCACCAATGTGGGTGTCAAGCCCCAAGGACACTTTCAGTGAATGATCTGAATTCTTGAGCGGTCCAAGTAAATAGCACATTCTTCGGGATAGGGCTCTCAGAGACTCAGTTTGGGGTCTGTCAAGGGTCAGAGGTGAGTGGAAAGTGCTCATCGGAAAGCTTGTTGGAAAAAAGCCTGAAGAAGCTGCAGAAAATATGAAAATAAACACCAACGTCAAGCAAGCAGGTGACACAGCACCTCAGAAGATTCTGGAAAGCTACACTCTTTCCTGTCTGAGGCCCAGAGTAGTTTGAGCTAACTTTGTCAACCCATTTTTTGTTTCGCCTTTTGGAAGCATATAATGCTGTTCATTTGAGCATGTAACGTTAAAACAGCTTAGACTCTTGGCCCAAATTCCTAATTTTATTGTTAGTTTTTTAGTAGAAAGATTGCAATAGAGAGAATGGAAAGGCTAGTCGTCTCTTGCTACTCTGAATAGATAGAAGAGCAAGTTGGGGCCATTTTCCTGCCCAGACCATCTTTTGTGGTGTTCAGTGGTCCCTACAACTTCCTGGCTCCCTGGAAGCTGGGGACAGCCTAAGAGCTGTGGCTGTCTCCCTTGACCTTACCCCTTTCAGTCCTTCTAACACACCGTCTACTGGAGGAGTCCCTTCTTGCTTTGGGGAGGATGGGCCATCCACATTTGGGCTGGATGAGGCCTACGACATTATTTATGCTTTAGTCCAAGTCTACTGATGTCACTCTAAGCATCTGTATTTTTGTGTGAAATTTACTACCTGATGCATTTACCTGCAGCAATTTCTGTGTTCTTCATTGACATCTGACTGATGCTTCTTTGACACAATATTGGCCAGCAAATAGGCCAGCGAATAGGTAGGAAGATGGGCTGATTATCTGTGCAGGTTAGGTTTGGAGCTAATAATCACTTCCTTGCCCACAGAAAGTGAAATATGGATAATGCATGGCCTGCAGTGGAAAAGAGGCTTTTAAGTAATCACCAAAGTCTCCAGGAATTAAAGTGCTTAATGAAGGCAAAGCTTTGGCAGATTAATTGCTGCTGCTGCTGCAGAATGTTCTGGTGGAAATGTGGAGTGTGAGGATGGCCGGGGCATGGAGTGAGCTATTTCTGATCGCACTGGGAAGAAATGTGTGATCTCATGGTTTTATCTTCTTACCTCAAGTCATGGTCACAGGACCAACATGCTTCTGTGATGACCTTAAACCAATTGGGTTTGAATTGACATATAGCTTAATGTTTCATATGGTTTGGTTGTGAGGTTCTAGATAACTCAATATACTTCACAGCTGCACCAGGTTTCTTATGGGAATCTGAAGACATTCTTCAAGAGAGAGTGAGATCTGAGCATTGTGGCTAGGGACATCTGGGTAGATCCAGCTGAGCCAGATTAGCTTGACCAACTCCCCAAATCTCTGTATCGACCATGCCCCTGGAAATAATCTCTACCGCTATTTGGGGGGATTCTTTTCGCTTGATTGAAAACCATGTGATGCTAAATCTCCTTTGGGCATATTTTCACTGCCCTTCCTTGTCCCTCATTGTCTCCAGATCTATAACTAAGGAGGAGAAAGCACACATTCCAGAAGAATTACAAGGTGACAGACTAGGGAGGAAGCTATGTAATGTTGGATTGGGCCAAGTTCATCTAGATGTATGTACTGACCAGAGATTTTTGATTTAATAGGTTAGCTGGAGTAGCTCGGAGTGACTCCAGCAGTTTGCTTTCTTTTTGACTTAACCCTGGACTCCGTGGTTGCTTGCACTGAGTGAAGCTCAGATGTCTGAACTTCCTTGGTCAATGCAGACAAAGGAATCCAAAGACTTCAAGAGACTGGAATGTTGGATTGGTTTTATCACGTGCAACTCACTCAGGCATCCCTTATCTGAGGGGTCACCCGCGTGTCACTCTGTCTGTTAAGTCATTGACAAGTACATTGGAGATGGAAGTATTGTGTCCTTGAGAAGCTTTGTGATGGCTGTTCTCTGCAGGCAGGGGTTGATGGGGGTGGAGGTCGCCATTGCTAGATTTCTTTGGAGAGGATGGGATTTCAGAATGTCGAAGGTCAGCGTTTAACCTCCAGAAACAAGGTGATAGTGGCTCATGAAACCCACAGCAGGATTAGAGAGGTAGGAGGACCCCATCATGTCTAACTGATGCTGTAGGCCAGGGAGTGACTAGGGATAGCCAGTGTAACTGTACTCGAGCTGTATGACTGGAAGAGATTTTAGATCTAGTGAACAAATGGAAAATCCTAGTCTCTCACTCAGTGACCAGGCCCATGGGAGCACTAGTGTTTAAATGGTAATGATGTAAGTTGGTCACCACCCTTCCTCTTGGGACTATCACCCCTAACCTGCAGGGGAAAATGTGTTGATAACTTATTTTGAATTTGCAAAGGCAATTCTTTAGAGACTCATACATCCTTGTAGAGTTAGTTCTAGGAACATAAAAGTACTCACCGATGCTGCAGGCCTAACCTGGTATATTTCTGAATCGGTGAGAATCATTATCAACTCCTAAAAGGTCTTGGTGACCCTCTCATCCACAGGTGTTAAAGCATAAAGATCACAGACCCCTTGAGAATTTAATTAAAAAAAAAAAACAATGAATACGTTCTCAAGAGAAACGTATGAACACTTACTTACACAATATATTCAATATCGGGAGGTTGGACCCTGTCAAGTTTCAGGTTAAAAGCACCTGATGTACCAACAACCCAATGACTTAAAAAAAAAAAAACAACGGACAGCTATTACACACAGATAGAAAAAGAAATACATGTAGTTACAAAAACACAAAGGAATTCTCACACTCACTAAAAAAGAAAAAGATTAATACAAATCATTCTGCGATATTATTTTTCACCAGCATTTGGCAGTGATGAAAATGTTGTATTACGAACTGTTTTTTCGAGACTTGTCCAAATGTCACAGCTGGGCAGTGGTGGAGCTGAGACGTGACTCTCAAACCTCTGACTCCAAATGGCTTTTCCTCACTCTCAGTGCACGGCCTGCATGAGAGATGCCTCACGTAGTTGATCCGGTGGGTGTGCAGCCTCGTCAAAATCTCACACCTTGCTCTGGGTCTTTCTGGATCATGGTATCCCATGGGAAAGAACAAGTAAAGTCACCATCTATGTCTGAGAGCAGTTCTGGTCACCTTTTTCCTTCCAGAGGGCCCAGAGTCATCTGCCAGCCAACTGCAGACCCCTGACATAGGGCCAGTGGCCTATTTGGGTCAGTGTACCGAGGAGGAGCTGAGACTACTTTCAGCTCAGGTTTGTGGGCCTGAGAGGAGCGTCAGTTCTTCAGGCTCCTGTGACCTGCCTCTGGCTCGTTAGCTGTGTGCCCATGAGGGGAAAGGTCAAATGCAGAAGAGCCAGAAGAGTAGTTTGCTTTGGCCTTTGATCCACAGCTTGGTTTGGGGTCATGACCCCGGCTCAGTGCAGGCACCTGAGGACAAATGAATAATTTCTGAAAAAGAGGGAAGGAGAGAGGGATGCGGAGGTGGGAGAGAGGGAGAGATAAGTGAGAGGAGGAGGAGGAAGAGAAGGGGGACAGAAAGGGAGAAAGGTTACGTAATTTTGTGTACACAGGGGAATCTCCTTTGAGACGACTCTTCTGGGTCGGGCAGAGATAGAGTAAATAATCTCTCTCTTCCCTCCAGTGAAAATGGGCACGTAACCATTTCACCATGGGTACACGATTTCTAGTTATGTTACATAATGACTGAAAGCAGATAAAGATCCCGCCAAGAGAACAGCAAACCATGGCCACGATGCTCATAAAGTCCTTAGCCAGCCTTGGGGCTTGGCTGCCAACATACTCTGGGGTGATCAGGGTGGACAGAGCCAGGCGCAAGGAGTCCTCCAAGAGCCCCGAGGAGGAGGCATTGGAGGAGGGGGACAGCAAGGAAGGCCAGCCCTTGACTGCCAAGAACAGCAGGTTGCAATGCTTAATGTCCACACTCATGCCAGTGTGCTTAGGAACTGTTGTTATTTTTATGAGAAAAATGCAGAGAGGCTAATCTGTCTATTTATGTCTGTCTGGAACCATGTAATTACTGAAGGGATGTTCTGTGCCAGGATCCAGTTGTGGCTCTTCCTCTCCCATGATGTCTTTGGGAGACTGGGCCTGATGCCCCAGCTCAGCTCTGCCTGGGCTCTGCCAAGGATTTTGGGCACCAATGGGATGGTCAGACAGACAGTGGGAAGGGGGACCTGGGAAAACCAAGATTACTGGGCTAGATGCTTTCATCCATTTTAGCTTTGGCAAATGGTAATTTTAGAAAATATACATGGAGTCAATGACTCTAGTGAAATCGAGGTCTTTCCATGGCTTCTTACCATGCAAGGCAAAATCTATCATCCATCCATCTGTGCAGTTGTCCATATGCCTGCCATCCATCTTCCAACCCACCACTCATCCACCCATCCATCTACCCACCCACCCCGCCACCCAT